>NW_027480501.1:1940051-2310077 GCF_051401765.1 Calliopsis andreniformis
CAATCCTCAATCCTCAATCCTCAATCCTCAATACTCAATCCTCAATCCTCAATCTTCAATCCTTAATACTCAATCTTGAATCCTCAATCCTCAATCCTCAATCCTCAATCCTCAATACTCAATCCTCAATCCTCAATCCTCAATCCTCAATGTTCAATCCGCAATACCCAATCCTCAATCGTCAATCCTCAATCCCCAATCCTCAATCTTCAATCCTCAATCCTCAATCCTCAATCCTCAATCCACAATTCTCAATTCTCAATCCTCAATCCTCAATCCTCAATCTTCAATCCTCATTAATCAATCTCCAATCCTAGATCCTGAGTCCCCAATCCTCAATCCTTAATCCTCAACGTTCAATCCTCAATCATCAGTCCTCAATCTTCATTCCTCAATGTTCAATCCTCAATCCTCAATCGTCAGTCCTCAATCCTCAATCCTCAATCCTCACACCTCAATCCTCAACCGTCAGTCCTCGTCCTCAATCCTCAACACTCAATCCTCAATCCTCAACCTTCAATCCTCAATACTCAATATTCAATCCTCAATCCTCAATCTTCAATCCTCAATCCCTAATCCTCAATCCTCAATCCTCATTCATCAATCCTCAATACCCATTCCTCAATCTTCAATCGTCAATCCTCAATCCTCAATTCTCAAACCTCAATCCTCAATCCTCTATCCTCAATCCTCAATCCTCATTCTTCAATCCTCAACACCCAATCCTCAATCTTCAATGCTCAATCTTCAATCCTCAATTCTCAATCCACAATCCTCAATCCTCAGACCTCAAACATCAATACTCAACCCTCAGTCCTCGTCCTCAATCCACAACACTCACTCCTCGATCCTCAATCTGCAATCATCAATATTCAATTTTCAATCCTCAATCCTCAATCCTCAATACTCAATCCTCAATCCTCAATGTTGAATCCTCAATACCCAATCCTCAATCTTCTGTCCTCAATCCTCAATCCTCAACCCTCAATCGTCAATCCACAATCATCAATCCTCAATCCTCGATCTTCAATCCTCAATACTCAATCTTCAATCCTCAATCCTCAATGCTCAATCCTCAATTCTCAATCCTCAATCGTCAGGCTTCAGTACTCAATACTCAATCTTCAATCCTCAATCCTCAATCCTCATTCCTCAATCCACAATCCTAAATTCTCAATCCTCAATACTCAACCATCAATCCTCAATTCTCAATACTCAATGGAATATACTGAATTCTCAGGGTTCAATACTCAAACCTCAATCCTCAACCGTCAGCCCTCATTCTCCATCCTCAATCCTCAATCCTCAATCCTCAATCTTCAATCCCCAATACTCAATCTTCAATCCTCAGTCCTCAACCCTCAATCCTCAATCCTCAACCCTCAGTCATGAGTACTCAATCTTCAATACTCAATCCTCAATCCTCAATACTCTATCCTCAATCCTCAATCCTAAATCCTCAATCCTCAAACCTCAATCCTCAACCCTCAGTCCTCATCCTCAATTCTCAATTCTCAATCCTCAATCCTCAATCCCCAATCCTCAACCTTCAATCCTCAATCCTCAATCCTCAATCCTCAACCTTCAATCCTCAATACTCAATCTTCAATCTTCAATCCTCAATCCTCAATCCTCAATCCTCAATCCTCAATCCTCAATCCTCAATCTTCAATCCTTAATACTCAATCTTGAATCCTCAATCCTCAATCCTCAATCTTCAATCCTCAATACTCAATCCTCAATCCTCAATCCTCAATCCTCAATGTTCAATCCGCAATACCCAGTCCTCAATCGTCAATCCTCAATCCCCAATCCTCAATCTTCAATCCTCAATCCTCAATCCTCAATCCTCAATCCTCAATTCTCAATTCTCAATTCTCAATTCTCAATCCTCAATCCTCAATCCTCAATCTTCAATCCTCAATAATCAATCTCCAATCCTAGATGCTGAATCCCCAATCCTCAACCCTTAATCCTCAACGTTCAATCCTCAATCACCAGTCCTCAATCTTCAATCCTCAATGTTCAATCCTCAATCCTCAATCGTCAGTCCTCAATCCTCAATCCTCAATCCTCACACCTCAATCCTCAACCGTCAGTCCTCGTCCTCAATCCTCAACACTCAATCCTCAATCCTCAACCTTCAATCCTCAATACTCAATATTCAATCCTCAATCCTCAATCCTCAATCCTCAATCTTCAATCCTCAATCCTCAACCCTCAATCCTCAATCCTCGTTCTTCAATCCTCAATACCCAATCCTCAATCTTCAACCCTCAATCCTCAATCCTCAATACTCAATTCTCAATCCTTAATCCTCATTCCTCAATCCTCAATCCCCAATCCTCATTCTTCAAACCTCAATCCTCAACCCTAAGTACTCATCCTCAATTCTCAATTCTCAATCCCCAATCCTCAATGCTCAATCTTCAAGCATCAATACTCAATCTTCAATCCTCAATACTCAATCCTCAATCCTCAATCCTCCATCCTCAATATTCCACACACAACCCTCAACCATCAATCCTCAATACTCAATCATCAATCCTCAATTCTCAATACTCAATAGAATATCCTGAATTCTCATGGTACAATACTCAATCCACAATATCCAATAATCAAATCTCAATCCACAAACATCAATTCTCATCACACAACCCTGAACGCTCAGTCCTCAATGTTCAATCCTCATTCCTCAATTCTCAATTTTCAATCCTCAATACTGAGTCTTCAATCCTCAATCCTCCATCCTCAATCTTCAATCCTCAGTCCCCAATCCTCAATCTTCAATCCTCTATCCTCAATCCTCAATCCTCAATCCTCAATCCACAGTCCTTAGGCCTCAAACCTCAACCCTCAACTCTCAGAACTCATCCTCAATCCTCAATGCTCAATCCTCAATCCTCAATCCTCAATCTTCAATCCTCAATACTCAATCTTCAATCCTCAATCCTCAATCCTCAATACTCAACCATCAATACTCAATTCTCAATACACAATAGAATATCCTGAATTTTCAGGATTCAACACTCAAACCTCAACCCTCAACCCTCAGCCCTCATCCTCAATCCTCAATCCTCAATCCCCAATCCTCAATATTCAATCCTCAATACTCAATCTTCAATCCTCAATCCTCAATCCTCAATCCTCAATCCTCAATCCTCAGATATCAATCCTCAATCTTCAATACTCAATCGTCAATCCTCAGTCCTCAATCCTCAATCCCCAATCCTGGTTCCTCAAACCTCAATCCTCAACCCTCAGTCCTCGACCTCAATCCTCAACCCTCAATCCTCAATCCTCAATCTTCAATCCTCAATACTCAATCTTCAATCCACAATCCTCAATCCTCAATCCTCAATCTTCAATCCTCAATCCTCAATCCTCAATCCTCAATACTCATTCTTCAATCCTCAACGCCCAATCCTCAATATTCAATCCTCAATCCTCAATCCTCAATTCTCAATCCTCAATCCTCAGTCCTCAGTCCTCAAACCTCAATCCTCAACCCTCAGGCCTCATCCTCAATCCTCAATCCTCAACCCTCAATCCTCAATCTTCAATCCTCAATACTCAGTCTTCAATACCCAATCCTCAATTCTCAAGACTCAATCCTGAATCCTCAAACGTCAATCCTCCATCCCCAATCCTCAATCTTCAATCGTCAATCCTCAATCCTCAATAGTCAATCCTCAATCCTCAATGTTCAATCCTCAAGACCCAATCCTCAATCTTCAATCCTCAATCCTCAATCCCCAATCCTCACTCCACCATCCTCATTCATCAATCCTCAATACCCAATCCTCAATCTTCAATCCTCAATCCTCAATTCTCAATCCCCAATCCTCATTCTTCAAACCTCAATCCTCAACCCTAAGTACTCATCCTCAATTCTCAATTCTCAATCCCCAATCCTCAATGCTCAATCTTCAAGCATCAATACTCAATCTTCAATCCTCAATACTCAATCCTCAATCCTCAATCCTCCATCCTCAATATTCCACACACAACCCTCAACCATCAATCCTCAATACTCAATCATCAATCCTCAATTCTCAATACTCAATAGAATATCCTGAATTCTCATGGTACAATACTCAATCCACAATATCCAATAATCAAATCTCAATCCACAAACATCAATTCTCATCACACAACCCTGAACGCTCAGTCCTCAATGTTCAATCGTCATTCCTCAATTCTCAATTTTCAATCCTCAATACTGAGTCTTCAATCCTCAATCCTCAATCCTCAATCTTCAATCCTCAGTCCCCAATCCTCAATCTTCAATCCTCTATCCTCAATCCTCAATCCTCAATCCTCAATCCACAGTCCTTAGGCCTCAAACCTCAACCCTCAACTCTCAGAACTCATCCTCAATCCTCAACCGTCAATCCTCCATCCCCAATTCTCAATCTTCAATCGCCAATCCTCAATCCTCAATCCTCAATCCTCAACCTTCAATCTTCAATACTCAATCTTCAACCCTCAATCCTCAATACACAATCCTCAATCTTCAATCCTCAATCCTCAATCCCCAATCCTCACTCCTCCATCCTCATTCATCAATCCTCAATACCCAATCCTCAATCTTCAATCCTCAATCCTCAATCCTCAATTCTCAACCCTCAATCCTCAGTCCTCAGTTCTCAAACCTCAATCCTCAAACCTCAGCCCTCATCCTCAATCCTCAATCCTCAATCCTCAATCCTCAATCTTCAATCCTCAATACTCAATCTTCAATCCTCAATCCTCAATCCTCAATCCTCAGTCCTCAATCTTTAATCCTCAATACTCAATCTTCAATCCTCAATCCTCAATCCTCAATCCTCAATCCTCAATTCTCAATCCTCAATCGTCAGGCTTCAGTACTCAATACTCAACCTTCAATCCTCAATCCTCAATCCTCATTCCTCAATCCTCAATCCTCAATCCTCAATCCTCAATCATCAATCATCAATCTTCAATACACAATCCTCAATCCTCAACCCTCAAACCTCAATCCTCAGTCATCAATCCTCAATCTTCAATACTCAAACCTCAATCCTCAATCCTCAATCCTCAATACTCAACCATCAATACTCAATTCTCAATACTCCATAGAATATCCTGAATTCTCAGGGTTCAATACTCAAACCTCAATCCTCAACCCTCAGTCCTCACCCTCAATTCTCAATTCTCAATCCTCAATCCTCAATCACCAATCCTCAACTTTCAATCCTCAATCCCCAATCCTCAATCCTCAATCCTCAACCTTCAATCCTCAATACTCAATCTTCAATCTTCAATACTCAATCCTCAATCTTCAATCCTCAATCCTCAATCCTCAATCCTCAATCCTCAATTCTCAATTCTCAATCCTCAATCCTCAATCCTCAATCTTCAATCCTCATTAATCAATCTCCAATCCTAGATCCTGAATCCCCAATCCTCAATCCTTAATCCTCAACGTTCAATCCTCAATCACCAGTCCTCAATCTTCAATCCTCAATGTTCAATCCTCAATCCTCAATCGTCAGTCCTCAATCCTCAATCCTCAATCCTCACACCTCAATCCTCAACCGTCAGTCCTCGTCCTCAATCCTCAACACTCAATCCTCAATCCTCAACCTTCAATCCTCAATACTCAATATTCAATCCTCAATCCTCAATCCTCAATCCTCAATCTTCAATCCTCAATCCTCAACCCTCAATCCTCAATCCTCGTTCTTCAATCCTCAATACCCAATCCTCAATCTTCAACCCTCAATCCTCAATCCTCAATCCTCAATCCTCAATCCTCAAACCTCAATCCTCAACCCTCAGTCCTCATCCTCAATTCTCAATTCTCAATCCTCAATCCTCAATCCCCAATCCTCAACCTTCAATCCTCAATGCTCAATCCTCAATCCTCAACCTTCAATCCTCAATACTCAATCTTCAATCTTCAATCCTCAATCCTCAATCCTCAATCCTCAATCCTCAATCCTCAATCCTCAATCCTCAATCTTCAATCCTTAATACTCAATCTTGAATCCTCAATCCTCAATCCTCAATCTTCAATCCTCAATACTCAATCCTCAATCCTCAATCCTCAATCCTCAATGTTCAATCCGCAATACCCAATCCTCAATCGTCAATCCTCAATCCCCAATCCTCAATCTTCATTCCTCGATCCTCAGTCCTCAATCCTCAATCCTCAATTCTCAATTCTCAATCCTCAATCCTCAATCCTCAATCCTCAATCCTCAGCCTTCAATCCTCAATACTCAATCTTCAATCTTCAATCCTCAATCCTCAATCCTCAATCCTCAATCCTCAATCCTCAATCCTCAATCTTCAATCCCTAATACTCAATCTTGAATCCTCAATCCTCAATCCTCAATCTTCAATCCTCAATACTCAATCCTCAATCCTCAATCCTCAATCCTCAATGTTCAATCCGCAATACCCAATCCTCAATCGTCAATCCTCAATCCCCAATCCTCAATCTTCAATCCTCAATCCTCAATCCTCAGTCCTCAATCCTCAATTCTCAATTCTCAATCCTCAATCCTCAATCCTCAATCTTCAATCTTCAATACTCAATCTTCAACCCTCAATCCTCAATACACAATCCTCAATCTTCAATCCTCAATCCTCAATCCCCAATCCTCACTCCTCCATCCTCATTCATCAATCCTCAATACACAATCCTCAATCTTCAATCCTCAATCCTCAATACTCAATTCTCAACCCTCAATCCTGAGTCCTCAGTTCTCAAACCTCAATCCTCAAACCTCAGCCCTCATCCTCAATCCTCAATCCTCAATACTCAATCCTCAATCTTCAATCCTCAATACTCAATCTTCAATCCTCAATCCTCAATCCTCAATCCTCAGTCCTCAATCTTCAATCCTCAATACTCAATCTTCAATCCTCAATCCTCAATCCTCAATCCTCAATCCTCAATTCTCAATCCTCAATCGTCAGGCTTCAGTACTCAATACTCAATCTTCAATCCTCAATCCTCAATCCTCATTCCTCAATCCTCAATCCTCAATCCTCAATCCTCAATCATCAATCATCAATCTTCAATACACAATCCTCAATCCTCAACCCTCAAACCTCAATCCTCAGTCATCAATCCTCAATCTTCAATACTCAAACCTCAATCCTCAATCCTCAATCATAAATACTCAACCATCAATACTAAATTCTCAATACTCAATAGAATATCCTGAATTCTCAGGGTTCAATACTCAAACCTCAATCCTCAACCCTCAGTCCTCACCCTCAATTCTCAATTCTCAATCCTCAATCCTCAATCACCAATCCTCAACTTTCAATCCTCAATCCCCAATCCTCAATCCTCAATCCTCGGCCTTCAATCCTCAATACTCAATCTTCAATCTTCAATACTCAATCCTCAATCTTCAATCCTCAATCCTCAATCCTCAATCCTCAATCCTCAATTCTCAATTCTCAATCCTCAATCCTCAATCCTCAATCTTCAATCCTCATTAATCAATCTCCAATCCTAGATCCTGAATCCCCAATCCTCAATCCTTAATCCTCAACGTTCAATCCTCAATCACCAGTCCTCAATCTTCAATCCTCAATGTTCAATCCTCAATCCTCAATCGTCAGTCCTCAATCCTCAATCCTCCATCCTCACACCTCAATCCTCAACCGTCAGTCCTCGTCCTCAATCCTCAACACTCAATCCTCAATCCTCAACCTTCAATCCTCAATACTCAATATTCAATCCTCAATCCTCAATCCTCAATCCTCAATCTTCAATCCTCAATCCTCAACCCTCAATCCTCAATCCTCGTTCTTCAATCCTCAATACCCAATCCTCAATCTTCAACCCTCAATCCTCAATCCTCAGTCCTCAATCCTCAATCCTCAAAACTCAATCCTCGACCCTCAGTCCTCATCCTCAATTCTCAATTCTCAATCCTCAATCCTCAATCCCCAATCTTCAACCTTCAATCCTCAATGCTCAATCCTCAATCCTCAACCTTCAATCCTCAATACTCAATCTTCAATCTTCAATCCTCAATCCTCAATCCTGAATCCTCAATCCTCAATCCTCAATCCTCAATCTTCAATCCTTAATACTCAATCTTGAATCCTCAATCCTCAATCCTCAATCTTCAATCCTCAATACTCAATCCTCAATCCTCAATCCTCAATCCTCAATGTTCAATCCGCACTACCCAATCCTCAATCGTCAATCCTCAATCCCCAATCCTCAATCTTCATTCCTCAATCCTCAATCCTCAATCCTCAATCCTCAATTCTCAATTCTCAATCCTCAATCCTCAATCATCAATCCTCAATCCTCAACCTTCAATCCTCAATACTCAATCTTCAATCTTCAATCCTCAATCCTCAATCCTCAATCCTCAATCCTCAATCCTCAATCCTCAATCTTCAATCCTTAATACTAAATCTTGAATCCTCAATCCTCAATCCTCAATCCTCAATCTTCAATCCTCAATACTCAATCCTCATTCCTCAATCCTCAATCCTCAATGTTCAATCCGCAATACCCAATCATCAATCGTCAATCCTCAATCCCCAATCCTCAATCTTCAATCTTCAATCCTCAATCCTCAATCCTCAATCCTCAATTCTCAATTCTCAATCCTCAATCCTCAATCCTCAATCTTCAATCCTCATTAATCAATCTCCAATCCTAGATCCTGAATCCCCAATCCTCAATCCTTAATCCTCAACGTTCAATCCTCAATCACCAGTCCTCAATCTTCAATCCTCAATGGTCAATCCTCAATCCTCAATCGTCAGTCCTCAATCCTCAATCCTCAATCCTCACACCTCAATCCTCAACCCTCAGTCCTCATCCTCAATTCTCAATTCTCAATCCTCAATCCTCAATCCCCAATCCTCAACCTTCAATCCTCAATGCTCAATCCTCAATCCTCAACCTTCAATCCTCAATACTCAATCTTCAATCTTCAATCCTCAATCCTCAATACTCAATCCTCAATCCTCAATCCTCAATCCTCAATCCTCAATCTTCAATCCTTAATACTCAATCTTGAATCCTCAATCCTCAATCCTCAATCTTCAATCCTCAATACTCAATCCTCAATCCTCAATCCTCAATCCTCAATGTTCAATCCGCAATACCCAATACTCAATCGTCAATCCTCGATCCCCAATCCTCAATCTTCATTCCTCGATCCTCAGTCCTCAATCCTCAATCCTCAATTCTCAATTCTCAATCCTCAATCCTCAATCCTCAATCCTCAATCCTCAGCCTTCAATCCTCAATACTCAATCTTCAATCTTCAATCCTCAATCCTCAATCCTCAATCCTCAATCCTCAATCCTCAATCCTCAATCTTCAATCCTTAATACTCAATCTTGAATCCTCAATCCTCAATCCTCAATCTTCAATCCTCAATACTCAATCCTCAATCCTCAATCCTCAATCCTCAATGTTCAATCCGCAATACCCAATCCTCAATCGTCAATCCTCAATCCCCAATCCTCAATCTTCAATCCTCAATCCTCAATCCTCAATCCTCAATCCTCAATTCTCAATTCTCAATCCTCAATCCTCAATCCTCAATCTTCAATCCTCATTAATCAATCTCCAATCCTAGATCCTGAATCCCCAATCCTCAATCCTTAATCCTCAACGTTCAATCCTCAATCATCAGTCCTCAATCTTCAATCCTCAATGTTCAATCCTCAATCCTCAATCGTCAGTCCTCAATCCTCAATCCTCAATCCTCACACCTCAATCCTCAACAGTCAGTCCTCGTCCTCAATCCTCAACACTCAATCCTCAATCCTCAACCTTCAATCCTCAATACTCAAAATTCAATCCTCAATCCTCAATCCTCAATCCTCAATCCCCAATCCTCAATCCTCAATCCTCATTCATCAATCCTCAATACCCATTCCTCAATCTTCAATCGTCAATCCTCAATCCTCAATTCTCAAACCTCAATCCTCAGTCCTCAGTCCTCAAACCTCAATCCTCAAACCTCAGCCCTCATCCTCAATCCTCAATCCTCAATCCTCAATCCTCAATCTTCAATCCTCAATACTCAATCTTCAATCCTCAATCCTTAGTCCACAAACCTCAATCCTTAATATTCAATCCTCAATACTCAATCTTCAATCCTCAATCCTCAATTCTCAATCCTCAATCCTCAATCCTCAGACCTCAAACATCAATATTCAACACACGGACCTGGTCCTCAATCCACAACCCTCAATCCTCAATCCTCAATCTTCAATCATCAATACTCAATCTTCAATCCTCAATCCTCAACCCTCAATCCTGAATCCTCAATCCTCAATCTTTAATCCTCAATCCTCAATCCTCAATCCTCAATCCTAAACTTTCAACCCTCAATACTCAATCTTCAATACTCAATCCTCAATCCTCAATCCTCAATACGCAATCCTCAATCTTCAGTCCTCAATACTCAATCTTCAATCCTCAATCCTCTATCCTCAATCCTCAATCCTCATTCTTCAATCCTCAACACCCAATCCTCAATCTTCAATGCTCAATCTTCAATCCTCAATTCTCAATCCACAATCCTCAATCCTCAGACCTCAAACATCAATACTCAACCCTCAGTCCTCGTCCTCAATCCACAACACTCACTCCTCGATCCACAATCTGCAATCATCAATATTCAATTTTCAATCCTCAATCCTCAATCCTCAATACTCAATCCTCAATCCTCAATGTTGAATCCTCAATACCCAATCCTCAATCTTCTGTCCTCAATCCTCAATCCTCAACCCTCAATCGTCAATCCACAATCATCAATCCTCAATCCTCGATCTTCAATCCTCAATACTCAATCTTCAATCCTCAATCCTCAATGCTCAATCCTCAATTCTCAATCCTCAATCGTCAGGCTTCAGTACTCAATACTCAATCTTCAATCCTCAATCCTCAATCCTCATTCCTCAATCCACAATCCTAAATCCTCAATCCTCAATACTCAACCATCAATCCTCAATTCTCAATACTCAATAGAATATACTGAATTCTCAGGGTTCAATACTCAAACCTCAATCCTCAACCGTCAGCCCTCATTCTCCATCCTCAATCCTCAATCCTCAATCCTCAATCTTCAATCCCCAATACTCAATCTTCAATCCTCAGTCCTCAACCCTCAATCCTCAATCCTCAACCCTCAGTCATGAGTACTCAATCTTCAATACTCAATCCTCAATCCTCAATACTCTATCCTCAATCCTCAATCCTAAATCCTCAATCCTCAAACCTCAATCCTCAACCCTCAGTCCTCATCCTCAATTCTCAATTCTCAATCCTCAATCCTCAATCCCCAATCCTCAACCTTCAATCCTCAATCCTCAATCCTCAATCCTCAACCTTCAATCCTCAATACTCAATCTTCAATCTTCAATCCTCAATCCTCAATCCTCAATCCTCAATCCTCAATCCTCAATCCTCAATCCTCAATCTTCAATCCTTAATACTCAATCTTGAATCCTCAATCCTCAATCCTCAATCTTCAATCCTCAATCTTCAATCCTCAATCCTCAATCCTCAATCCTCAATCCTCAATTCTCAATTCTCAATTCTCAATCCTCAATCCTCAATCCTCAATCTTCAATCCTCATTAATCAATCTCCAATCCTAGATGCTGAATCCCCAATCCTCAATCCTTAATCCTCAACGTTCAATCCTCAATCACCAGTCCTCAATCTTCAATCCTCAATGTTCAATCCTCAATCCTCAATCGTCAGTCCTCAATCCTCAATCCTCAATCCTCACACCTCAATCCTCAACCGTCAGTCCTCGTCCTCAATCCTCAACACTCAATCCTCAATCGTCAACCTTCAATCCTCAATACTCAATATTCAATCCTCAATCCTCAATCCTCAATCCTCAATCTTCAATCCTCAATCCTCAACCCTCAATCCTCAATCCTCGTTCTTCAATCCTCAATACCCAGTCTTCAATCTTCAACACTCAATCCTCAATCCTCAATCCTCAATCCTCATTTCTCAATCCTTAATCCTCATTCCTCAATCCTCAATCCCCAATCCTCAATCTTCAACCCTCAATCCTCAATCCTCAATCCTCAATCCTCAATCCTCAAACCTCAATCCTCAACCCTCAGTCCTCATCCTCAATTCTCAATTCTCAATCCTCAATCCTCAATCCCCAATCCTCAACCTTCAATCCTCAATGCTCAATCCTCAATCCTCAACCTTCAATCCTCAATACTCAATCTTCAATCTTCAATCCTCAATCCTCAATCCTCAATCCTCAATCCTCAATCCTCAATCCTCAATCCTCAATCTTCAATCCTTAATACTCAATCTTGAATCCTCAATCCTCAATCCTCAATCTTCAATCCTCAATACTCAATCCTCAATCCTCAATCCTCAATCCTCAATGTTCAATCCGCAATACCCAATACTCAATCGTCAATCCTCAATCCCCAATCCTCAATCTTCATTCCTCGATCCTCAGTCCTCAATCCTCAATCCTCAATTCTCAATTCTCAATCCTCAATCCTCAATCCTCAATCCTCAATCCTCAGCCTTCAATCCTCAATACTCAATCTTCAATCTTCAATCCTCAATCCTCAATCCTCAATCCTCAATCCTCAATCCTCAATCCTCAATCTTCAATCCTTAATACTCAATCTTGAATCCTCAATCCTCAATCCTCAATCTTCAATCCTCAATACTCAATCCTCAATCCTCAATCCTCAATCCTCAATGTTCAATCCGCAATACCCAATCCTCAATCGTCAATCCTCAATCCCCAATCCTCAATCTTCAATCCTCAATCCTCAATCCTCAATCCTCAATCCTCAATTCTCAATTCTCAATCCTCAATCCTCAATCCTCAATCTTCAATCCTCATTAATCAATCTCCAATCCTAGATCCTGAATCCCCAATCCTCAATCCTTAATCCTCAACGTTCAATCCTCAATCATCAGTCCTCAATCTTCAATCCTCAATGTTCAATCCTCAATCCTCAATCGTCAGTCCTCAATCCTCAATCCTCAATCCCCACACCTCAATCCTCAACAGTCAGTCCTCGTCCTCAATCCTCAACACTCAATCCTCAATCCTCAACCTTCAATCCTCAATACTCAAAATTCAATCCTCAATCCTCAATCCTCAATCCTCAATCCCCAATCCTCAATCCTCAATCCTCATTCATCAATCCTCAATACCCATTCCTCAATCTTCAATCGTCAATCCTCAATCCTCAATTCTCAAACCTCAATCCTCAGTCCTCAGTCCTCAAACCTCAATCCTCAAACCTCAGCCCTCATCCTCAATCCTCAATCCTCAATCCTCAATCCTCAATCTTCAATCCTCAATACTCAATCTTCAATCCTCAATCCTTAGTCCACAAACCTCAATCCTTAATATTCAATCCTCAATACTCTGTCTTCAATCCTCAATCCTCAATTCTCAATCCTCAATCCTCAATCCTCAGACCTCAAACATCAATATTCAACACACGGACCTGGTCCTCAATCCACAACCCTCAATCCTCAATCCTCAATCTTCAATCATCAATACTCAATCTTCAATCCTCAATCCTCAACCCTCAATCCTGAATCCTCAATCCTCAATCTTTAATCCTCAATCCTCAATCCTCAATCCTCAATCCTAAACTTTCAACCCTCAATACTCAATCTTCAATACTCAATCCTCAATCCTCAATCCTCAATACGCAATCCTCAATCTTCAGTCCTCAATACTCAATCTTCAATCCTCAATCCTCTATCCTCAATCCTCAATCCTCATTCTTCAATCCTCAACACCCAATCCTCAATCTTCAATGCTCAATCTTCAATCCTCAATTCTCAATCCACAATCCTCAATCCTCAGACCTCAAACATTAATACTCAACCCTCAGTCCTCGTCCTCAATCCACAACACTCACTCCTCGATCCTCAATCTGCAATCATCAATATTCAATTTTCAATCCTCAATCCTCAATCCTCAATACTCAATCCTCAATCCTCAATGTTGAATCCTCAATACCCAATCCTCAATCTTCTGTCCTCAATCCTCAATCCTCAACCCTCAATCGTCAATCCACAATCATCAATCCTCAATCCTCGATCTTCAATCCTCAATACTCAATTTTCAATCCTCAATCCTCAATGCTCAATCCTCAATTCTCAATCCTCAATCGTCAGGCTTCAGTACTCAATACTCAATCTTCAATCCTCAATCCTCAATCCTCATTCCTCAATCCACAATCCTAAATCCTCAATCCTCAATACTCAACCATCAATCCTCAATTCTCAATACTCAATAGAATATACTGAATTCTCAGGGTTCAATACTCAAACCTCAATCCTCAACCGTCAGCCCTCATTCTCCATCCTCAATCCTCAATCCTCAATCCTCAATCTTCAATCCCCAATACTCAATCTTCAATCCTCAGTCCTCAACCCTCAATCCTCAATCCTCAACCCTCAGTCATGAGTACTCAATCTTCAATACTCAATCCTCAATCCTCAATACTCTATCCTCAATCCTCAATCCTAAATCCTCAATCCTCAAACCTCAATCCTCAACCCTCAGTCCTCATCCTCAATTCTCAATTCTCAATCCTCAATCCTCAATCCCCAATCCTCAACCTTCAATCCTCAATCCTCAATCCTCAATCCTCAACCTTCAATCCTCAATACTCAATCTTCAATCTTCAATCCTCAATCCTCAATCCTCAATCCTCAATCCTCAATCCTCAATCCTCAATCTTCAATCCTTAATACTCAATCTTGAATCCTCAATCCTCAATCCTCAATCTTCAATCCTCAATCTTCAATCCTCAATCCTCAATCCTCAATCCTCAATCCTCAATTCTCAATTCTCAATTCTCAATCCTCAATCCTCAATCCTCAATCTTCAATCCTCATTAATCAATCTCCAATCCTAGATGCTGAATCCCCAATCCTCAATCCTTAATCCTCAACGTTCAATCCTCAATCACCAGTCCTCAATCTTCAATCCTCAATGTTCAATCCTCAATCCTCAATCGTCAGTCCTCAATCCTCAATCCTCAATCGTCAGTCCTCAATCCTCAATCCTCAATCCTCACACCTCAATCCTCAACCGTCAGTCCTCGTCCTCAATCCTCAACACTCAATCCTCAATCCTCAACCTTCAATCCTCAATACTCAATATTCAATCCTCAATCCTCAATCCTCAATCCTCAATCTTCAATCCTCAATCCTCAACCCTCAATCCTCAATCCTCGTTCTTCAATCCTCAATACCCAGTCTTCAATCTTCAACCCTCAATCCTCAATCCTCAATCCTCAATCCTCATTTCTCAATCCTTAATCCTCATTCCTCAATCCTCAATCCCCAATCCTCATTCTTCAAACCTCAATCCTCAACCCTCAGTACTCATCCTCAATTCTCAATTCTCAATCCCCAATCCTCAATGCTCAATCTTCAAGCATCAATACTCAATCTTCAATCCTCAATCCTCAACCTTCAATCTTCAATACTCAATCTTCAACCCTCAATCCTCAATACCCAATCCTCAATCTTCAATCCTCAATCCTCAATCCCCAATCCTCACTCCTCCATCCTCATTCATCAATCCTCAATACCCAATCCTCAATCTTCAATCCTCAATACTCAATCTTCAATCCTCAATCCTCAATCCTCAATCCTCAATCCTCAATTCTCAATCCTCAATCGTCAGGCTTCAGTACTCAATACTCAATCTTCAATCCTCAATCCTCAATCCTCATTCCTCAATCCTCAATCCTCAATCCTCAATCCTCAATCATCAATACTCAATCCTCAATACTCAATAGAATATCCTGAATTCTCAGGGTTCAATACTCAAACCTCAATCCTCAACCCTCAGTCCTCACCCTCAATTCTCAATTCTCAATCCTAAATCCTCAATCACCAATCCTCAACTTTCAATCCTCAATCCCCAATCCTCAATCCTCAATCCTCAACCTTCAATCCTCAATACTCAACCTTCAATCTTCAATACTCAATACTCAATCTTCAATCCTCAATACCCAATCCCCAATCTTCAATCCTCAATCCTCAATCCTCATTCTTCAATCCTCAATACCCAGTCCTCAATCTTCAATCCTCAATCCTCAATCCTCAATCTCCAATACTCACTCGTCAATCCTCATTCATCAATCATCAATACCCAATCCTCAATCTTCAATCCTCAATCCTCAACCCTCAATCCTCAATCCTCAATCTTCAATCCTCAATACTCAATCTTCAATCCTCAATCCTCAGTCCACAATCCACAATTCTGAATCCTCAATCCTGCATCCTCAATCTTCAGCCCTCAGTCCTCAACAATCAGTTGTCGATCCTTAATCCCCAATAGAATATCCTCAATTCACTGTTTTCAATACGCAATACTCAATCTGCAATCTTCAGAGCTCTATTCACAAACATCAATCCTCATCACTCAACCCTGAACGCTCAGCCCTCAATGTTCAATCCTCAATCCTCAATCCCCAGTCCTCAAACTTCAATCCTCGATGCTCAATCCTCAATCCTCAGTCCTCAGTCCTCAATCATCAATCCTCAATCCTCAAACCTCAATCCTCAAGCGTCAGTCCTCGTCCTTAATCCTCAACACTCAATCCTCAATCCTCAATCTTCAATCCCCAATACTCAATCTTCAATTCTCAATCCTCAATCCTCAATATACAATCTTCAATCCTCAATCCTCAATCCTCAATCCCCAATCCTCAATCTCCAATCCTCAATCCTCAATCCTCAATCCTCAATCCTCAATCTTCAATCCTCAGTACTCAAACTTCAATCCTCAATCTTCAATCCTCAACCCTCAACACTCAGTCCTCAATGTTCAATTCTCAATTCTCAATCTTCAATCCACAATACTGAATCCTCAATCCTCAATCCTCAAGCCCCAATCCTCAATCCTCAATCCTCAATCCTCAATCCTCAAATTTAAATCCTCAATACTCAATCTTCAATCCTCAATCCTCAATCCTCAATCCTCAATCCTCAATCCTCAATCTTTAATCCTGAATCCTCATTACTCAATCCTCAATCCTAAATCTTCAACCCTCAATACTCAATCTTCAATCCTCAATCCTCAATCCTCAATCCTCAATCCTCAATCCTCAATCCTCAATCTTCAATCCTCAAAACACAATTTTCAATCCTCAATCCTCAATCCTCAATCCCCATTCTTCAATCCTCAACACCCAATCGTCAATCTTCAAGCGTCAATCCTCAATCCTCAATTCTCGATCCTCAATCCTCAATCCTCAGACCTCAAACATCAATACTCAACCCTCAGTCCTCGTCCTCAATCCACAACCCTCAACCCTCGATCCTCAATCTTCAATCATCAATACCCAATCCTCAATCTTCAATACTCAATCCTCAATCCTCAATTCTCAATCCTCAATCCTCAATCCTCAATCTTCAATCGTCATTAAACAATCTACAATCCTAGATCCTGAATCCCCAATCCTCAATCCTTAATCCTGAATCTACAATCCTCAATGCCCGGTCCTCAATCTTCAATCCTCAGAGTTCAATCCTCAATCCTCAATCCTCAGTCCTCAATCCTCAAACCTCAATCCTCAAACCTCAATCCTCAACCGTCGGTCCTCGTACTCAATCCTCAACCCTCAATCCTCAATCCTCAATCTTCAATCCTCAATACTCGATATTCAATCCTCAACCCTCAATCCTCAATCCTCAATCTTCAATCCTCAATCCTCAACGCTCAATCCTCAATCCTCATTCTTCAAGCCTCAATACCCAATCCTCAACCTTCAATCCTCAATCCTCAATCCTCAATTCTCAATCTTCAATCCTCAGTCATCAATCCTCAATCTTCAATACTCAATAGTCAATCCTCAGTCCTCAATCCTCAATCCTCAATCCTCGTTCCTCAAACCTCAATCCTCAACCCTCAGTCCTCATACTCAATTCTCAATTCTCAATCCTCAATCCTCAATCCTCAATCTTCAATCATTAATAATCAATCTCCAATCCTAGATCCTCAATTCCCAATCCTCAATCTTCAATCCTCAACCATCAATCCTCAATTCTCAATCCTCAATCCTCAATCCTCAGACCTCAAACATCAATATTCAACACTCGGACCTGGCCCTCAATCCACAACACTCAATCCTCAATCCTCAATCTTCAATCATCGATACTCAATCTTCAATCCTCAATCCTCAACCTTCAATCCTCAATCCTCAATCCTCAATCTTTAATCCTCAATCCTCAATTCTCAATCCTCAATCCTGAACCTTCAACCCTCAATACTCAATCTTCTACCCTCAATCCTCAATCCTCAATCCTCAATTTTCTATCCTCAATCTTCAGACCTCAATACTCAATCTTCAATCCTCAATCCTCAATCCTCAATCCTCAATCCTCATGCTTCATTCCTCAACACCCAATCCTCAATCTTCAATTCTCAACATTCAATCCTCAATTCTCAATCCTCAATCCTCAATCCTCAGACCTCAAACATCAATACTCAACCCTCAGTCCTCGTCCTCAATCCACAACCCTCAATCCTCGATCCTCAATCTTCAATCATCAATACCCAATCCTCAATCTTCAATACTCAATCCTCAATCCTCAATTCTCAATCCTCAATCCTCAATCCTCAATCTTCAATCGTCATTAAACAATCTACAATCCTAGATCCTGAATCCCCAATCCTCAATCCTTAATCCTGAATCTACAATCCTCAATGCCCGGTCCTCAATCTTCAATCCTCAGAGTTCAATCCTCAATCCTCAATCCTCAGTCCTCAAGCCTCAAACCTCAATCCTCAAACCGCAATCCTCAACCGTCGGTCCTCGTACTCAATCCTCAACCCTCAATCCTCAATCCTCAATCTTCAATCCTCAATACTCGATATTCAATCCTCAACCCTCAATACCCAATCCTCAATCTTCAATCCTCAATCCTCAACCCTCAATCCTCAATCCTCAATCTTCAATCCTCAATACTCAATCTTCAATCCTCAATCCTCAGTCCACAATCCACAATTCTGAATCCTCAATCCTGCATCCTCAATCTTCAGCCCTCAGTCCTCAACAATCAGTTGTCGATCCTTAATCCCCAATAGAATATCCTCAATTCACTGTTTTCAATACGCAATACTCAATCTGCAATCTTCAGAGCTCTATTCACAAACATCAATCCTCATCACTCAACCCTGAACGCTCAGCCCTCAATGTTCAATCCTCAATCCTCAATTCTCAATCTTCAATCCTCAATACTGAATCTTCAATCCACAATCCTCAATCCTCAATCCTTAATCCTCAATCCACAATTTTCAATCCTCAGTAATCAATCCTCAATCTTCAATACTCAATCGTCAATCCTCAGTCCTCAACCCTCAGTCCTCATCCTCAATTCTCAATCCTCAATCCTCAATCCTCAATCTTCAATCCTCAATAATCAATCTCCAATCCTAGATCCTCGATCCACAATCCTCAATCCTTAATCCTCAATCCTCAATCCTCAATCTTCAATCCTCAATAATCAATCCCCAATCCTAGATCCTCAATCCCCAATCCTCAATCCTTAATCCTCAATCTTCAATCCTCAATCCCCAGTCCTCAAACTTCAATCCTCGATGCTCAATCCTCAATCCTCAGTCCTCAGTCCTCAATCATCAATCCTCAATCCTCAAACCTCAATCCTCAACCGTCAGTCCTCGTCCTCAATCCTCAACACTCAATCCTCAATCCTCAATCTTCAATCCCCAATACTCAATCTTCAATTCTCAATCCTCAATCCTCAATATACAATCTTCAATCCTCAATCCTCAATCCTCAATCCTCAATCCCCAATCCTCAATCTTCAATCCTCAATCCTCAATCCTCAATCCTCAATCCTCAATCTTCAATCCTCAGTACTCAAACTTCAATCCTCAATCTTCAATCCTCAACCCTCAACACTCAGTCCTCAATGTTCAATTCTCAATTCTCAATCTTCAATCCACAATACTGAATCCTCAATCCTCAATCCTCAAGCCCCAATCCTCAATCCTCAATCCTCAATCCTCAATCCTCAAATTTAAATCCTCAATACTCAATCTTCAATCCTCAATCCTCAATCCTCAATCCTCAATCCTCAATCCTCAATCTTTAATCCTGAATCCTCATTACTCAATCCTCAATCCTAAATCTTCAACCCTCAATACTCAATCTGCAATCCTCAATCCTCAATCCTCAATCCTCAATCCTCAATCCTCAATCCTCAATCTTCAATCCTCAAAACACAATTTTCAATCCTCAATCCTCAATCCTCAATCCTCATTCTTCAATCCTCAACACCCAATCGTCAATCTTCAAGCGTCAATCCTCAATCCTCAATTCTCGATCCTCAATCCTCAATCCTCAGACCTCAAACATCAATACTCAACCCTCAGTCCTCGTCCTCAATCCACAACCCTCAACCCTCGATCCTCAATCTTCAATCATCAATACCCAATCCTCAATCTTCAATACTCAATCCTCAATCCTCAATTCTCAATCCTCAATCCTCAATCCTCAATCTTCAATCGTCATTAAACAATCTACAATCCTAGATCCTGAATCCCCAATCCTCAATCCTTAATCCTGAATCTACAATCCTCAATGCCCGGTCCTCAATCTTCAATCCTCAGAGTTCAATCCTCAATCCTCAATCCTCAGTCCTCAATCCTCAAACCTCAATCCTCAAACCTCAATCCTCAACCGTCGGTCCTCGTACTCAATCCTCAACCCTCAATCCTCAATCCTCAATCTTCAATCCTCAATACTCGATATTCAATCCTCAACCCTCAATCCTCAATCCTCAATCTTCAATCCTCAATCCTCAACGCTCAATCCTCAATCCTCATTCTTCAAGCCTCAATACCCAATCCTCAACCTTCAATCCTCAATCCTCAATCCTCAATTCTCAATCTTCAATCCTCAGTCATCAATCCTCAATCTTCAATACTCAATAGTCAATCCTCAGTCCTCAATCCTCAATCCTCAATCCTCGTTCCTCAAACCTCAATCCTCAACCCTCAGTCCTCATACTCAATTCTCAATTCTCAATCCTCAATCCTCAATCCTCAATCTTCAATCATTAATAATCAATCTCCAATCCTAGATCCTCAATTCCCAATCCTCAATCTTCAATCCTCAACCATCAATCCTCAATTCTCAATCCTCAATCCTCAATCCTCAGACCTCAAACATCAATATTCAACACTCGGACCTGGCCCTCAATCCACAACACTCAATCCTCAATCCTCAATCTTCAATCATCGATACTCAATCTTCAATCCTCAATCCTCAACCTTCAATCCTCAATCCTCAATCCTCAATCTTTAATCCTCAATCCTCAATTCTCAATCCTCAATCCTGAACCTTCAACCCTCAATACTCAATCTTCTATCCTCAATCCTCAATCCTCAATCCTCAATCCTCAATCCTCAATCTTCAGACCTCAATACTCAATCTTCAATCCTCAATCCTCAATCCTCAATCCTCAATCCTCATGCTTCATTCCTCAATACCCAATCCTCAATCTTCAATTCTCAACATTCAATCCTCAATTCTCAATCCTCAATCCTCAATCCTCAGACCTCAAACATCAATACTCAACCCTCAGTCCTCGTGCTCAATCCACAACACTCAATCCTCGATCCTCTATCTTCAATCATCAATATTCAATTTTCAATCCTCAATCCTCAATCCTCAATACTCAATCCTCAATCCTCAATGTTCAATCCTCAATACCCAATCCTCAATCTTCAATCCTCAATCCCCAATCCTCAATCCTCAATCCTCAATCCTCAGTCCTCAGACCTCAAACCTCAATCCTTATTCCTCAATACTGAATCCTCAATCTTCAGCCCTCAGTCCTCAACAATCAGTGGTGAATTCTCAATCCTCAGTAGAATATCCTCAATTCACAGGTTTCAATACTCAATACTCAACCTGCAATCTTCAAATCTCTATCTACAAACATCAATTCTCATCACTCAACCCTCAACACTCAGTCCCCAATCCTCAAACTTCAATCCTCAATCCTCAATCCTCAATCTTCAATCCTCAATACTCAATCTTCAATCCTCGGTCCTCAATCCTCAATCGTCAATCTCCAATCGTGAATACTCAATCTTCAATCCTCAATCCTCAATCCTCAATCCTCAATCCTCAGTCCTCAGTCCTCAAACCTCAATCCTCAACCCTCAGCCCTCATCCTCAACCCTCAATCGTCAATCCTCAGTCCTCAGCCCTCAAATCTCAACCCTCAACCCTCGGACCTCATCCTCAATCCACAATTCTCAATCCTCAATCCTCAATCCTCATTCCCCAATACTCAATCTTCAATCCTCACTCCTCAATCCTCAGTCCACAAACCTCAATTCTGAATCCTCAATCCTCAATCCTCAATCCTCAATCTTCAATCCTCAGTACTCAAACTTCAATCCTCAATCTTCAATCCTCAACCCTCAACACTCAGTCCTCAATGTTCAATTCTCAATTCTCAATCTTCAATCCACAATACTGAATCCTCAATCCTCAATCCTCAATACTCGATATTCAATCCTCAACCCTCAATCCTCAATCCTCAATCTTCAATCCTCAATCCTCAACGCTCAATCCTCAATCCTCATTCTTCAAGCCTCAATACCCAATCCTCAACCTTCAATCCTCAATCCTCAATCCTCAATTCTCAATATTCAATCCTCAGTCATCAATCCTCAATCTTCAATACTCAATAGTCAATCCTCAGTCCTCAATCCTCAATCCTCAATCCTCGTTCCTCAAACCTCAATCCTCAACCCTCAGTCCTCATACTCAATTCTCAATTCTCAATCCTCAATCCTCAATCCTCAATCTTCAATCATTAATAATCAATCTCCAATCCTAGATCCTCAATTCCCAATGCTCAATCTTCAATCCTCAACCATCAATCCTCAATTCTCAATCCTCAATCCTCAATCCTCAGACCTCAAACATCAATATTCAACACTCGGACCTGGCCCTCAATCCACAACACTCAATCCTCAATCCTCAATCTTCAATCATCGATACTCAATCTTCAATCCTCAATCCTCAACCTTCAATCCTCAATCCTCAATCCTCAATCTTTAATCCTCAATCCTCAATTCTCAATCCTCAATCCTGAACCTTCAACCCTCAATACTCAATCTTCTACCCTCAATCCTCAGTCCTCAATCCTCAATTCTCAATCCTCAATCTTCAGACCTCAATACTCAATCTTCAATCCTCAATCCTCAATCCTCAATCCTCAATCCTCATGCTTCATTCCTCAACACCCAATCCTCAATCTTCAATTCTCAACATTCAATCCTCAATTCTCAATCCTCAATCCTCAATCCTCAGACCTCAAACATCAATATTCAACCCTCAGTCCTCGTCCTCAATCCACAACCCTCAATCCTCGATCCTCAATCTTCAATCATCAATACCCAATCCTCAATCTTCAATACTCAATCCTCAATCCTCAATTCTCAATCCTCAATCCTCAATCCTCAATCTTCAATCGTCATTAAACAATCTACAATCCTAGATCCTGAATCCCCAATCCTCAATCCTTAATCCTGAATCTACAATCCTCAATGCCCGGTCCTCAATCTTCAATCCTCAGAGTTCAATCCTCAATCCTCAATCCTCAGTCCTCAATCCTCAAACCTCAATCCTCAAACCTCAATCCTCAACCGTCGGTCCTCGTACTCAATCCTCAACCCTCAATCCTCAATCCTCAATCTTCAATCCTCAATACTCGATATTCAATCCTCAACCCTCAATCCTCAATCCTCAATCTTCAATCCTCAATCCTCAACGCTCAATCCTCAATCCTCATTCTTCAAGCCTCAATACCCAATCCTCAACCTTCAATCCTCAATCCTCAATCCTCAATTCTCAATCTTCAATCCTCAGTCATCAATCCTCAATCTTCAATACTCAATAGTCAATCCTCAGTCCTCAATCCTCAATCCTCAATCCTCGTTCCTCAAACCTCAATCCTCAACCCTCAGTCCTCATACTCAATTCTCAATTCTCAATACTCAATCCTCAATCCTCAATCTTCAATCATTAATAATCAATCTCCAATCCTAGATCCTCAATTCCCAATCCTCAATCTTCAATCCTCAACCATCAATCCTCAATTCTCAATCCTCAATCCTCAATCACCATTCCTCAATCCCCAATCCTCAATCATCAATCGTCAATACTCAATGTTCAATCCTCAATACTCAACCTTCAATCCTCAACCCTCAATCCTCAATGCACAATCCTCAATCCTCAATCATCAACCTTCAACCTTCAATACTCAATCTTCAATCCTCAATTCCCAATCCTCCATCGTCAATCCTCAATCCTCAATCCTCAGTCATCAATCCTCAATCTTCAATACTCAACCCTCAATCCTCAATCCTCAATCCTCAATCCTCAATCCTCAATCCTCAATTCTCATTCCTCAAACCTCAATCCTCAACCCTCAGTCCCGATTCTCAATTCTCAATACTCAATCCTCAATCCTCAATCCTCAATCCTCAGACATCAATCCTCAATCTTCAATACTCAATCGTCAATCCTAAGTCCTCAATTCTCAACCCTCAATCCTCGCTCCTCAAACCCCAACCCTCAACCCTCAGTCCTCATACTCAATTCTCAATTCTCAATCCTCAAACCTCAATCCTGAATACTCAATCTTCAATCATCAATACTCAATCTTCAATGCTCAATCCTCAATCCTCAATCCTCAATCCTCAATCCACAATATTCAATACACAACCCTCAAACATCAATCCTCAATACTCAATCATCAATACTCAATTCTCAATACTCAATAGAATATCCTGAATTCTCTGTTTTCAATACTCAATCCTCAATCTTCAATCTTCAAGTCTCCATCCACAGACATCAATTCTCATCACTCAAGCCTCAACACTCAGTCCTCAATCTTCAATCCTCAATCCACAATCCTCAATCCTCAATCGTCAATCCTCAATACCCAAACGTCAATCTTCAATCCTCAATCCCAAATACTCAATCCTCAATCCTCAATCATCAATCCTCCATCTTCAATACTCAATCCTCAATCCTCAATCCTCAATCCTCAATACTCAACCATCAATCCTCAATACTCAATCTTCAATTCTCAATCCTCAATCCTCAATCCCCAATCCTCAATCCTCAATCCTCAATCGTCAGTCTTCAATACTCAATACTCAATCTGCAAACCTCAGTCCTCAATCCTCAATCCTCAATCCTCATTCTTCAGTCCTCAATACCCAGTCCTCAATCTTCAACTCTCAATCCTCAATCCTCAATTCTCAATCCTGAATCCTCAATCCTCAATCCTCAATCCTCAATAGTCAAACTCCAATCCTAGATCCTCAATCCCCAATCCTCAATCCTTAATCCTCAATCTTCAATCCTCAATCCTCAATACTCAATCCTCAATACTCAATCCTCAATCCTCAATCCTCAATCCCCAATCCTCAATCTTCAATCCTCAATCTTCAATGCTCAATCCTCAATCCTCAATCCTCAATCGTCAGTCCTCAATATTCAATACACAACCCTCAAACATCAATCCTCAATAATCAATCCTCAATCTTCAATCCTCAATACTGAATTCTCAATCCTCAATAGTCAATCTCCAATCCTCAATCCTCAATCCTCAATCCTTAATCCACAATCTTCAATCCACAATCCTCAGTCCTCAATCATCAATACTCAATCCTCAATCCTCAATCCTCAATCCCCAACCCTCAATCCTCAGTCCTCATACCTCAGTCCCCAATCCTCAATCATCAATCCTCAATCTTCAATACTCAATCCTCAATCCTCAATCCTCAATCCTCAACACTCAACCATCAATCCTCAATTCTCAATACTCAATAGAATATCCTGAATTCTCAGTATTCAATACTTAAACCTCAATCCTCAACCCTCAACCCTCATCCTCCATCCTCAATCCTCAATCCTCAAACCTCAATCTTCAATCCTCAATACTCAATCTTCGATCCTCAATCCTCAACCCTCAATCCTCAATCCTCAGTCATGAATACTCAATCTTCAATTCTCAATCCTCAATCCTCAATCCTGAATACTCAACCATCAATCCTCAATTCTCAATACTCAGTAGAATATCCTGAATTCTCAGTATTCAATACTCAAACCTCAACCCTCAACACTCAGCCCTCATCCTCCATCCTCAATCCTCAATCCTCAAACCTCAATCTTCAAACCTCAATACTCAATCTTCGATTCTCAATCCACAATCCTCAACATTCAATCCCAATCCTCAATCTTCAATCCTCAATCCTCAATCCTCAATCCTCAATCCTCAATCCTCAATCATTAATCCTCAATCCTCAACCCTCAATCCTCAATCCTCAACCTTCAATCATCAATACTCAATCTTCAATGCTCAATCCTCAATCCTCAATCCTCAATCGTCAGTCCTCAATATTCAATACACAACCCTCAAACATCAATCCTCAATACTCAATCTTCAATCCTCAATCCTCAATCATCAATCCTCAATCCTCAATCCACCGTCATCAATCCTCAATCTTCAATACTCAATCCTCAATCATAAATCCTCAATCCTCCATCCTCAATCCGCAATCCTCAAATCTCAATCTTCAATCCTCAATACTCAATCTTCGATCCTCAATCCTCAACCCTCAATCCTCAATCCTCAGTCATGAATACTCAATCTTCAATTCTCAATCCTCAATCCTCAATCCTCAATCCTCAATCCTCAATACTCAACCATCAATCCTCAATTCTCAATACTCAGTAGAATATCCTGAATTCTCAGTATTCAATACTCAAACCTCAACCCTCAACACTCAGCCCTCATCCTCCATCCTCAAGCCTCAATCCCCAAACCTCAATCTTCAACCCTCAATACTCAATCTTCGATTCTCAATCCACAATCTTCAACCCTCAATCCCAATCCTCAATCTACAATCCTCAATCCTCAATCCTCAATCCTCAATCCTCAATCCTCAATCATTAATCCTCAGTCCTCAACCCACAATCCTCAATCCTCAACCTTCAATCATCAATACTCAATCTTCAATGCTCAATCCTCAATCCTAAATCCTCAATCCTCAATCCTCAATATTCAATACACAACCCTCAAACATCAATCCTCAATCCTCAATCCTCAATCATTAATCCTCAATCCTCAACCCTCAATCCTCAATCCTCAACCTTCAATCATCAATACTCAATCTTCAATGCTCAATCCTCAATCCTCAATCCTCAATCGTCAGTCATCAATATTTAATACACAACCCTCAAACATCAATCCTCAATACTCAATCTTCAATCCTCAATCCTCAATCATCAATCCTCAATCCTCAATCCA
Organism: Calliopsis andreniformis; assembly: GCF_051401765.1. Lineage (NCBI taxonomy): Eukaryota > Metazoa > Arthropoda > Insecta > Hymenoptera > Andrenidae > Calliopsis > Calliopsis andreniformis. Next base: position 1,967,433 of record NW_027480501.1, read on the forward strand.
CCGTCATCAATCCTCAATCTTCAATACTCAATCCTCAATCATAAATCCTCAATCCTCCATCCTCAATCCGCAATCCTCAAATCTCAATCTTCAATCCTCAATACTCAATCTTCGATCCTCAATCCTCAACCCTCAATCCTCAATCCTCAGTCATGAATACTCAATCTTCAATTCTCAATCCTCAATCCTCAATCCTCAATCCTCAATCCTCAATACTCAACCATCAATCCTCAATTCTCAATACTCAGTAGAATATCCTGAATTCTCAGTATTCAATACTCAAACCTCAACCCTCAACACTCAGCCCTCATCCTCCATCCTCAAGCCTCAATCCCCAAACCTCAATCTTCAATCCTCAATACTCAATCTTCGATTCTCAATCCACAATCTTCAACCCTCAATCCCAATCCTCAATCTTCAATCCTCAATCCTCAATCCTCAATCCTCAATCCTCAATCCTCAATCATTAATCCTCAGTCCTCAACCCACAATCCTCAATCCTCAACCTTCAATCATCAATACTCAATCTTCAATGCTCAATCCTCAATCCTAAATCCTCAATCCTCAATCCTCAATATTCAATACACAACCCTCAAACATCAATCCTCAATACTCAATCATCAATCCTCAATTCTCAATACTCAATAGAATATCCTGAATTCTCTGTTTTCAATACTCAATCCTCAATCTTCAATCTTCAAGTCTCCATCCACAGACATCAATTCGCATCACTCAAAACTCAACACTCTGTCCTCAATCTTCAATCCTCAATACTCAGTCTTCAATCATCAATCCTCGATCCTCAATACTCAATCCTCAATCCTCAGTCATCAATCCTCAATCCTCAATCATCAACCTTCAATCCTCAATACTCAATCTTCAATCCTCAATACTCAATCCACAATAGTCATTCTCATTCTACAATCCTCAATACCCAATCCTCAATCCTCAATCCTCAATCCTCAATCCTCCATCCTCAATTCTCAATCCTCAATCCTCTGTCCTCAGTCCTCAAACCTCAACCCTCAACCCTCAGCCCTCATCCTCAATCCTCAATCCTGAATACTCAAACCTCAACCTTCAATCTCCAATACTCAGCCTTCAATCCCCAATACTCAGTCTTCAATCCACAATCCTCTATCCTCAATCCTCAGTCCTCAATCCTCAATCATCAATCCTCAATCTTCAATACTCAATCCTCAATCCTCAATCCTCAACCCTCAGCCCTCATCCTCAATCCTCAATCCTGAATCCTCAATTCTCAATCCTCAATTCTCAATCCTCAATCCTCAACCCTCAGCCCTCATCCTCAATCCTCAATCCTGAATCCTCAATTCTCAATCCTCAATCATCAATCCTCAATACTCACTCTTCAATCCTCAATCCTCAATCCTCAGTCCTCAATCCACAATCATCAATCCTCAATCTTCAATACTCAATCCTCAATCCTCAGTCATCAATCCTCAATCCTCAATCATCAACCTTCAATCCTCAATACTCAATCTTCAATCCTCAATACTCAATCCACAATAGTCATTCTCATTCTACAATCCTCAATACCCAATCCTCAATCCTCAATCCTCAATCCTCAATCCTCCATCCTCAATTCTCAATCCTCAATCCTCTGTCCTCAGTCCTCAAACCTCAACCCTCAACCCTCAGCCCTCATCCTCAATCCTCAATCCTGAATACTCAAACCTCAACCTTCAATCTCCAATACTCAGCCTTCAATCCCCAATACTCAGTCTTCAATCCACAATCCTCTATCCTCAATCCTCAGTCCTCAATCCTCAATCATCAATCCTCAATCCTGAATCCTCAAACCTCAATCTTCAATCCTCAGTACTCAGTCTTCAATCCTCAATCCTCAATCCTCAATCCTCAATCCTCAATCCTCAATTCTCAATCCTCAATCCTCAACCCTCAGCCCTCATCCTCAATCCTCAATCCTGAATCCTCAATTCTCAATCCTCAATCATCAATCCTCAATACTCACTCTTCAATCCTCAATCCTCAATCCTCAGTCCTCAATCCACAATCATCAATCCTCAATCTTCAATACTCAATCCTCAATCCTCAATCCTCAATCCTCAATTCTCAATCCGCAATCCTCAGTCCTCAGTCCTCAAACCTCAGTCCTCAAACCTCAGCCATCATCCTCAATCGTCAATCCTCGTTCCTCAATCCTCAATCCTCAATCTTCAATCCTCCATACTCAATCCTCAATCCTCAATTCTCAATCCTCAATACTCAATCTTCAATCCTCAATCCTCAATCCTCAATCCTCAATCCTCAATCCTCAGTCATCAATCCTCAATCTTCAATACGCAATCGTCAATCCTCAGTCCTCAATTCTCAATCCACAATCCTCGTTCCTCAAACCTCAATCCTCATCCCTCAGTCCTCATCCTCAATTCTCAATTCTCAATCCTCAAACCTCAATCTTCAATCCTCAATACTCAATCCTCAATCCTCAATACCCAACCATCAATCCTCAATTCTCAATACTCAGTAGAATATCCTGAATTCTCAGTATTCAATACTCAAACCTCAACCCTCAACACTCAGCCCTCATCCTCCATCCTCAATCCTCAATCCTCAAACCTCAATCTTCAATCCTCAATACTCAATCTTCGATTCTCAATCCACAATCCTCAACCCTCAATCCCAATCCTCAATCTTCAATCCTCAATCCTCAATCCTCAATCCTCAATCCTCAATCCTCAATCATCAATCCACAATCTTCAATACTCAATCCTCAATCCTCAATCCTCAATCCTCAATCCTCAATCCTCAATCATCAATCCTCCATCTTCAATACTCAATCCTCAATCCTCAATCCTCAATCCTCAATACTCAACCATCAATCCTCAATTCACAATACTCAATAGAATATCCTGAATTCTCAGGATTCAATACTCAAACCTCAATCCTCAGCCCTCAGCCCTCATCCTCCATCCTCAATCCTCAATCCTCAATCCTCAATCTTCAATCCTCAATACTCAATCTTCAATTCTCAATCCTCAATCCTCAATCCCCAATCCTCAATCCTCAATCCTCAATCGTCAGTCTTCAATACTCAATACTCAATCTGCAAACCTCAGTCCTCAATCCTCAATCCTCAATCCTCATTCTTCAGTCCTCAATACCCAGTCCTCAATCTTCAACCCTCAATCCTCAATCCTCAATTCTCAATCCTGAATCCTCAATCCTCAATCCTCAATCCTCAATAGTCAAACTCCAATCCTAGATCCTCAATCCCCAATCCTCAATCCTTAATCCTCAATCTTCAATCCTCAATACTCAATACTCAATCCTCAATACTCAATCCTCAATCCTCAATCCTCAATCCCCAATCCTCAATCTTCAATCCTCAATCCTCAATCCTCAAGCCTCAATCCTCAATCCTGAATCTTCAATCCTGAATAGTCAATCTTCAATCCTCAATCCTCAATCCTCAATCCTCAATCCTCAATCGTCAGTCTTCAATCCTCAATACTCAATCTTCAATCCTCAATCCTCAATCCTCCATCCTCAATCCTCATTCTTCAATCCTCAATACCCACTCCTCAACCTTCGATCCTCAATCCCCAATCCTCAATCCTTAATCCTCAATCTTCAATCCACAATCCCCAGTCCACAATCTTCAATCCTCAATGCCCAATCCTCAATCCTCAATCCTCAGTCATCAGTCCTCAATCCTCAATCCTCAAACCTCAATCCTCAACCGTCAGTTCTCGTCCTCAAACCTCAATCCCGAATCCTCAATCCTGAATCGTCAATCTTCAGCCCTCAGTCCTCAACAATCAATTGTCAATCCTCAGTCCTCATTAGAATATCCTCAATTCACAGTTTTCAGTACTCAATCCCCAATCTTCAATCTTCAAACCTCAGTCTACAAACATCACTACGCATCACTCAACACACAACACTCAGTCCTCAATCTTCAGTCCTCAACCCTCAATCCTCAATCTTCAATCCTCAATACTCAATCTTCAATCTTCAATCCTCAATTCTCAATCCTCAGTCCTCAATCCTCAATCGCCAATCCTCAATCCCCAATCCTCAACCTTCAATCGTCAGTCCTCAATCCTCAATCATCAATACTCAATGTTCAATCCTCAATACTCAACCTTCAATCCTCAACCCTCAATCCCTAACCCACAATCCTGAATCCTCAATCATCAACCTTCAACCTTCAATACTCAATCTTCAATCCTCAATTCCCAATTCTCAATCGTCAATCCTCAATCCTCAATCCTCAGTCATCAATCTTCAATCTTCAATACTCAATCCTCAATCCTCAATCCTCAATCCTCAATCCTCAATCCTCAATCCTCATTCCTCAAACCCCAATCCTCAACCCTCAGTCCTCATACTCAATTCTCAATCCTTAATCCTCAATTCTCAATCCTCAATCTTCAATCCTCAATAATCAATCCTCAATACTCAGTCTTCAATCCTCAATCCTCAATCCTCAGTCCGCAATCCTCAATCATCAATCCTCAGTCTTCAATACTAAATCCTCAATCCCACAATGCTGAATCCTCAATCCTCAATCTTCAATCCTCAATACTCTGCCTTCAATCCTCAATCCTCAATCCTCAGTCCGCAATCCTCAATCATCAATCCTCAATCTTCAATACTCAATCCTCAATCCTCAATCCTCAATCCTCAATACTCAACCTTCAATCCTCCATACTCTATCTTCAATCCTCAATCCTCAATCATCAATCCTCAATCCTCAATCCTCAGTCATCAATCCTCAATCTTCAATACTCAATCCTCAATACTCAATCCTCAATCCTCAATCCTCAGTCCTCAATCCACAATCATCAATCCTCAATCTTCAATACTCAATCCTCAATCCTCAATCCTCAATCCTCAATACTCAATCTTCAATCCTCAATCCTCAATCCTCAATCCTCAACCCTCAGCCCTCATCCTCAATCCTCAATTCTGAATCCTCAATCCTCAATCTTCAATCCGCAATACTCAGTCTTCAATCCTCAACCCTCAGTCCTCAATCCACAGTCCTCAATCCACAATCATCAATCCTCAACACTCAATCTTCAATCCTCAATCCTCAATCCTCAATACTCAATCTTCAATCCTCAATCCTCAATCCTCAATCCTCAATCCTCAACCCTCAGCCCTCATACTCAATCCTCAATCCTGAATCCTCAATCCTCAATGTTCAATCCTCAATACTCAGTCTTCAATCATCAATCCTCAATACTCAATCCTCAATCCTCAATCCTGAATCATCAATCCACAATCCTCAATCATCAACCTTCAATCCTCAATACTCAATCTTCAATCCTCAATACTCAATCCTCAATATTCAACACACAACCATCAACGATCAATTCTCAATACTCAACCATCAATCCTCAATTCTCAATACTCAATAGAATATCCTGAATTCTCATGATTCAATACTCAATCCGCAATATTCAATAATCAAATCTCGATCCTCAAACATCAATTCTCAACACTCAATCCTCAACACTCGGTCCTCTCTCTTCGATCCTCCATCCTCAATCCTCTATCCCCAAGCGTCAATCCTCAATCCTCAATCCTCAATCCTCAAACCTCAATCTTCAACCCTCAATACTCAATCTTCGATTCTCAATCCACAATCTTCAACCCTCAATCCCAATCCTCAATCTTCAATCCTCAATCCTCAATCCTCAATCCTCAATCCTCAATCCTCAATCATTAATCCTCAGTCCTCAACCCACAATCCTCAATCCTCAACCTTCAATCATCAATACTCAATCTTCAATGCTCAATCCTCAATCCTAAATCCTCAATCCTCAATCCTCAATATTCAATACACAACCCTCAAACATCAATCCTCAATCCTCAATCCTCAATCATTAATCCTCAATCCTCAACCCTCAATCCTCAATCCTCAACCTTCAATCATCAATACTCAATCTTCAATGCTCAATCCTCAATCCTCAATCCTCAATCGTCAGTCATCAATATTTAATACACAACCCTCAAACATCAATCCTCAATACTCAATCTTCAATCCTCAATCCTCAATCATCAATCCTCAATCCTCAATCCACCGTCATCAATCCTCAATCTTCAATACTCAATCCTCAATCATAAATCCTCAATCCTCCATCCTCAATCCGCAATCCTCAAATCTCAATCTTCAATCCTCAATACTCAATCTTCGATCCTCAATCCTCAACCCTCAATCCTCAATCCTCAGTCATGAATACTCAATCTTCAATTCTCAATCCTCAATCCTCAATCCTCAATCCTCAATCCTCAATACTCAACCATCAATCCTCAATTCTCAATACTCAGTAGAATATCCTGAATTCTCAGTATTCAATACTCAAACCTCAACCCTCAACACTCAGCCCTCATCCTCCATCCTCAAGCCTCAATCCCCAAACCTCAATCTTCAATCCTCAATACTCAATCTTCGATTCTCAATCCACAATCTTCAACCCTCAATCCCAATCCTCAATCTTCAATCCTCAATCCTCAATCCTCAATCCTCAATCCTCAATCCTCAATCATTAATCCTCAGTCCTCAACCCACAATCCTCAATCCTCAACCTTCAATCATCAATACTCAATCTTCAATGCTCAATCCTCAATCCTAAATCCTCAATCCTCAATCCTCAATATTCAATACACAACCCTCAAACATCAATCCTCAATACTCAATCATCAATCCTCAATTCTCAATACTCAATAGAATATCCTGAATTCTCTGTTTTCAATACTCAATCCTCAATCTTCAATCTTCAAGTCTCCATCCACAGACATCAATTCGCATCACTCAAAACTCAACACTCTGTCCTCAATCTTCAATCCTCAATACTCAGTCTTCAATCATCAATCCTCGATCCTCAATACTCAATCCTCAATCCTCAGTCATCAATCCTCAATCCTCAATCATCAACCTTCAATCCTCAATACTCAATCTTCAATCCTCAATACTCAATCCACAATAGTCATTCTCATTCTACAATCCTCAATACCCAATCCTCAATCCTCAATCCTCAATCCTCAATCCTCCATCCTCAATTCTCAATCCTCAATCCTCTGTCCTCAGTCCTCAAACCTCAACCCTCAACCCTCAGCCCTCATCCTCAATCCTCAATCCTGAATACTCAAACCTCAACCTTCAATCTCCAATACTCAGCCTTCAATCCCCAATACTCAGTCTTCAATCCACAATCCTCTATCCTCAATCCTCAGTCCTCAATCCTCAATCATCAATCCTCAATCTTCAATACTCAATCCTCAATCCTCAATCCTCAACCCTCAGCCCTCATCCTCAATCCTCAATCCTGAATCCTCAATTCTCAATCCTCAATTCTCAATCCTCAATCCTCAACCCTCAGCCCTCATCCTCAATCCTCAATCCTGAATCCTCAATTCTCAATCCTCAATCATCAATCCTCAATACTCACTCTTCAATCCTCAATCCTCAATCCTCAGTCCTCAATCCACAATCATCAATCCTCAATCTTCAATACTCAATCCTCAATCCTCAGTCATCAATCCTCAATCCTCAATCATCAACCTTCAATCCTCAATACTCAATCTTCAATCCTCAATACTCAATCCACAATAGTCATTCTCATTCTACAATCCTCAATACCCAATCCTCAATCCTCAATCCTCAATCCTCAATCCTCCATCCTCAATTCTCAATCCTCAATCCTCTGTCCTCAGTCCTCAAACCTCAACCCTCAACCCTCAGCCCTCATCCTCAATCCTCAATCCTGAATACTCAAACCTCAACCTTCAATCTCCAATACTCAGCCTTCAATCCCCAATACTCAGTCTTCAATCCACAATCCTCTATCCTCAATCCTCAGTCCTCAATCCTCAATCATCAATCCTCAATCCTGAATCCTCAAACCTCAATCTTCAATCCTCAGTACTCAGTCTTCAATCCTCAATCCTCAATCCTCAATCCTCAATCCTCAATCCTCAATTCTCAATCCTCAATCCTCAACCCTCAGCCCTCATCCTCAATCCTCAATCCTGAATCCTCAATTCTCAATCCTCAATCATCAATCCTCAATACTCACTCTTCAATCCTCAATCCTCAATCCTCAGTCCTCAATCCACAATCATCAATCCTCAATCTTCAATACTCAATCCTCAATCCTCAATCCTCAATCCTCAATTCTCAATCCGCAATCCTCAGTCCTCAGTCCTCAAACCTCAGTCCTCAAACCTCAGCCATCATCCTCAATCGTCAATCCTCGTTCCTCAATCCTCAATCCTCAATCTTCAATCCTCCATACTCAATCCTCAATCCTCAATTCTCAATCCTCAATACTCAATCTTCAATCCTCAATCCTCAATCCTCAATCCTCAATCCTCAATCCTCAGTCATCAATCCTCAATCTTCAATACGCAATCGTCAATCCTCAGTCCTCAATTCTCAATCCACAATCCTCGTTCCTCAAACCTCAATCCTCATCCCTCAGTCCTCATCCTCAATTCTCAATTCTCAATCCTCAAACCTCAATCTTCAATCCTCAATACTCAATCCTCAATCCTCAATACCCAACCATCAATCCTCAATTCTCAATACTCAGTAGAATATCCTGAATTCTCAGTATTCAATACTCAAACCTCAACCCTCAACACTCAGCCCTCATCCTCCATCCTCAATCCTCAATCCTCAAACCTCAATCTTCAATCCTCAATACACAATCTTCGATTCTCAATCCACAATCCTCAACCCTCAATCCCAATCCTCAATCTTCAATCCTCAATCCTCAATCCTCAATCCTCAATCCTCAATCCTCAATCATCAATCCACAATCTTCAATACTCAATCCTCAATCCTCAATCCTCAATCCTCAATCCTCAATCCTCAATCATCAATCCTCCATCTTCAATACTCAATCCTCAATCCTCAATCCTCAATCCTCAATACTCAACCATCAATCCTCAATTCACAATACTCAATAGAATATCCTGAATTCTCAGGATTCAATACTCAAACCTCAATCCTCAGCCCTCAGCCCTCATCCTCCATCCTCAATCCTCAATCCTCAATCCTCAATCTTCAATCCTCAATACTCAATCTTCAATTCTCAATCCTCAATCCTCAATCCCCAATCCTCAATCCTCAATCCTCAATCGTCAGTCTTCAATACTCAATACTCAATCTGCAAACCTCAGTCCTCAATCCTCAATCCTCAATCCTCATTCTTCAGTCCTCAATACCCAGTCCTCAATCTTCAACCCTCAATCCTCAATCCTCAATTCTCAATCCTGAATCCTCAATCCTCAATCCTCAATCCTCAATAGTCAAACTCCAATCCTAGATCCTCAATCCCCAATCCTCAATCCTTAATCCTCAATCTTCAATCCTCAATACTCAATACTCAATCCTCAATACTCAATCCTCAATCCTCAATCCTCAATCCCCAATCCTCAATCTTCAATCCTCAATCCTCAATCCTCAAGCCTCAATCCTCAATCCTGAATCTTCAATCCTGAATAGTCAATCTTCAATCCTCAATCCTCAATCCTCAATCCTCAATCCTCAATCGTCAGTCTTCAATCCTCAATACTCAATCTTCAATCCTCAATCCTCAATCCTCCATCCTCAATCCTCATTCTTCAATCCTCAATACCCACTCCTCAACCTTCGATCCTCAATCCCCAATCCTCAATCCTTAATCCTCAATCTTCAATCCACAATCCCCAGTCCACAATCTTCAATCCTCAATGCCCAATCCTCAATCCTCAATCCTCAGTCATCAGTCCTCAATCCTCAATCCTCAAACCTCAATCCTCAACCGTCAGTTCTCGTCCTCAAACCTCAATCCCGAATCCTCAATCCTGAATCGTCAATCTTCAGCCCTCAGTCCTCAACAATCAATTGTCAATCCTCAGTCCTCATTAGAATATCCTCAATTCACAGTTTTCAGTACTCAATCCCCAATCTTCAATCTTCAAACCTCAGTCTACAAACATCACTACGCATCACTCAACACACAACACTCAGTCCTCAATCTTCAGTCCTCAACCCTCAATCCTCAATCTTCAATCCTCAATACTCAATCTTCAATCTTCAATCCTCAATTCTCAATCCTCAGTCCTCAATCCTCAATCGCCAATCCTCAATCCCCAATCCTCAACCTTCAATCGTCAGTCCTCAATCCTCAATCATCAATACTCAATGTTCAATCCTCAATACTCAACCTTCAATCCTCAACCCTCAATCCCTAACCCACAATCCTGAATCCTCAATCATCAACCTTCAACCTTCAATACTCAATCTTCAATCCTCAATTCCCAATTCTCAATCGTCAATCCTCAATCCTCAATCCTCAGTCATCAATCTTCAATCTTCAATACTCAATCCTCAATCCTCAATCCTCAATCCTCAATCCTCAATCCTCAATCCTCATTCCTCAAACCCCAATCCTCAACCCTCAGTCCTCATACTCAATTCTCAATCCTTAATCCTCAATTCTCAATCCTCAATCTTCAATCCTCAATAATCAATCCTCAATACTCAGTCTTCAATCCTCAATCCTCAATCCTCAGTCCGCAATCCTCAATCATCAATCCTCAGTCTTCAATACTAAATCCTCAATCCCACAATGCTGAATCCTCAATCCTCAATCTTCAATCCTCAATACTCTGCCTTCAATCCTCAATCCTCAATCCTCAGTCCGCAATCCTCAATCATCAATCCTCAATCTTCAATACTCAATCCTCAATCCTCAATCCTCAATCCTCAATACTCAACCTTCAATCCTCCATACTCTATCTTCAATCCTCAATCCTCAATCATCAATCCTCAATCCTCAATCCTCAGTCATCAATCCTCAATCTTCAATACTCAATCCTCAATACTCAATCCTCAATCCTCAATCCTCAGTCCTCAATCCACAATCATCAATCCTCAATCTTCAATACTCAATCCTCAATCCTCAATCCTCAATCCTCAATACTCAATCTTCAATCCTCAATCCTCAATCCTCAATCCTCAACCCTCAGCCCTCATCCTCAATCCTCAATTCTGAATCCTCAATCCTCAATCTTCAATCCGCAATACTCAGTCTTCAATCCTCAACCCTCAGTCCTCAATCCACAGTCCTCAATCCACAATCATCAATCCTCAACACTCAATCTTCAATCCTCAATCCTCAATCCTCAATACTCAATCTTCAATCCTCAATCCTCAATCCTCAATCCTCAATCCTCAACCCTCAGCCCTCATACTCAATCCTCAATCCTGAATCCTCAATCCTCAATGTTCAATCCTCAATACTCAGTCTTCAATCATCAATCCTCAATACTCAATCCTCAATCCTCAATCCTGAATCATCAATCCACAATCCTCAATCATCAACCTTCAATCCTCAATACTCAATCTTCAATCCTCAATACTCAATCCTCAATATTCAACACACAACCATCAACGATCAATTCTCAATACTCAACCATCAATCCTCAATTCTCAATACTCAATAGAATATCCTGAATTCTCATGATTCAATACTCAATCCGCAATATTCAATAATCAAATCTCGATCCTCAAACATCAATTCTCAACACTCAATCCTCAACACTCGGTCCTCTCTCTTCGATCCTCCATCCTCAATCCTCTATCCCCAAGCGTCAATCCTCAATCCTCAATCCTCAATCCTCAAACCTCAATCCTGAGTCCTCAAACCTCAATTCCGTATCCTCAATCCTGAATGCTCAATCTTCATCCCTCAGTCCGCAACAATCAATTGTCAATCCTCAATCCTCAAGAGAATATCCTCAATTCACAGTTTTCAATACTGAATCCCCAATCTTCAATCTTCAAATCTCAATCCACAGACATCAATTCTCACCACTCAACCCTCAACACTCAGTCCTCAATCTTCAATCCTCAATCCTCAATCCTCAACCTTCAATCATCAATCCTCAATCCTCAATCCTCAGTCATCAATCCTCAATCTTCAATACTCAATCCTCAATCATCGATCCTCAATCCTCAATCCTCAATCCTCATTCCTCAATCCTCAATCCTCAACCCTCAGTCCTCTTCCTCAGTTCTCAATTCTTAAGCCTCAATCCTCAATCCTCAATCTTCAATCCTCAATAATCAATCCTCAATCTTCAATCCTCAATACTCAATCCTCAATCTTCAATCCTCAATACTCAATCCTCAATCCTCAATAGTCAATCTCGAATCCTCAATCCTCAATCCTCAATCCTTAGTCCACAATCTTCAATCCACAATCCTCAGTCCTCAATCATCAATACTCAATCCTCAATCCTCAATCCTCAATCCCCAACCCTCAATCCTCAGTCCTCAAACCTCAGTCCCCAATCCTCAATCATCAATCCTCAATCTTCAATACTCAATCCTCAATCCTCAATCCTCAATCCTCAACACTCAACCATCAATCCTCCATTCTCAATACTCAATAGAATATCCTGAATTCTCAGTAATCAATACTTAAACCTCAATCCTCAACCCTCAACCCTCATCCTCCATCCTCAATCCTCAATCCTCAAACCTCAATCTTCAATCCTCAATACTCAATCTTCGATCCTCAATCCTCAACCCTCAATCCTCAATCCTCAGTCATGAATACTCAATCTTCAATTCTCAATCCTCAATCCTCAATCCTCAATCCTCAATCCTCAATACTCAACCATCAATCTTCAATTCCCAATACTCAGTAGAATATCCTGAATTCTCAGTATTCAATACTCAAACCACAACCCTCAACACTCAGCCCTCATCCTCCATCCTCAATCCTCATTCCCCAAACCTCAGTCTTCAATCCTCAATACTCAATCTTCGATTCTCAATCCACAATCCTCAACCCTCAATCCCAATCCTCAATGTTCAATCCTCAATCCTCAATCCTCAATCCTCAATCCTCAATCCTCAATCCTCAATCATTAATCCTCAATCCTCAACCCTCAATCCACAATCCTCAACCTTCAATCATCAATACCCAATCTTCAATGCTCAATCCTCAATCCTCAATCCTCAACCCTCAATGCTCAATATTCAATACACAACCCTCAAACATCAATCCTCAATACTCAATCTTCAATCCTCAATCCTCAATCATCAATCCTCAATCCTCAACCCTCAATGCTCAATATTCAATACACAACCCTCAAACATCAATCCTCAATACTCAATCTTCAATCCTCAATCCTCAATCATCAATCCTCAATCCTGAATCCTCAGCCCTCAATCTTCAATCCTCAATACTCAGTCTTCAATCATCAATCCTCAATCCTCAATACTCAATCCTCAATCCTCAGTCATCAATCCTCAATCCTCAATCATCAACCTTCAATCCTCAATACTCAATCTTCAATCCTCAATACTCAATCCACAATAGTCAATTCTCATTCTACAATCCTCAATACCCAATCCTCAATCCTCAATCCTCAATCCTCCATCCTCAATTCTCAATCCTCAATCCTCTGTCCTCAGTCCTCAAACCTCAACCCTCAACCCTCAGCCCTCATCCTCAATCCTCAATCCTGAATACTCAAACCTCAATCTTCAATCTCCAATACTCAGGCTTCAATCGCCAATACTCAGTCTTCAATCCACAATCCTCTATCCTCAATCCTCAGTCCTCAATCCTCAATCATCAATCCTCAATCTTCAATACTCAATCCTCAATCCTCAATCCTCAACCCTCAGCCCTCATCCTCAATCCTCAATCCTGAATCCTCAAACCTCAATCTTCAATCCTCAGTACTCAGTCTTCAATCCTCAATCCTCAATCCTCAATCCTCAATCCTCAATCCTCAATACTCAATCTTCAACCCTCAATCCTCAATCCTCAATCCTCAACCCTCAGCCCTCGTCCTCAATCCTCAATTCTTAATCCTCAATCCTCAATATTCAATCCTCAATACTCAGTCTTCAATCCTCAACCCTCAGTCCTCAACCCTCAGTCCTCAATCCACAATCATCAATCCTCAACACTCAATCTTCAATCCTCAATCCTCAATCCTCAATACTCAATCTTCAATCCTCAATCCTCAATCCTCAATCCTCAATCCTCAACCCTCAGCCCTCATACTCAATCCTCAATCCTGAATCCTCAATCCTCAATGTTCAATCCTCAATACTCAGTCTTTAATCATCAATCCTCAATACTCAATCCTCAATCCTCAATCCTGAATCATCAATCCACAATCCTCAATCATCAACCTTCAATCCTCAATACTCAATCTTCAATCCTCAATACTCGATCCTCAATATTCAACACACAACCATCAATGATCAATTCTCAATACTCAACCATCAATCCTCAATTCTCAATACTCAATAGAATATCCTGAATTCTCATGATTCAATACTCAATCCGCAATATTCAATAATCAAATCTCGATCCTCGAACATCAATTCTCAACACTCAATCCTCAACACTCGGTCCTCTCTCTTCGATCCTCCATCCTCAATCCTCTATCCCCAAGCGTCAATCCTCAATCCTCAATCCTCAATCCTCAACCCTCAATCCTCAGTTCTCAAACCTCAATTCCGTATCCTCAATCCTGAATGCTCAATCTTCATCCCTCAGTCCGCAACAATCAATTGTCAATCCTCAATCCTCAATAGAATATCCTCAATTCACAGTTTTCAATACTGAATCCCCAATCTTCAATCTTCAAATCTCAATCCACAGACATCAATTCTCACCACTCAACCCTCAACACTCAGTCCTCAATCTTCAATCCTCAATCCTCAGTCCTCAATCTTCTATCCTCCATACTCAATCTTCAATCCTCAATCCTCAATCATCAATCCTCAATCCTCAATCCTCAGTCATCAATCCTCAATCCTCAGTCATGAATACTCAATCTTCAATTCTCAATCCTCAATCCTCAATCCTGAATACTCAACCATCAATCCTCAATTCTCAATACTCAGTAGAATATCCTGAATTCTCAGTATTCAATACTCAAACCTCAACCCTCAACACTCAGCCCTCATCCTCCATCCTCAATCCTCAATCCTCAAACCTCAATCTTCAAACCTCAATACTCAATCTTCGATTCTCAATCCACAATCCTCAACCCTCAATCCCAATCCTCAATCTTCAATCCTCAATCCTCAATCCTCAATCCTCAATCCTCAATCCTCAATCATTAATCCTCAATCCTCAACCCTCAATCCTCAATCCTCAACCTTCAATCATCAATACTCAATCTTCAATGCTCAATCCTCAATCCTCAATCCTCAATCGTCAGTCCTCAATATTCAATACACAACCCTCAAACATCAATCCTCAATACTCAATCTTCAATCCTCAATCCTCAATCATCAATCCTCAATCCTCAATCCACCGTCATCAATCCTCAATCTTCAATACTCAATCCTCAATCATAAATCCTCAATCCTCAATCCACAATCCTCAATAGTCAATCTCCAATCCTCAATCCTCAATCCTCAATCCTTAATCCACAATCTTCAATCCTCAATCCTCAGTCCTCAATCATCAATACTCAATCCTCAATCCTCAATCCTCAATCCCCAACCCTCAATCCTCAGTCCTCAAACCTCAGTCCCCAATCCTCAATCATCAATCCTCAATCTTCAATACTCAATCCTCAATCCTCAATCCTCAATCCTCAACACTCAACCATCAATCCTCAATTCTCAATACTCAATAGAATATCCTGAATTCTCAGTATCCAATACTTAAACCTCAATCCTCAACCCTCAACCCTCATCCTCCATCCTCAATCCGCAATCCTCAAATCTCAATCTTCAATCCTCAATACTCAATCTTCGATCCTCAATCCTCAACCCTCAATCCTCAATCCTCAGTCATGAATACTCAATCTTCAATTCTCAATCCTCAATCCTCAATCCTCAATCCTCAATCCTCAATACTCAACCATCAATCCTCAATTCTCAATACTCAGTAGAATATCCTGAATTCTCAGTATTCAATACTCAAACCTCAACCCTCAACACTCAGACCTCATCCTCCATCCTCAATCCTCAATCCTCAAACCTCAATCTTCAATCCTCAATACTCAATCTTCGATTCTCAATCCACAATCCTCAACCCTCAATCCCAATCCTCAATCTTCAATCCTCAATCCTCAATCCTCAATCCTCAATCCTCAATCCTCAATCATTAATCCTCAGTCCTCAACCCTCAATCCTCAATCCTCAACCTTCAATCATCAATACTCAATCTTCAATGCTCAATCCTCAATCCTAAATCCTCAATCCTCAATCCTCAATCCTCAATCATCAACCTTCAATCCTCAATACTCAATCTTCAATCCTCAATACTCAATCCACAATAGTCAATTCTCATTCTACAATCCTCAATACCCAATCCTCAATCCTCAATCCTCAATCCTCCATCCTCAATTCTCAATCCTCAATCCTCTGTCCTCAGTCCTCAAACCTCAACCCTCAACCCTCAGCCCTCATCCTCAATCCTCAATCCTGAATACTCAAACCTCAACCTTCAATCTCCAATACTCAGCCTTCAATCCCCAATACTCAGTCTTCAATCCACAATCCTCTATCCTCAATCCTCAGTCCTCAATCCTCAATCATCAATCCTCAATCTTCAATACTCAATCCTCAATCCTCAATCCTCAACCCTCAGCCCTCATCCTCAATCCTCAATCCTGAATCCTCAAACCTCAATCTTCAATCCTCAGTACTCAGTCTTCAATCCTCAATCCTCAATCCTCAATCCTCAATCCTCAATCCTCAATTCTCAATCCTCAATCCTCAACCCTCAGCCCTCATCCTCAATCCTCAATCCTGAATCCTCAATTCTCAATCCTCAATCATCAATCCTCAATACTCACTCTTCAATCCTCAATCCTCAATCCTCAGTCCTCAATCCACAATCATCAATCCTCAATCTTCAATACTCAATCCTCAATCCTCAATCCTCAATCCTCAATTCTCAATCCGCAATCCTCAGTCCTCAGTCCTCAAACCTCAGTCCTCAAACCTCAGCCATCATCCTCAATCGTCAATCCTCGTTCCTCAATCCTCAATCCTCAATCTTCAATCCTCCATACTCAATCCTCAATCCTCAATTCTCAATCCTCAATACTCAATCTTCAATCCTCAATCCTCAATCCTCAACCCTCAATCCTCAATCCTCAGTCATCAATCCTCAATCTTCAATACGCAATCGTCAATCCTCAGTCCTCAATTCTCAATCCTCAATCCTCGTTCCTCAAACCTCAATCCTCATCCCTCAGTCCTCATCCTCAATTCTCAATTCTCAATCCTCAAACCTCAATCTTCAATCCTCAATACTCAATCCTCAATCCTCAATACTCAACCATCAATCCTCAATTCTCAATACTCAGTAGAATATCCTGAATTCTCAGTATTCAATACTCAAACCTCAACCCTCAACTCTCAGCCCTCATCCTCCATCCTCAATCCTCAATCCTCAAACCTCAATCTTCAATCCTCAATACTCAATCTTCGATTCTCAATCCACAATCCTCAACCCTCAATCCCAATCCTCAATCTTCAATCCTCAATCCTCAATCCTCAATCCTCAATCCTCAATCCCCAATCATCAATCCACAATCTTCAATACTCAATCCTCAATCCTCAATCCTCAATCCTCAATCCTCAATCCTCAATCATCAATCCTCCATCTTCAATACTCAATCCTCAATCCTCAATCCTCAATCCTCAATACTCAACCATCAATCCTCAATTCACAATACTCAATAGAATATCCTGAATTCTCAGGATTCAATACTCAAACCTCAATCCTCAGCCCTCAGCCCTCATCCTCCATCCTCAATCCTCAATCCTCAATCCTCAATCTTCAATCCTCAATACTCAATCTTCAATTCTCAATCCTCAATCCTCAATCCCCAATCCTCAATCCTCAATCCTCAATCGTCAGTCTTCAATACTCAATACTCAATCTGCAAACCTCAGTCCTCAATCCTCAATCCTCAATCCTCATTCTTCAGTCCTCAATACCCAGTCCTCAATCTTCAACCCTCAATCCTCAATACTCAATTCTTAATCCTGAATCCTCAATCCTCAATACTCAATCCTCAATAGTCAAACTCCAATCCTAGATCCTCAATCCCCAATCCTCAATCCTTAATCCTCAATCTTCAATCCTCAATCCTCAATACTCAATGCCCAATACTCAATCCTCAATCCTCAGTCATCAGTCCTCAATCCTCAATCCTCAAACCTCAATCCTCAACCGTCAGTCCTCGTCCTCAAACCTCAATCCCGAATCCTCAATCCTGAATCGTCAATCTTCAGCCCTCAGTCCTCAACAATCAATTGTCAATCCTCAGTCCTCATTAGAATATCCTCAATTCACAGTTTTCAGTACTCAATCCCCAATCTTCAATCTTCAAACCTCAGTCTACAAACATCAATTCGCATCACTCAACACACAACACTCAGTCCTCAATCTTCAGTCCTCAACCCTCAATCCTCAATCTTCAATCCTCAATACTCAATCTTCAATCTTCAATCCTCAATTCTCAATCCTCAGTCCTCAATCCTCAATCGCCAATCCTCAATCCCCAATCCTCAACCTTCAATCGTCAGTCCTCAATCCTCAATCATCAATACTCAATGTTCAATCCTCAATACTCAACCTTCAATCCTCAACCCTCAATCCCTAATCCACAATCCTGAATCCTCAATCATCAACCTTCAACCTTCAATACTCAATCTTCAATCCTCAATTCCCAATTCTCAATCGTCAATCATCAATCCTCAATCCTCAGTCATCAATCTTCAATCTTCAATACTCAATCCTCAATCCTCAATCCTCAATCCTCAATCCTCAATCCTCAATCCTCATTCCTCAAACCTCAATCCTCAACCCTCAGTCCTCATACTCAATTCTCAATCCTTAATCCTCAATTCTCAATCCTCAATCTTCAATCCTCAATAATCAATCCTCAATACTCAGTCTTCAATCCTCAATCCTCAATCCTCAGTCCGCAATCCTCAATCATCAATCCTCAATCTTCAATACTAAATCCTCAATCCTCAATGCTGAATCCTCAATCCTCAATCTTCAATCCTCAATACTCTGCCTTCAATCCTCAATCCTCAATCCTCAATCCTCAGTCCGCAATCCTCAATCATCAATCCTCAATCTTCAATACTCAATCCTCAATCCTCAATCCTCAATCCTCAACACTCAACCTTCAATCCTCCATACTCTATCTTCAATCCTCAATCCTCAATCATCAATCCTCAATCCTCAATCCTCAGTCATCAATCCTCAATCTTCAATACTCAATCCTCAATACTCAATCCTCAATCCTCAATCCTCAGTCCTCAATCCACAATCATCAATCCTCAATCTTCAATACTCAATCCTCAATCCTCAATCCTCAATCCTCAATACTCAATCTTCAATCCTCAATCCTCAATCCTCAATCCTCAACCCTCAGCCCTCATCCTCAATCCTCAATTCTGAATCCTCAATCCTCAATCTTCAATCCTCAATACTCAGTCTTCAATCCTCAACCCTCAGTCCTCAATCCTCAGTCCTCAATCCACAATCATCAATCCTCAACACTCAATCTTCAATCCTCAATCCTCAATCCTCAATACTCAATCTTCAATCCTCAATCCTCAATCCTCAATCCTCAATCCTCAACCCTCAGCCCTCATACTCAATCCTCAATCCTGAATCCTCAATCCTCAATGTTCAATCCTCAATACTCAGTCTTCAATGATCAATCCTCAATACTCAATCCTCAATCCTCAATCCTGAATCATCAATCCACAATCCTCAATCATCAACCTTCAATCCTCAATCCTCAACCCTCAATCCTGAGTCCTCAAACCTCAATTCCGTATCCTCAATCCTGAATGCTCAATCTTCATCCCTCAGTCCGCAACAATCAATTGTCAATCCTCAATCCTCAAGAGAATATCCTCAATTCACAGTTTTCAATACTGAATCCCCAATCTTCAATCTTCAAATCTCAATCCACAGACATCAATTCTCACCACTCAACCCTCAACACTCAGGCCTCAATCTTCAATCCTCAATCCTCAGTCCTCAATCTTCAATCCTCCATACTCAATCTTCAATCCTCAATCCTCAATCCCCAACCCTCAATCCTCAATCCTCAACCTTCAATCATCAATCCTCAATCCTCAATCCTCAGTCATCAATCCTCAATCTTCAATACGCAATCCTCAATCATCAATCCTCAATCCTCAATCCTCCATCCTCATTCCTCAATCCTCAATCCTCAACCCTCAGTCCTCTTCCTCAGTTCTCAATTCTTAAGCCTCAATCCTCAATCCTCAATCTTCAATCCTCAATAATCAATCCTCAATCTTCAATCCTCAATACTCAATCCTCAATCCTCAATAGTCAATCTCCAATTCTCAATCCTCAATCCTCAATCCTTAATCCACAATCTTCAATCCACAATCCTCAGTCCTCAATCATCAATACTCAATCCTCCATCCTCAATCCTCAATCCCCAACCCTCAATCCTCAGTCCTCAAACCTCAGTCCCCAATCCTCAATCATCAATCCTCAATCTTCAATACTCAATCCTCAATCCTCAATCCTCAATCCTCAACACTCAACCATCAATCCTCCATTCTCAATGCTCAATAGAATATCCTGAATTCTCAGTATTCAATACTTAAACCTCAATCCTCAACCCTCAACCCTCATCCTCCATCCTCAATCCTCAATCCTCAAACCTCAATCTTCAATCCTCAATACTCAATCTTCGATCCTCAATCCTCAACCCTCAATCCTCAATCCTCAGTCATGAATACTCAATCTTCAATTCTCAATACTCAATCCTCAATCCTCAATCCTCAATCCTCAATACTCAACCATCAATCCTCAATTCTCAATACTCAGTAGAATATCCTGAATTCTCAGTATTCAATACTCAAACCTCAACCCTCAACACTCAGCCCTCATCCTCCATCCTCAATCCTCAATCCCCAAACCTCAATCTTCAATCCTCAATACTCAATCTTCGATTCTCAATCCACAATCCTCAACCCTCAATCCCAATCCACAATCTCCAATCCTCAATCCTCAATCCTCAATCCTCAATCCTCAATCCTCAATCATTAATCCTCAATCCTCAACCCTCAATCCTCAATCCTCAACCTTCAATCATCAATACTCAATCTTCAATGCTCAATCCTCAATCCTCAATCCTCAACCCTCAATCCTCAATATTCAATACACAACCCTCAAACATCAATCCTCAATACTCAATCTTCAATCCTCAATCCTCAATCATCAATCCTCAATCCTCAATCCTCAGTCATCAATCCTCAATCTTCAATACTCAATCCTCAATCATAAATCCTCAATCCTCAATCCTCAATCCTCAATCCTCAACCTTCAATCATCAATACTCAATCTTCAATGCTCAATCCTCAATCCTAAATCTTCAATCCTCAATCCTCAATATTCAATACACAACCCTCAAACATCAATCCTCAATACTCAATCATCAATCCTCAATTCTCAATACTCAATAGAATATCCTGAATTCTCTGTTTTCAATACTCAATCCTCAATCTTCAATCTTCAAGTCTCCATCCACAGACATCAATTCGCATCACTCAAAACTCAACACTCTGTCCTCAATCTTCAATCCTCAATCCTCAATCCTCAATCCTCAATTCTCAATCCTCCATCCTCAATTCTCAATCCTCAATCCTCAGTCCTCAGTCCTCAAACCTCAATCCTCAACCCTCAGCCCTCATTCTCTATCCTCAATCCTGAATCCTCAGTCCTCAATCTTCAATCCTCAATACTCAGTCTTCAATCATCAATCCTCAATCCTCAATAATCAATCCTCAATCCTCAGTCATCAATCCTCAATCCTCAATCATCAACCTTCAATCCTCAATACTCAATCTTCAATCCTCAATACTCAATCCACAATAGTCAATTCTCATTCTACAATCCTCAATACCCAATCCTCAATCCTCAATCCTCAATCCTCCATCCTCAATTCTCAATCCTCAATCATTAATCCTCAATCCTCATCCCTCAATCCTCAATCCTCAACCTTCAATCATCAATACTCAATCTTCAATGCTCAATCCTCAATCCTCAATCCTCAATCCTCAATCCTCAATATTCAATACACAACCCTCAAACATCAATCCTCAATACTCAATCTTCAATCCTCAATCCTCAATCATCAATCCTCAATCCTCAACCCTCAATCCTCAATCCTCAGTCATCAATCCTCAATCTTCAATACGCAATCGTCAATCCTCAGTCCTCAATTCTCAATCCTCAATCCTCGTTCCTCAAACCTCAATCCTCATCCCTCAGTCCTCATCCTCAATTCTCAATTCTCAATCCTCAAACCTCAATCTTCAATCCTCAATACTCAATCCTCAATCCTCAATACTCAACCATCAATCCTCAATTCTCAATACTCAGTAGAATATCCTGAATTCTCAGTATTCAATACTCAAACCTCAACCCTCAACACTCAGCCCTCATCCTCCATCCTCAATCCTCAATCCTCAATCCTCAATCCTCAATCATCAATCCTCCATCTTCAATACTCAATCCTCAATCCTCAATCCTCAATCCTCAATACTCAACCATCAATCGTCAATTCACAATACTCAATAGAATATCCTGAATTCTCAGGATTCAATACTCAAACCTCAATCCTCAGCCCTCAGCCCTCATCCTCCATCCTCAATCCTCAATCCTCAATCCTCAATCTTCAATCCTCAATACTCAATCTTCAATTCTCAATCCTCAATCCTCAATCCCCAATCCTCAATCCTCAATCCTCAATCGTCAGTCTTCAATACTCAATACTCAATCTGCAAACCTCAGTCCTCAATCCTCAATCCTCAATCCTCATTCTTCAGTCCTCAATACCCAGTCCTCAATCTTCAACCCTCAATCCTCAATCCTCAATTCTCAATCCTGAACCCTCAATCCTCAATCCTCAATCCTCAATAGTCAAACTCCAATCCTAGATCCTCAATCCCCAATCCTCAATCCTTAATCCTCAATCTTCAATCCTCAATCCTCAATACTCAATCCTCAATACTCAATCCTCAATCCTCAATCCTCAATCCCCAATCCTCAATCTTCAATCCTCAATCCTCAATCCTCAAGCCTCAATCCTCAATCCTGAATCTTCAATCCTGAATAGTCAATCTTCAATCCTCAATCCTCAATCCTCAATCCTCAATCCTCAATCGTCAGTCTTCAATCCTCAATACTCAATCTTCAATCCTCAATCCTCAATCCTCAATCCTCAATCCTCATTCTTCAATCCTCAATACCCACTCCTCAACCTTCGATCCTCAATCCCCAATCCTCAATCCTTAATCCTCAATCTTCAATCCACAATCCCCAGTCCACAATCTTCAATCCTCAATGCCCAATCCTCAATCCTCAATCCTCAGTCATCAGTCCTCAATCCTCAATCCTCAAACCTCAATCCTCAACCGTCAGTCCTCGTCCTCAAACCTCAATCCCGAATCCTCAATCCTGAATCGTCAATCTTCAGCCCTCAGTCCTCAACAATCAATTGTCAATCCTCAGTCCTCATTAGAATATCCTCAATTCACAGTTTTCAGTACTCAATCCCCAATCTTCAATCTTCAAACCTCAGTCTACAAACATCAATTCGCATCACTCAACACACAACACTCAGTCCTCAATCTTCAGTCCTCAACCCTCAATCCTCAATCTTCAATCCTCAATACTCAATCTTCAATCTTCAATCCTCAATTCTCAATCCTCAGTCCTCAATCCTCAATCGCCAATCCTCAACCCCAATCCTCAACCTTCAATCGTCAGTCCTCAATCCTCAATCATCAATACTCAATGTTCAATCCTCAATACTCAACCTTCAATCCTCAACCCTCAATCCCTAATCCACAATCCTGAATCCTCAATCATCAACCTTCAACCTTCAATACTCAATCTTCAATCCTCAATTCCCAATTCTCGATCGTCAATCCTCAATCCTCAATCCTCAGTCATCAATCTTCAATCTTCAATACTCAATCCTCAATCCTCAATCCTCAATCCTCAATCCTCAATCCTCAATCCTCATTCCTCAAACCTCAATCCTCAACCCTCAGTCCTCATACTCAATTCTCAATCCTTAATCCTCAATTCTCAATCCTCAATCTTCAATCCTCAATAATCAATCCTCAATACTCAGTCTTCAATCCTCAATCCTCAATCCTCAGTCCGCAATCCTCAATCATCAATCCTCAATCTTCAATACTAAATCCTCAATCCTCAATGCTGAATCCTCAATCCTCAATCTTCAATCCTCAATACTCTGCCTTCAATCCTCAATCCTCAATCCTCAATCCTCAGTCCGCAATCCTCAATCATCAATCCTCAATCTTCAATACTCAATACTCAATCCTCAATCCTCAATCCTCAATACTCAACCTTCAATCCTCCATACTCTATCTTCAATCCTCAACCCTCAGCCCTCATCCTCAATCCTCAATTCTGAATCCTCAATCCTCAATCTTCAATCCTCAATACTCAGTCTTCAATCCTCAACCCTCAGTCCTCAATCCTCAGTCCTCAATCCACAATCATCAATCCTCAACACTCAATCTTCAATCCTCAATCCTCAATCCTCAATACTCAATCTTCAATCCTCAATCCTCAATCCTCAATCCTCAATCCTCAACCCTCAGCCCTCATACTCAATCCTCAATCCTGAATCCTCAATCCTCAATGTTCAATCCTCAATACTCAGTCTTCAATGATCAATCCTCAATACTCAATCCTCAATCCTCAATCCTGAATCATCAATCCACAATCCTCAATCATCAACCTTCAATCCTCAATACTCAATCTTCAATCCTCAATACTCAATCCTCAATATTCAACACACAACCATCAACGATCAATTCTCAATACTCAACCATCAATCCTCAATTCTCAATACTCAATAGAATATCCTGAATTCTCATGATTCAATACTCAATCCGCAATATTCAATAATCAAATCTCGATCCTCAAACATCAATTCTCAACACTCAATCCTCAACACTCGGTCCTCTCTCTTCGATCCTCCATCCTCAATCCTCTATCCCCAAGCGTCAATCCTCAATCCTCAATCCTCAATCCTCAACCCTCAATCCTGAGTCCTCAAACCTCAATTCCGTATCCTCAATCCTGAATGCTCAATCTTCATCCCTCAGTCCGCAACAATCAATTGTCAATCCTCAATCCTCAAGAGAATATCCTCAATTCACAGTTTTCAATACTGAATCCCCAATCTTCAATCTTCAAATCTCCATCCACAGACATCAATTCTCACCACTCAACCCTCAACACTCAGGCCTCAATCTTCAATCCTCAATCCTCAGTCCTCAATCTTCAATCCTCCATACTCAATCTTCAATCCTCAATCCTCAATCCCCAACCCTCAATCCTCAATCCTCAACCTTCAATCATCAATCCTCAATCCTCAATCCTCAGTCATCAATCCTCAATCTTCAATACTCAATCCTCAATCATCAATCCTCAATCCTCAATCCTCAATCCTCATTCCTCAATCCTCAATCCTCAACCCTCAGTCCTCTTCCTCAGTTCTCAATTCTTAAGCCTCAATCCTCAATCCTCAATCTTCAATCCTCAATAATCAATCCTCAATTTTCAATCCTCAATACTCAATCCTCAATCCTCAATAGTCAATCTCCAATCCTCAATCCTCAATCCTCAATCCTTAATCCACAATCTTCAATCCACAATCCTCAGTCCTCAATCATCAATACTCAATCCTCAATCCTCAATCCTCAATCCCCAACCCTCAATCCTCAGTCCTCAAACCTCAGTCCCCAATCCTCAATCATCAATCCTCAATCTTCAATACTCAATCCTCAACACTCAACCATCAATACTCCATTCTCAATGCTCAATAGAATATCCTGAATTCTCAGTATTCAATACTTAAACCTCAATCCTCAACCCTCAACCCTCATCCTCCATCCTCAATCCTCAATCCTCAAACCTCAATCTTCAATCCTCAATACTCAATCTTCGATCCTCAATCCTCAACCCTCAATCCTCAATCCTCAGTCATGAATACTCAATCTTCAATTCTCAATCCTCAATCCTCAATCCTCAATCCTCAATCCTCAATACTCAACCATCAATCCTCAATTCTCAATACTCAGTAGAATATCCTGAATTCTCAGTATTCAATACTCAAACCTCAACCCTCAACACTCAGCCCTCATCCTCCATCCTCAATCCTCAATCCCCAAACCTCAATCTTCAATCCTCAATACTCAATCTTCGATTCTCAATCCACAATCCTCAACCCTCAATCCCAATCCTCAATCTTCAATCCTCAATCCTCAATCCTCAATCCTCAATCCTCAATCCTCAATCATTAATCCTCAATCCTCAACCCTCAATCCTCAATCCTCAACCTTCAATCATCAATACTCAATCTTCAATGCTCAATCCTCAATCCTCAATCCTCAACCCTCAATCCTCAATATTCAATACACAACCCTCAAACATCAATCCTCAATACTCAATCTTCAATCCTCGATCCTCAATCATCAATCCTCAATCCTCAATCCTCAGTCATCAATCCTCTATCTTCAATACTCAATCCTCAATCATAAATCCTCAATCCTCAATCCTCAATCCTCAATCCTCAACCTTCAATCATCAATACTCAATCTTCAATGCTCAATCCTCAATCCTAAATCTTCAATCCTCAATCCTCAATATTCAATACACAACCCTCAAACATCAATCCTCAATACTCAATCATCAATCCTCAATTCTCAATACTCAATAGAATATCCTGAATTCTCTGTTTTCAATACTCAATCCTCAATCTTCAATCTTCGAGTCTCCATCCACAGACATCAATTCGCATCACTCAAAACTCAACACTCTGTCCTCAATCTTCAATCCTCAATCCTCAATCCTCAATCCTCAATTCTCAATCCTCCATCCTCAATTCTCAATCCTCAATCCTCAGTCCTCAGTCCTCAAACCTCAATCCTCAACCCTCAGCCCTCATTCTCTATCCTCAGTCCTGAATCCTCAGTCCTCAATCTTCAATCCTCAATACTCAGTCTTCAATCATCAATCCTCAATCCTCAATACTCAAACCTCAATCCTCAGTCATCAATCCTCAATCCTCAATCATCAACCTTCAATCCTCAATACTCAATCTTCAATCCTCAATACTCAATCCACAATAGTCAATTCTCATTCTACAATCCTCAATACCCAATCCTCAATCCTCAATCCTCAATCCTCCATCCTCAATTCTCAATCCTCAATCATTAATCCTCAATCCTCATCCCTCAATCCTCAATCCTCAACCTTCAATCATCAATACTCAATCTTCAATGCTCAATCCTCAATCCTCAATCCTCAATCCTCAATCCTCAATATTCAATACACAACCCTCAAACATCAATCCTCAATACTCAATCTTCAATCCTAAATCCTCAATCATCAATCCTCAATCCTCAATCCTCAGTCATCAATCCTCAATCTTCAATACTCAATCCTCAATCATAAATCCTCAATCCTCAATCCTCAATCCTCATTCCTCAATCCTCAATCCTCAACCCTCAGTCCCGATCCTCAATTCTCAATTCTCAATCCTCAATCCTCAATCCTCAATCCTCAGGCATCAATCCTCAATCTTCAATACTCAATCGTCAATCCTCAGTCCTCAATTCTCAATCCTCAATTCTCGTTCCTCAAACCTCAACCCTCAACCCTCAGTCCTCATACTCAATTCTCAATTCTCAATCCTCAAACCTCAATCCTCAATCCTCAACCTTCAGTCATCAATACTCAATCTTCAATGCTCAATCCTCAATCCTCAATCCTCAATCCTCAATCCTCAATATTCAATACACAACCCTCAAACATCAATCCTCAATACTCAATCATGAATCCTCAATTCTCAATACTCAATAGAATATCCTGAATTCTCTGTTTTCAATACTCAATCCTCAATCTTCAATCTTCAAGTCTCCATCCACAGACATCAATTCTCATAACTCAACCCTCAACACTCAGTCCTCAATCTTCAATCCTCAATCCTCAATCCTCAATCCTCAATCGTCAATCCTCAATACCCAAACGTCAATCTTCAATCCTCAATCCCCAATACTCAATCCTCAATCCTCAATACTCAATCCTCAATCCTCAATCCTCAATCATCAATCCACAATCTTCAATACTCAATCCTCAATCCTCAATCGTCAGTCTTCTATCCTCAATACTCAATCTTCAATCCTCAATCCTCTATCCTCAATCCTCAATCCTCATTCTTCAATCCTGAATACCCACTACTCAACCTTCGATCCTCAATCCCCAATCCTCAATCCTTAATGCTCAATCTTCAATCCTCAATCCCCAGTCCACAATCTTCAAACCTCAATGCTCAATCCTCAATCCTCAATCCTCAATCATCAGTCCTCAATCCTCAATCATCAAACCTCAATCCTCAACCGTCAGTCCTCGTCCTCAAACCTCAATCCCGAATCCTCAATCCTGAATAGCCAATCTTCAGCCCTCAGTCCTCAACAATCAATTGTCAATCCTCAGTCCTCATTAGAATATCCTCAATTCACAGTTTTCAGTACTCAATCCCCAATCTTCAATCTTCAAATCTCAGTCTACAAACATCAATTCGCATCACTCAATACTCAACACTCAGTCCTCAATCTTCAGTCCTCAATCCTCAATCCTCAATCTTCAATCCTCAATACTCAGTCTTCAATCTTCAATCCTCAATTCTCAATCCTCAGTCCTCAATCCTCAATCGCCAATCCTCAATCCCCAATCTTCAACCTTCAGTCCTCAGTCCTCAATCCTCAATCATCAATACTCAATGTTCAATCCCCAATACTCAACCTTCAATCCTCAACCCTCAATCCTCAATCAACAATCCTCAATCCTCAATCATCAATCTTCAATCTTCAATACTCAATCTTCAATCCTCAATTCCCAATCCTCAATCGTCAATCCTCAATCCTCAATCCTCAGACATCAATCCTCAATCCTCAATACTCAATCGTCAATCCTCAGTCCTCAATTCTCAATCCTCAATCCTCGTTCCTCAAACCTCAACCCTCAACCCTCAGTCCTCATACTCAATGCTCAATCCTCAATCCACAATCCTCAATCCTCAATCCTCAATATTCAATACACAACCCTCAAACATCAATCCTCAATACTCAATCATCAATCCTCAATTCTCAATACTCAATAGAATATCCTGAATTCTCTGTTTTCAATACTCAATCCTCAATCTTCAATCTTCAAGTCGCCATCCACAGACATCAATACTCATCACTCAACCCTCAACAGTCAGTCCTCAATCTTCAATCCTCAATCCTCAATCCTCAATCCTCAATCGTCAATCCTCAATACCCAAACGTCAACCTTCAATCCTCAATCCCCAATACTCAATCCTCAATCCTCAATACTCAATCCTCAATCCTCAATCCTCAATCATCAATCCACAATCCTCAATACTCAATCCTCAATCCTCAATCCTCAATCCTCAATCCTCAATCATCAATCCTCCATCTTCAATACTCAATCCTCAATCCTCAATCCTCAATCCTCAATACTCAACCATCAATCCTCAATTCACAATACTCAATAGAATATCCTGAATTCTCAGGATTCAATACTCAAACCTCAATCCTCAGCCCTCAGCCCTCATCCTCCATCCTCAATCCTCAATCCTCAATCCTCAATCCTCAATCTTCAATCCTCAATACTCAATCTTCAATCCTCAATCCTCAATCCTCAATCACCAGTCCTCAATCCTCAATCCTCAATCGTCAGTCTTCAATACTCAATACTCAATGTGCAAACCTCAGTCCTCAATCCACAATCCTCAATCCTCATTCTTCAGTCCTCAATACCCAGTCCTCAATCTTCAACCCTCAATCCTCAATCCTCAATTCTCAATCCTCAATCCTCAGTCCTCAGTCCTCAAACCTCAGTCCACAAACCTCAGCCATCATCCTCAATCGTCAATCCTCGTTCCTCAGTCCTCAATCCTCAATCTTCAATCCTCAGTCCTCAATACTCAAGCCTCAATCCTCAATCCTCAATCTTCAATACTGAATACTCAATCTTCAATCCTCAATCCTCAATCCTCAATCCTCAATCCTCAATCGTCAGTCTTCTATCCTCAATACTCAATCTTCAATCCTCAATCCTCTATCCTCAATCCTCAATCCTCATTCTTCAATCCTGAATACCCACTCCTCAACCTTCGATCCTCAATCCCCAATCCTCAATCCTTAATGCTCAATCTTCAATCCTCAATCCCCAGTCCACAATCTTCAAACCTCAATGCTCAATCCTCAATCCTCAATCCTCAGTCATCAGTCCTCAATCCTCAATCATCAAACCTCAATCCTCAACCGTCAGTCCTCGTCCTCAAACCTCAATCCCGAATCCTCAATCCTGAATAGTCAATCTTCAGCCCTCAGTCCTCAACAATCAATTGTCAATCCTCAGTACTCATTAGAATATCCTCAATTCACAGTTTTCAGTACTCAATCCCCAATCTTCAATCTTCAAATCTCAGTCTACAAACATCAATTCGCATCACTCAATACTCAACACTCAGTCCTCAATCTTCAGTCCTCAATCCTCAATCCTCAATCTTCAATCCTCAATACTCAATCTTCAATCTTCAATCCTCAATTCTCAATCCTCAGTCCTCAATCCTCAATCGCCAATCCTCAATCCCCAATCTTCAACCTTCAGTCCTCAGTCCTCAATCCTCAATCATCAATACTCAATGTTCAATCCTCAATACTCAACCTTCAATACTCAACCCTCAATCCTCAATCAACAATCCTCAATCCTCAATCATCAATCTTCAATCTTCAATACTCAATCTTCAATCCTCAATTCCCAATCCTCAATCGTCAATCCTCAATCCTCAATCCTCAGACATCAATCCTCAATCTTCAATACTCAATCGTCAATCCTCAGTCCTCAATTCTCAATCCTCAATCCTCGTTCCTCAAACCTCAACCCTCAACCCTCAGTCCTCATACTCAATTCTCAATTCTCAATCCTCAAACCTCAATCCTCAATCCTCAATATTCAATCATCAATACTCAATCTTCAATGCTCAATCCTCAATCCACAATCCTCAATCCTCAATCCTCAATATTCAATACACAACCCTCAAACATCAATCCTCAATACTCAATCATCAATCCTCATTTCTCAATACTCAATAGAATATCCTGAATTCTCTGCTTTCAATACTCGATCCTCAATCTTCAATCTTCAAGTCGCCATCCACAGACATCAATACTCTTCACTCAACCCTCAACAGTCAGTCCTCAATCTTCAATCCTCAATCCTCAATCCTCAATCCTCAATCGTCAATCCTCAATACCCAAACGTCAACCTTCAATCCTCAATCCCCAATACTCAATCCTCAATCCTCAATACTCAATCCTCAATCCTCAATCCTCAATCATCAATCCACAATCCTCAATACTCAATCCTCAATCCTCAATCCTCAATCCTCAATCCTCAATCATCAATCCTCCATCTTCAATACTCAATCCTCAATCCTCAATCCTCAATCCTCAATACTCAACCATCAATCCTCAATTCACAATACTCAATAGAATATCCTGAATTCTCAGGGTTCAATACTCAAACCTCAATCCTCAGCCCTCAGCCCTCATCCTCCATCCTCAATCCTCAATCCTCAATCCTCAATCCTCAATCTTCAATCCTCAATACTCAATCTTCAATCCTCAATCCTCAATCCTCAATCACCAATCCTCAATCCTCAATCCTCAATCGTCAGTCTTCAATACTCAATACTCAATCTGCAAACCTCAGTCCTCAATCCACAATCCTCAATACCTCATTCTTCAGTCCTCAATACCCAGTCCTCAATCTTCAACCCTCAATCCTCAATCCTCATTTCTCAATCCTCAAACCTCAGTCCTCAGTCCTCAAACCTCAGTCCACAAACCTCAGCCATCATCCTCAATCGTCAATCCTCGTACCTCAGTCCTCAATCCTCAATCCTCAATCCTCAATAGTCAATCTCCAATCCTAGATCCTCAAACCCCAATACTCAAACCTTAATCCTCAATCTTCAATACTCAATCCTCAATACTCAATCCTCAATACTCAATCCTCAATCCTCAATCCTCAATCCCCAATCCTCAATCTTCAATCCTCAGTCCTCAATCCTCAAGCCTCAATCCTCAATCCTCTATCTTCAATCCTGAATACTCAATCTTCAATCCTCAATCCTCAATCCTCTTCCTCAATCCTCATTCTTCAATCCTGAATACCCACTCCTCAGCCTTCGATCCACAATCCCCAATCCTCAATCCTTAATACTCAATCTTCAATCCTCAATCCCCAGTCCACAATCTTCAAACCTCAATGCTCAATCCTCAATCCTCAACCCTCAGTCATCAGTCCTCAATCCTCAATCCTCAAACCTCAATCCTCAACCGTCAGTCCTCGTCCTCAAACCTCAATCCCGAATCCTCAATCCTGAATCGTCAATCTTCAGCCCTCAGTCCTCAACAATCAATTGTCAATCCTCAGTCCTCATTAGAATATCCTCAATTCACAGTTTTCAGTACTCAATCCCCAATCTTCAATCTTCAAATCTCAGTCTACAAACATCAATTCGCATCACTCAACACTCAACACTCAGCCCTCAACCTTCAGTCCTCAATCCTCAATCCTCAATCTTCAATCCTCAATACTCAATCTTCAATATTCAATCCTCAATTCTCAATCCTCAGTCCTCAATACTCAATCGCCAATCCTCAATCCCCAATCCTCAACCTTCAGTCCTCAGTCCTCAATCCTCAATCATCAATCCTCAATGTTCAATCCTCAATACTCAACCTTCAATCCGCAACCCTCAATCCTCAATCAACAATCCTCAATCCTCAATCATCAATCTTCAATCTTCAATACTCAATCTTCAATCCTCAATTCCCAATCCTCAATCGTCAATCCTCAATCCTCAATCCTCAGTCATCAATCCTCAATCTTCAATACTCAATCCTCAATCCTCAATCCTCAATCCTCAATCCTCAATCCTCAATCCTCATTCCTCAAACCTCAATCCTCAACCCTCAGTCCCCATCCTCAATTCTCAATTCTCAATCCACTATCCTCAATACTCAATCTTCAATCATCTATCATCAATCTCCTATCCTTGATCCTCAATCCCCAATACTCTATCCTTAATCCTCAATATTCAATCCTCTATCCCCAGTCCACAATCTTCAATCCCCAAAAGCTCAATAATCAATCCTCAATCCTCAGTCCTCAATCGTCAATCATCAGTCCTCAATCTTCAATACTCAATCCTCAATCCTCAATCCTCAATCCTCAATCCTGAATCCTCAATCATCGATCCTGAATCTTCAATACTCAATCCTCAGTCCTCAATCCTTAATCCTCAATCGTCAATCCTCATTCTTCAATCCTCAATACCCAAACCTCAATCCTCAATCCTCAATATCCAATCCACAATCCCCAGTCCACAATCTTCAATCCTCAATGCTCAATCCTCAATCCTGAATCCTCTATCCTCAATCTTCAATCCTCAATACTCAGTCTTCAATCCTCAATCCTCAATCCTCAATCCTCAATCCTCAATTCTCAATCCTCAATCCTCAACCCTCAGCCCTCATCCTCAATCCTCAATGCTGAATCCTCAATCCTCAATCTTCAGTCCTCAATACTCTGTCTTCAATCCTCAATCCTCAATCCTCAATCCTCAGTCCTCAATCCACAATCATCAATCCTCAATCTTCAATACTCAATCCTCAATCCTCAATCCTCAATCCTCAACTCTCAATCCTCAATCCTCAGTCCTCAGCCCTCAAACCTCAGTCCTCAAACCTCAGCCATCATCCTCAATCGTCAATCCTCGTTCCTCAATCCTCAATCCTCAATCTTCAATCCTCCATACTCAATCTTCAATCCTCAATCCTCAATCATCAATCCTCAATCCTCAATCCTCAGTCATCAATCCTCAATCATCAATACTCAATCCTCAATCATCAATCCTCAATCCTCAATCCTCAATCCTCATTCCTCAAACCTCAATCCTCAACCCTCAGTCCTCATCCTCAATTCTCAGTTCTTAATCCTCAATCCTCAATCCTCAATCTTCAATACCAAATCGTCAATCTTCAATCCTCAATCCCCAATACTCAATCCTCAATCCTCAATACTCAATCCTCAATCCTCAATCCTCAATCATCAATCCACAATCTTCAATACTCAATCCTCAATCCTCAATCCTCAATCCTCAATCCTCAATCCTCAATCCTCAATCATCAATACTCCATCTTCAATACTCAATCCTCAATCCTCAATCCTCAATCCTCAATACTCAACCATCAATCCTCAATTCTCAATACTCAACAGAATATCCTGAATTCTCAGGATTCAATACTCAAACCTCAATCCTCAGCCCTCAGCCCTCATCCTCCATTCACAATCCTCAATCCTCAATCCTCAATCTTCAATCCTCAATACTCAATCTTCAATCCTCAATCCTCAATCCTCAATCCTCATTCTTCAGTCCTCAATACCCAATCCTCAATCTTCAACCCTCAATCCTCAATCCTCAATTCTCAATCCTCAATCCTCAGTCCTCAGTCCTCAAACCTCAGTCCTCAAACTTCAGCCATCATCCTCAACCGTCAATCCTCGTTCCTCAATCCTGAATCCCCAATCCTCAATCCTCAATAGTCAATCTCCAATCCTAGATCCTCAGTCCCCAATCCTCAATCCTTAATCTTCAATCCTCAATCCACAATCCTCAATCCCCAATCCTCAATCTTCAATCCTCAATCGTCAATCCTCAAGCCTCAATCCTCAATCCTCAATCTTCAATCCTGAATACTCAGTCTTCAATCCTCAAGCCTCAATCCTCAATCCTCAATCCTCAATCGTCAGTCTTCAATCCTCAATACCCAATCTTCAATCCTCAATCCTCAATCCTCAATCCTCAATCCCCAATCCACATTCTTCAATCCTCAATACCCAATCCTCAATCTTCAATCCTCAATCCCCAATACTCAATCCTTAATCCTCAATCTTGAATCCTCAATCCCCAGTCCACAATCTTCAATCCTCAATGCTCAATCCTCAATCCTCAGTCATCGGTCCTCAATCATCAATCCGCAAACCTCAATCCTCAACCGTCAGTCCTCGTCCTCACACCTAAATCCCGAATCCTCAGTCCTGAATCGTCAATCTTCAGCCCTCAGTCCTCAACAATCTATTGTCAATATTCAGTCCTCATAAGAATATCCTCAATTCACAGTTTTCAGTACTCAATCCCCAATCTTCAATCTTCAAATCTCAGTCTACAAACATCAATTCGCATCACTCAACACTCAACACTCAGTCCTCAATCTTCAGTCCTCAATCCTCAATCCTCAACCTTCAATCCTCAATACTCAATCTTCAATCTTCAATCCTCAATTCTCAATCCTCAGTCCTCAATCCTCAATCGCCAATCCTCAATCCCCAATCCTCAACCTTCAGTCCTCAGTCCTCAATCCTCAATCATCAATACGCAATGTTCAATCCTCAATAGTCAACCTTCAATCCTCAACCCTCAATCCTAAATCAACAATCCTCAATCCTCAATCGTCAATCTTCAATCTTCAATACTCAACCTTCAATCCTCAATTCCCAATACTCAATCGTCAATCCTCAATCCTCAATCCTCAGTCATCAATCCTCAATCTTCAATACTCAATCCTCAATCCTCAATCCACAATCATCAATCGTCAATCTTCAATACTCAATCCTCAATCCTGAATCCTCAAATCTCAATCCTCAATCCTCAGTCCTCAGTCCTCAGACCTCAGTCCTCAAACCTCAGCCATCATCCTCAATCGTCAATCCTCGTTCCTCAATCCTCAATACTCAATCTTCAATCCTCCATACTCAATCTCCAATCCTCAATCCTCAATCATCAATCCTCAATCCTCAATCATCAGTCATCAATCCTTAATCTTCAATACTCAATTCTCATTCCTCAAACCTCAATCCTCAATCCTCAATCCTCATTCCTCAAACCTCAAACCTCAACCCTCAGTCCTCATTCTCAATTCTCAATTCTTAATCCTCAATCCTCAATCCTCAATCTTCAATCCTCAATCCTCAGTCCTCAATCCACAATCATCAACCCTCAATCTTCAATACTCAATCCTCAATCCTCAATCCTCAATCCTCAGTACTCGATCTTCAATCCTCAATCCTCAATTCTCAATCCTCAACCCTCATCCCTCATCATCAATCCACAATCCTGAATCCTGAATCCTCTATCCTCAATCTTCAATCCTCAATACTCAGTCTTCAATCCTCAATCCTCAATCCTCAATCCTCAATCCTCAATCGTCAGTCTTCAACCCTCAATACCCAATCTTCAATCCTCAATCCTCAATCCTCAATCCTCAAACCACATTCTTCAATCCTCAATACCCAATCCTCAATCATCAATCCTCAATCCCCAATACTCAATCCTTAATCCTCAATCTTGAATCCTCAATCCCCAGTCCACAATCTTCAATCCTCAATGATCAATCCTCAATCCTCAATCCTCAGTCATCAGTCCTCAATCCTCAATCCTCAAACCTCAATCCTCAACCGTCAGTCCTCGTCCTCACACCTAAATCCCGAATCCTCAGTCCTGAATCGTCAATCTTCAGCCGTCAGTCCTCAACAATCTATTGTCAATCCTCAGTCCTCATTAGAATATCCTCAATTCACAGTTTTCAGTACTCAATTCCCAATCTTCAATCTTCAACCCTCAATCCTCAATCCTCAATTCTCAATCCTCAATCCTCAGTCCTCAGTCCTCAAACCTCAGTCCTCAAACCTCAGCCATCATCCTCAATCGTCAATCCTCGTTCCTCGGTCCTCAATCCTCAATCCTCAATCCTCAATAGTCAATCTCCAATCCTAGATCCTGAATCCCCAATCCTCAAACCTTAATCCTCAATCTTCAATCCTCAATCCTCAATACTCAATCCTCAATACTCAATCCTCAATCCTCAATCCTCAATCCCCAATCCTCAATCTTCAATCCTCAGTCCTCAATCCTCAAGCCTCAATCCTCAATCCTCAATCTTCAATCCTGAATACTCAATCTTCAATCCTCAATCCTCAAACCTCAATCCTCAAACGTCAGTCCTCGTCCTCAAACCTCAATCCCGAATCCTCAATCCTGAATAGTCAATCTTCAGCCCTCAGTCCTCAACAATCAATTGTCAATCCTCAGTCCTCATTAGAATATCCTCAATTCACAGTTTTCAGTACTCAATCCCCAATCTTCAATCTTCAAATCTCAGTCTACAAAGATCAATTCGCATCACTCAACACTCAACACTCAGACCTCAATCTTCAGTCCTCAATCCTCAATCCTCAATCTTCAATCCTCAATACTCAATCTTCAATCTTCAATCCTCAATTCTCAATCCTCAGTCCTCAATCCTCAATCGCCAATCCTCAACCCCAATCTTCAACTTTAAGTCCTCAGTCCTCAATCCTCAATCATCAATACTCAATGTTCAATCCTCAATACTCAACCTTCAATCCTCAACCCTCAATCCTCAATCAACAATACTCAATCCTCAATCATCAATCTTCAATCTTCAATACTCAATCTTCAATCCTCAATTCCCAATCCTCAATCGTCAATCCTCAATCCTCAATCCTCAGACATCAATCCTCAATCTTCAATACTGAATCGTCAATCCTCAGTCCTCTATTCTCAATCCTCAGCCCTCGTTCCTCAAACCTCAACCCTCAACCCTCAGTCCTCATATTCAATTCTCAATTCTCAATCCTCGAACCTCAATCCTCAATCCTCAATCCTCAGTCATCAATCCTCAATCTTCAATACTCAATCCTCAATCATCAATCCTCAATCCTCAATTCTCAATCCTCATTCCTCAAACCTCAATCCTCAACCCTCAGTCCTCATCCTCAATTCTCAATTCTAAATCCTCAACCCTCAATCCTCAATCTTCAATCCTCAATAATCAATCATCAATACTCAGTCTTCAATCCTCAATCCTCAATCCTCAATCCTCAGTCCGCAATCCGCAATCATCAATCCTCAATCTTCAATACTCAATCCTCAATCCTCAATCCTCAATCCTCAATACTCAACCTTCAATCCTCCATACTCAATCTTCAATCCTCAATCCTCAATCGTCAGTCTTCAAGCCTCAATACTCAGTCTTCAATCCTCAATCCTCAATCCTCAATCCTCAATCCTCATTCTTCAATCCTGAATACCCACTCCTCAACCTTCGATCCTCAATCCCCAATCCTCAATCCTTAATCCTCAATCTTCAATCCTCAATCCCCAGTCCACAATCTTCAATCCTCAGTGCTCAATCCTCAATCCTCAATCCTCAATCCTCAGTCATCAGTCCTCAATCCTCAATCCTCAAACCTCAATCCTCAGCCGTCAGTCCTCGTCCTCAAACCTCAATCCCGAATCCTCAATCCTGAATCGTCAATCTTCAGCCCTCAGTCCTCAACAATCAATTGTCAATCTTCAGTCCTCATTAGAATATCCTCAATTCACAGTTTTCAGTACTCAATCCCCAATCTTCAATCTTCAAATCTCAGTCTACAAACATCAATTCGCAACACTCAACACTTAACACTCAGTCCTCAATCTTCAGTCCTCAATCCTCAATCCTCAATCTTCAATCCTCAATACTCGATCTTCAATCTTCAATCCTCAATTCTCAATCCTCAGTCCTCAATCCTCAATCGCCAATCCTCAATCCCCAATCCTCAACCTTCAGTCCTCAGTCCTCAATCCTCAATCATCAATACGCAATGTTCAATCCTCAATACTCAACCTTCAATCCTCAACCCTCAATCCTAAATCAACAATCCTCAATCCTCAATCGTCAATCTTCAATCTTCAATACTCAATCTTCAATCCTCAATTCCCAATACTCAATCGTCAATCCTCAATCCTCAATCCTCAATCCTCAACCCTCAGTCATCAGTCCTCAATCCTCAATCCTCAAACCTCAATCCTCAACCGTCAGTCCTCGTCCTCAAACCTCAATCCCGAATCCTCAATCCTGAATCGTCAATCTTCAGCCCTCAGTCCTCAACAATCAATTGTCAATCCTCAGTCCTCATTAGAATATCCTCAATTCACAGTTTTCAGTACTCAATCCCCAATCTTCAATCTTCAAATCTCAGTCTACAAACATCAATTCGCATCACTCAACACTCAACACTCAGCCCTCAACCTTCAGTCCTCAATCCTCAATCCTCAATCTTCAATCCTCAATACTCAATCTTCAATATTCAATCCTCAATTCTCAATCCTCAGTCCTCAATACTCAATCGCCAATCCTCAATCCCCAATCCTCAACCTTCAGTCCTCAGTCCTCAATCCTCAATCATCAATCCTCAATGTTCAATCCTCAATACTCAACCTTCAATCCGCAACCCTCAATCCTCAATCAACAATCCTCAATCCTCAATCATCAATCTTCAATCTTCAATACTCAATCTTCAATCCTCAATTCCCAATCCTCAATCGTCAATCCTCAATCCTCAATCCTCAGTCATCAATCCTCAATCTTCAATACTCAATCCTCAATCCTCAATCCTCAATCCTCAATCCTCAATCCTCAATCCTCATTCCTCAAACCTCAATCCTCAACCCTCAGTCCCCATCCTCAATTCTCAATTCTCAATCCACAATCCTCAATACTCAATATTCAATCATCTATCATCAATCTCCTATCCTTGATCCTCAATCCCCAATACTCTATCCTTAATCCTCAATATTCAATCCTCTATCCCCAGTCCACAATCTTCAATCCCCAAAAGCTCAATAATCAATCCTCAATCCTCAGTCCTCAATCGTCAATCATCAGTCCTCAATCTTCAATACTCAATCCTCAATCCTCAATCCTCAATCCTCAATCCTGAATCCTCAATCATCGATCCTGAATCTTCAATACTCAATCCTCAGTCCTCAATCCTTAATCCTCAATCGTCAATCCTCATTCTTCAATCCTCAATACCCAAACCTCAATCCTCAATCCTCAATATCCAATCCACAATCCCCAGTCCACAATCTTCAATCCTCAATGCTCAATCCTCAATCCTGAATCCTCTATCCTCAATCTTCAATCCTCAATACTCAGTCTTCAATCCTCAATCCTCAATCCTCAATCCTCAATCCTCAATTCTCAATCCTCAATCCTCAACCCTCAGCCCTCATCCTCAATCCTCAATGCTGAATCCTCAATCCTCAATCTTCAGTCCTCAATACTCTGTCTTCAATCCTCAATCCTCAATCCTCAATCCTCAGTCCTCAATCCACAATCATCAATCCTCAATCTTCAATACTCAATCCTCAATCCTCAATCCTCAATCCTCAACTCTCAATCCTCAATCCTCAGTCCTCAGCCCTCAAACCTCAGTCCTCAAACCTCAGCCATCATCCTCAATCGTCAATCCTCGTTCCTCAATCCTCAATCCTCAATCTTCAATCCTCCATACTCAATCTTCAATCCTCAATCCTCAATCATCAATCCTCAATCCTCAATCCTCAGTCATCAATCCTCAATCATCAATACTCAATCCTCAATCATCAATCCTCAATCCTCAATCCTCAATCCTCATTCCTCAAACCTCAATCCTCAACCCTCAGTCCTCATCCTCAATTCTCAGTTCTTAATCCTCAATCCTCAATCCTCAATCTTCAATACCAAATCGTCAATCTTCAATCCTCAATCCCCAATACTCAATCCTCAATCCTCAATACTCAATCCTCAATCCTCAATCCTCAATCATCAATCCACAATCTTCAATACTCAATCCTCAATCCTCAATCCTCAATCCTCAATCCTCAATCCTCAATCCTCAATCATCAATACTCCATCTTCAATACTCAATCCTCAATCCTCAATCCTCAATCCTCAATACTCAACCATCAATCCTCAATTCTCAATACTCAACAGAATATCCTGAATTCTCAGGATTCAATACTCAAACCTCAATCCTCAGCCCTCAGCCCTCATCCTCCATTCACAATCCTCAATCCTCAATCCTCAATCTTCAATCCTCAATACTCAATCTTCAATCCTCAATCCTCAATCCTCAATCCTCATTCTTCAGTCCTCAATACCCAATCCTCAATCTTCAACCCTCAATCCTCAATCCTCAATTCTCAATCCTCAATCCTCAGTCCTCAGTCCTCAAACCTCAGTCCTCAAACTTCAGCCATCATCCTCAACCGTCAATCCTCGTTCCTCAATCCTGAATCCCCAATCCTCAATCCTCAATAGTCAATCTCCAATCCTAGATCCTCAGTCCCCAATCCTCAATCCTTAATCTTCAATCCTCAATCCACAATCCTCAATCCCCAATCCTCAATCTTCAATCCTCAATCGTCAATCCTCAAGCCTCAATCCTCAATCCTCAATCTTCAATCCTGAATACTCAGTCTTCAATCCTCAAGCCTCAATCCTCAATCCTCAATCCTCAATCGTCAGTCTTCAATCCTCAATACCCAATCTTCAATCCTCAATCCTCAATCCTCAATCCTCAATCCCCAATCCACATTCTTCAATCCTCAATACCCAATCCTCAATCTTCAATCCTCAATCCCCAATACTCAATCCTTAATCCTCAA
Organism: Calliopsis andreniformis; assembly: GCF_051401765.1. Classification (NCBI taxonomy): domain Eukaryota; kingdom Metazoa; phylum Arthropoda; class Insecta; order Hymenoptera; family Andrenidae; genus Calliopsis; species Calliopsis andreniformis. The sequence goes on from NW_027480501.1 coordinate 2,009,178, forward strand.
TCTTGAATCCTCAATCCCCAGTCCACAATCTTCAATCCTCAATGCTCAATCCTCAATCCTCAGTCATCGGTCCTCAATCATCAATCCGCAAACCTCAATCCTCAACCGTCAGTCCTCGTCCTCACACCTAAATCCCGAATCCTCAGTCCTGAATCGTCAATCTTCAGCCCTCAGTCCTCAACAATCTATTGTCAATATTCAGTCCTCATAAGAATATCCTCAATTCACAGTTTTCAGTACTCAATCCCCAATCTTCAATCTTCAAATCTCAGTCTACAAACATCAATTCGCATCACTCAACACTCAACACTCAGTCCTCAATCTTCAGTCCTCAATCCTCAATCCTCAACCTTCAATCCTCAATACTCAATCTTCAATCTTCAATCCTCAATTCTCAATCCTCAGTCCTCAATCCTCAATCGCCAATCCTCAATCCCCAATCCTCAACCTTCAGTCCTCAGTCCTCAATCCTCAATCATCAATACGCAATGTTCAATCCTCAATAGTCAACCTTCAATCCTCAACCCTCAATCCTAAATCAACAATCCTCAATCCTCAATCGTCAATCTTCAATCTTCAATACTCAACCTTCAATCCTCAATTCCCAATACTCAATCGTCAATCCTCAATCCTCAATCCTCAGTCATCAATCCTCAATCTTCAATACTCAATCCTCAATCCTCAATCCACAATCATCAATCGTCAATCTTCAATACTCAATCCTCAATCCTGAATCCTCAAATCTCAATCCTCAATCCTCAGTCCTCAGTCCTCAGACCTCAGTCCTCAAACCTCAGCCATCATCCTCAATCGTCAATCCTCGTTCCTCAATCCTCAATACTCAATCTTCAATCCTCCATACTCAATCTCCAATCCTCAATCCTCAATCATCAATCCTCAATCCTCAATCATCAGTCATCAATCCTTAATCTTCAATACTCAATTCTCATTCCTCAAACCTCAATCCTCAATCCTCAATCCTCATTCCTCAAACCTCAAACCTCAACCCTCAGTCCTCATTCTCAATTCTCAATTCTTAATCCTCAATCCTCAATCCTCAATCTTCAATCCTCAATCCTCAGTCCTCAATCCACAATCATCAACCCTCAATCTTCAATACTCAATCCTCAATCCTCAATCCTCAATCCTCAGTACTCGATCTTCAATCCTCAATCCTCAATTCTCAATCCTCAACCCTCATCCCTCATCATCAATCCTCAATCCTGAATCCTGAATCCTCTATCCTCAATCTTCAATCCTCAATACTCAGTCTTCAATCCTCAATCCTCAATCCTCAATCCTCAATCCTCAATCGTCAGTCTTCAACCCTCAATACCCAATCTTCAATCCTCAATCCTCAATCCTCAATCCTCAAACCACATTCTTCAATCCTCAATACCCAATCCTCAATCATCAATCCTCAATCCCCAATACTCAATCCTTAATCCTCAATCTTGAATCCTCAATCCCCAGTCCACAATCTTCAATCCTCAATGATCAATCCTCAATCCTCAATCCTCAGTCATCAGTCCTCAATCCTCAATCCTCAAACCTCAATCCTCAACCGTCAGTCCTCGTCCTCACACCTAAATCCCGAATCCTCAGTCCTGAATCGTCAATCTTCAGCCGTCAGTCCTCAACAATCTATTGTCAATCCTCAGTCCTCATTAGAATATCCTCAATTCACAGTTTTCAGTACTCAATTCCCAATCTTCAATCTTCAACCCTCAATCCTCAATCCTCAATTCTCAATCCTCAATCCTCAGTCCTCAGTCCTCAAACCTCAGTCCTCAAACCTCAGCCATCATCCTCAATCGTCAATCCTCGTTCCTCGGTCCTCAATCCTCAATCCTCAATCCTCAATAGTCAATCTCCAATCCTAGATCCTGAATCCCCAATCCTCAAACCTTAATCCTCAATCTTCAATCCTCAATCCTCAATACTCAATCCTCAATACTCAATCCTCAATCCTCAATCCTCAATCCCCAATCCTCAATCTTCAATCCTCAGTCCTCAATCCTCAAGCCTCAATCCTCAATCCTCAATCTTCAATCCTGAATACTCAATCTTCAATCCTCAATCCTCAAACCTCAATCCTCAAACGTCAGTCCTCGTCCTCAAACCTCAATCCCGAATCCTCAATCCTGAATAGTCAATCTTCAGCCCTCAGTCCTCAACAATCAATTGTCAATCCTCAGTCCTCATTAGAATATCCTCAATTCACAGTTTTCAGTACTCAATCCCCAATCTTCAATCTTCAAATCTCAGTCTACAAAGATCAATTCGCATCACTCAACACTCAACACTCAGACCTCAATCTTCAGTCCTCAATCCTCAATCCTCAATCTTCAATCCTCAATACTCAATCTTCAATCTTCAATCCTCAATTCTCAATCCTCAGTCCTCAATCCTCAATCGCCAATCCTCAACCCCAATCTTCAACTTTAAGTCCTCAGTCCTCAATCCTCAATCATCAATACTCAATGTTCAATCCTCAATACTCAACCTTCAATCCTCAACCCTCAATCCTCAATCAACAATACTCAATCCTCAATCATCAATCTTCAATCTTCAATACTCAATCTTCAATCCTCAATTCCCAATCCTCAATCGTCAATCCTCAATCCTCAATCCTCAGACATCAATCCTCAATCTTCAATACTGAATCGTCAATCCTCAGTCCTCTATTCTCAATCCTCAGCCCTCGTTCCTCAAACCTCAACCCTCAACCCTCAGTCCTCATATTCAATTCTCAATTCTCAATCCTCGAACCTCAATCCTCAATCCTCAATCCTCAGTCATCAATCCTCAATCTTCAATACTCAATCCTCAATCATCAATCCTCAATCCTCAATTCTCAATCCTCATTCCTCAAACCTCAATCCTCAACCCTCAGTCCTCATCCTCAATTCTCAATTCTAAATCCTCAACCCTCAATCCTCAATCTTCAATCCTCAATAATCAATCATCAATACTCAGTCTTCAATCCTCAATCCTCAATCCTCAATCCTCAGTCCGCAATCCGCAATCATCAATCCTCAATCTTCAATACTCAATCCTCAATCCTCAATCCTCAATCCTCAATACTCAACCTTCAATCCTCCATACTCAATCTTCAATCCTCAATCCTCAATCGTCAGTCTTCAAGCCTCAATACTCAGTCTTCAATCCTCAATCCTCAATCCTCAATCCTCAATCCTCATTCTTCAATCCTGAATACCCACTCCTCAACCTTCGATCCTCAATCCCCAATCCTCAATCCTTAATCCTCAATCTTCAATCCTCAATCCCCAGTCCACAATCTTCAATCCTCAGTGCTCAATCCTCAATCCTCAATCCTCAATCCTCAGTCATCAGTCCTCAATCCTCAATCCTCAAACCTCAATCCTCAACCGTCAGTCCTCGTCCTCAAACCTCAATCCCGAATCCTCAATCCTGAATCGTCAATCTTCAGCCCTCAGTCCTCAACAATCAATTGTCAATCTTCAGTCCTCATTAGAATATCCTCAATTCACAGTTTTCAGTACTCAATCCCCAATCTTCAATCTTCAAATCTCAGTCTACAAACATCAATTCGCAACACTCAACACTTAACACTCAGTCCTCAATCTTCAGTCCTCAATCCTCAATCCTCAATCTTCAATCCTCAATACTCGATCTTCAATCTTCAATCCTCAATTCTCAATCCTCAGTCCTCAATCCTCAATCGCCAATCCTCAATCCCCAATCCTCAACCTTCAGTCCTCAGTCCTCAATCCTCAATCATCAATACGCAATGTTCAATCCTCAATACTCAACCTTCAATCCTCAACCCTCAATCCTAAATCAACAATCCTCAATCCTCAATCGTCAATCTTCAATCTTCAATACTCAATCTTCAATCCTCAATTCCCAATACTCAATCGTCAATCCTCAATCCTCAATCCTCAGTCATCAATCCTCAATCTTCAATACTCAATCCTCAATCCTCAATCCTCAATCCTCAATCCTCAATCCTCAATCCTCAATCCTCATTCCTCAAACCTCAATCCTCAACCCTCAGTCCCCAACCTCAATTCTCAATTCTCAATCCACAATCCTCAGTACTCAATCATCAATCCTCAATCATCAATCTCCTATCCTAGATCCTCAATCCCCAATACTCTATCCTTAATCCTCAATATTCAATCCTCTATCCCCAGTCCACAATCTTCAATCCCCAAAAGCTCAATAATCAATCCTCAATCCTCAGTCCTCAATCGTCAATCATCAGTCATCAATCTTCAATACTCAATCCTCAATCCTCAATCCTCAATGCTCAATCCTGAATCCTCAATCATCGATCCTGAATCTTCAATACTCAATCCTCAATCCTCAATCCTTAATCCTCAATCGTCAATCCTCATTCTTCAATCCTCAATACCCAATCCTCAATCCTCAATCCTCAATCCTCAATTCTCAGTCCTCAATGCTCAGTCCTCAGTCCTCAAACCTCAGTCCTCAAACCTCAGCCATCATCCTCAATCGTCAATCCTCGTTCCTCAATCCTCAATCCTCAGTCTTCAATCCTCCATACTCAATCTTCAATCCTCAATCCTCAATCATCAATCCTCAATCCTCAATCCTCAGTCATCAATACTCAATCTTCAATACTCAATCCTCAATCATCAATCCTCAATCCTCAATCCTCAAACCTCATTCCTCAAACCTCAATCCTCAACCCTCAGTCCTCATTCTCAATCCTCAATTCTTAATCCTCAATCCTCAATCCTCAGTCTTCAATCCTCAATAATCAATCCTCAATACTCAGTCTTCAATCCTCAATCCTCAATCCTCAATCCTCAGTCCGCAATCCTCAATCATCAATCCTCAATCTTCAATACTAAATCCTCAATCCTCAATCCTCAATCCTCAATCCTCAATACTAAACCTTCAATCCTCCATACTCAATCTTCAATCCTCAATCCTCAATCATCAATCCTCAATCCTCAATCCTCAGTCATCAATACTCAATCTTCAATACTCAATCCTCAATCATCAATCCTCAGTCCTCAATCCTCAAACCTCATTCCTCAAACCTCAATCCTCAACCCTCAGTCCTCATTCTCAATTCTCAATCCTTAATCCTCAATCCTCAATCCTCAATCTTCAATCCTCAATAATCAATCCTCAATACTCAGTCTTCAATCCTCAATCCTCAATCCTCAATCCTCAGTCCGCAATCCTCAATCACCAATCCTCAATCTTCAATACTAAATCCTCAATCCTCAATCCTCAATCCTCAATCCTCAATCCTCAATTATAAACCTTCAATCCCCCATACTCAATCTTCAATCCTCAATCCTCAATCATCAATCCTCAATCCTCAACCCTCAGTCATCAATCTTCAGTCTTCAATACACAATCCTCAATCCTCAATCCTGAATCCTCAATCCTCAGTACTCAATCCACAATCATCAATCCTCAATCTTCAATACTCAATCCTCAATCCTCAATCCTCAATCCTCAGTACTCGATCTTCAATCCCCAATCCTCAATCCTCAATCCTCAACCCTCAGCCCTCATCCTCAATCCTCAATCCTGAATCCTCTATCCTCAGTCTTCAATCCTCGATACTCAGTCTTCAATCCTCAATCCTGAATCCTCAATCCTCAATCCTCAATTCTCAATCCTCAATCCTAGACCCTCAGCCCTCATCCTCAATCCTCAATCCTGAATCCTCAATCCTCAATCTTCAATCCTCAATCCTCTATCCTCAATCCTCAGTCCTCAATCCAGAATCATCAATCCTCAATCTTCAATACTCAATCCTCAATCCTCAATCCTCAACTCTCAATCCACAATCCTCAGTCCTCAGTCCTCAAACCTCAGTCCTCAAACCTCAGCCATCATCCTCAATCGTCAATCCTCGTTCCTCAATCCTCAATACTCAATCTTCAATCCTCCATACTCAATCTTCAATCCTCTTTCCTCAATCATCAATCCTCAATCCTCAATCCTCAGTCATCAATCCTCAATCTTCAATACTCAATCCTCAATCATCAATCCTCAATAATCAATTCTCAATCCTCATTCCTCAAATCTCAATCCTCAACCCTCAGTCCTCATCCTCAATTCTCAATTCTAAATCCTCAACCCTCAATCCTCAATCTTCAATCCTCAATCCTCAACCCTCAATCCTCAATCCTCATTCTTCATTCCTGAATACCCACTCCTCAACCTTCGATCCTCAATCCCCAATCCTCAAACCTTAATCCTCAATCTTCAATCCTCAATCCCCAGTCCACAATCTTAAATCCTCAATGCTCAATCCTCAATCCTCAATCCTCAATCCTCAGTCATCAGTCCTCAATCCTCAATCCTCAAACCTCAATCCTCAACCGTCAGTCCTCGTCCTCAAACCTCAATCCCGAATCCACAATCCTGAATCGTCAATCTTCAGCCCTCAGTCCTCAACAATCAATTGTCAATCTTCAGTCCTCATTAGAATATCCTCAATTCACAGTTTTCAGTACTCAATCCCCAATCTTCAATCTTCAAATCTCAGTCTACAAACATCAATTCGCAACACTCAACACTTAACACTCAGTCCTCAATCTTCAGTCCTCAATCCTCAATCCTCAATCTTCAATCCTCAATACTCGATCTTCAATCTTCAATCCTCAATTCTCAATCCTCAGTCCTCAATCCTCAATCGCCAATCCTCAATCCCCAATCCTCAACCTTCAGTCCTCAGTCCTCAATCCTCAATCATCAATACGCAATGTTCAATCCTCAATACTCAACCTTCAATCCTCAACCCTCAATCCTAAATCAACAATCCTCAATCCTCAATCATCAATCTTCAATCTTCAATACTCAATCTTCAATCCTCAATTCCCAATACTCAATCGTCAATCCTCAATCCTCAATCCTCAGTCATCAATCCTCAATCTTCAATACTCAATCCTCAATCCTCAATCCTCAATCCTCAATCCTCAATCCTCAATCCTCAATCCTCAATCCTCAATCCTCAAACCTCAATCCTCAACCCTCAGTCCCCAACTTCAATTCTCAATTCTCAATCCACAATCCTCAATACTCAATCATCAATCCTCAATCATCAATCTCCTATCCTAGATCCTCAATCCCCAATACTCTATCCTTAATCCTCAATATTCAATCCTCTATCCCCAGTCCACAATCTTCAATCCCCAAAAGCTCAATAATCGATCCTCAATCCTCAGTCCTCAATCCTCAATCCTGAATCCTCAACCATCGATCCTGAATCTTCAATACTCAATCCTCAATCCTCAATCCTTAATCCTCAATCGTCAATCCTCATTCTTCAATCCTCAATACCCAATCCTCAATCCTCAATCCTCAATCCTCAATTCTCAGTCCTCAATGCTCAGTCCTCAGTCCTCAAACCTCAGTCCTCAAACCTTAGCCATCATCCTCAATCGTCAATCCTCGTTCCTCAATCCTCAATCCTCAGTCTTCAATCCTCCATACTCAATCTTCAATCCTCAATCTTCAATCCTCAATACTCGATCTTCAATCTTCAATCCTCAATTCTCAATCCTCAGTCCTCAATCCTCAATCGCCAATCCTCAATCCCCAATCCTCAACCTTCAGTCCTCAGTCCTCAATCCTCAATCATCAATACGCAATGTTCAATCCTCAATACTCAACCTTCAATCCTCAACCCTCAATCCTAAATCAACAATCCTCAATCCTCAATCGTCAATCTTCAATCATCAATACTCAATCTTCAATCCTCAATTCCCAATACTCAATCGTCAATCCTCAATCCTCAATCCTCAGTCATCAATCCTCAATCTTCAATACTCAATCCTCAATCCTCAATCCTCAATCCTCAATCCTCAATCCTCAATCCTCAATCCTCATTCCTCAAACCTCAATCCTCAACCCTCAGTCCCCAACCTCAATTCTCAATTCTCAATCCACAATCCTCAGTACTCAATCATCAATCCTCAATCATCAATCTCCTATCCTAGATCCTCAATCCCCAATACTCTATCCTTAATCCTCAATATTCAATCCTCTATCCCCAGTCCACAATCTTCAATCCCCAAAAGCTCAATAATCAATCCTCAATCCTCAGTCCTCAATCGTCAATCATCAGTCATCAATCTTCAATACTCAATCCTCAATCCTCAATCCTCAATGCTCAATCCTGAATCCTCAATCATCGATCCTGAATCTTCAATACTCAATCCTCAATCCTCAATCCTTAATCCTCAATCGTCAATCCTCATTCTTCAATCCTCAATACCCAATCCTCAATCCTCAATCCTCAATCCTCAATTCTCAGTCCTCAATGCTCAGTCCTCAGTCCTCAAACCTCAGTCCTCAAACCTCAGCCATCATCCTCAATCGTCAATCCTCGTTCCTCAATCCTCAATCCTCAGTCTTCAATCCTCCATACTCAATCTTCAATCCTCAATCCTCAATCATCAATCCTCAATCCTCAATCCTCAGTCATCAATACTCAATCTTCAATACTCAATCCTCAATCATCAATCCTCAATCCTCAATCCTCAAACCTCATTCCTCAAACCTCAATCCTCAACCCTCAGTCCTCATTCTCAATCCTCAATTCTTAATCCTCAATCCTCAATCCTCAGTCTTCAATCCTCAATAATCAATCCTCAATACTCAGTCTTCAATCCTCAATCCTCAATCCTCAATCCTCAGTCCGCAATCCTCAATCATCAATCCTCAATCTTCAATACTAAATCCTCAATCCTCAATCCTCAATCCTCAATCCTCAATACTAAACCTTCAATCCTCCATACTCAATCTTCAATCCTCAATCCTCAATCATCAATCCTCAATCCTCAATCCTCAATTCTCAGTCCTCAATGCTCAGCCCTCAGTCCCCAAACCTCAGTCCTCAAACCTCAGCCATCATCCTCAATCGTCAATCCTCGTTCCTCAACCCTCAATCCCCAGTCCTCAATCCTCAATCCTCAATCCTCAGTCCGCAATCCTCAATCATCAATCCTCAATCTTCAATACTAAATCCTCAATCCACAATCCTCAATCCTCAATCCTCAATACTAAACCTTCAATCCTCCATACTCAATCTTCAATCTTCAATCCTCAATCCTCAGTCCTCAATCCTCAATCCTCAGTCATCAATCCCCAACTTTCAAAACTCTATCCTCAATCCTCAATCATCAATACTCAATCCTCAGTCCTCAATCCACAATCATCAATCCTCAATCTTCAATACTCAATCCTCAATCCTCAATCCTCAATCCTCAGTACTCGATCTTCAATCCTCAATCCTCAATCCTCAATCCTCAACCCTCAGCCCTCATCCTCAATCCTCAATCCTGAATCCTCTATCCTCAATCTTCAATCCCCAATACACAGTCTTCAATCCTCAGTCCTTAATCCTCAATCCTCAATCCTCAATTCTCAATCCTCTATCCTCAACCCTCAGCCCCCACCCTCAATCCTCAACCCTGAATCCTCAATCCTCAACCTTCAATCCTCAATCCTCAGTCTTCAATCCTCAATCCTCTATCCTCAATACTCAGTCCTCAATCCACAATCATCATTCCTCAATCTTCAATACTCAATCCTCAATCCTCAATCCTCAACTCTCAATCCTCAATCCTCAGTCCTCAGTCCTCAAACCTCAGTCCTCAAACCTCAGCCATCATCCTCAATCGTCAATCCTCGTTCCTCAATCCTCAATCCTCAAACTTCAATCCTCCATACTCAATCTTCAATCCTCAATCCTCAATCCTCAATCATCAATCCCCAATCCTCAATCCTCAGTCATCAATCCTCAATCTTCAATACTCAATCCTCAATCATCAATCCTCAATCCTCAATTCTCAATCCTCATTCCTCAAACCTCAATCCTCAACCCTCAGTCCTCATCCTCAATTCTCAATTCTATATCCTCAACCCTCAATCCTCAATCTTCAATCCTCAATAATCAATCATCAGTACTCAGACTTCAATCCTCAATCCTCAATCCTCAATCCTCAGTCCGCAATCCTCAATCATCAATCCTCAATCTTCAATACTCAATCCTCAATCCTCAATCCTCAATCCTCAATACTCAACCTTCAATCCTCCATACTCAATCTTCAATCCTCAATCCTCAATCATCAATCCTCAATCCTCAATCCTCAGTCATCAATCCACAATCTTCAATACTCAATCCTCAATCCTCAATCCTCAATCCTCAATCCTCAGTCCTCAATCCACAATCATCAACCCTCAATCTTCAATACTCAATCCTCAATCCTCAATCCTCAATCCTCAACCCTCAGCCCTCATCCTCAATCCTCAATTCTGAATCCTCAATCCTGAATCTTCAATCCTCAATACTCATTCTTCAATCCTCAACCCTCAATCCTCAATCCTCAGTCCTCAATCCACAATCATCGATCCTCTATCCTCAGTCATCAGTCCTCAATCCTCAATCCTCAAACCTCAATCCTCAACCGTCAGTCCTCGTCCTCAAACCTCAATCCCGAATACTCAATCCTGAATCGTCAATCTTCAGCCCTCAGTCCTCAACAATCAATTGTCAATCCTCAGTCCTCATTAGAATATCCTCAATTCACAGTTTTCAGTACTCAATCCCCAATCTTCAATCTTCAAATCTCAGTCTACAAACATCAATTCGCATCACTCAACACACAACACTCAGTCCTCAATCATCAGTCCTCAATCCTCAATCCTCAATCTTCAATCCTCAATACACAATCTTCAATCTTCAATCCTCAATTCTCAATCCTCAGTCCTCAATCCTCAATCGCCAATCCTCAATCCCCAATCCTCAACCTTCAATCCACAGTCCTCAATCCTCAATCATGAATACTCAATGTTCAATCCTCAATACTCAACCTTCAATCCTCAACCCTCAATCCTCAACCCACAATCCTCAATCCTCAATCCTCAATACTCAGTCTTCAATCCTCAATCCTCAATCCTCAATCCTCAGTCCGCAATCCTCAATCATCAATCCTCAATCTTCAATACTAAATCCTCAATCCACAATCCTCAATCCTCAATCCTCAATACTAAACCTTCAATCCTCCATACTCAATCTTCAATCTTCAATCCTCAATCCTCAGTCCTCAATCCTCAATCCTCAGTCATCAATCCTCAACCTTCAATACTCAATCCTCAATACTCAATCCTCAATACTCAATCCTCAATCCTCAATCCTCAATCCCCAATCCTCAATCTTCAATCCTCAATCCTCAATCCTCAAGCCTCAATTCTCAATCCTCAATCTTCAATCCTGAATACTCAATCTTCAATCCTCAATCCTCAATCCTCAATCCTCAATCCTCAATCGTCAGTCTTCAATCCTCAATACTCAATCTTCAATCCTCAATCCTCAGTCCTCAATCCTCAATCCTCATTCTTCAATCCTGAATACCCACTCCTCAACCTTCGATCCTCAATCCCCAATACTCAATCCTTAATCGTCAATCTTCAATCCGCAATCCCCAGTCCACAATCTTCAATCCTCAATGCTCAATCCTCAGTCCTCGATCCTCAATCGCCAATCCTCAATCCCCAATCCTCAACCTTCAATCCACAGTCCTCAATCCTCAATCATCAATACTCAATGTTCAATCCTCAATACTCAACCTTCAATCCTCAACCCTCAATCCTCAATCCACAATCCTCAATCCTCAATCCTCAATCCTCAATCCTCAGTACTCGATCTTCAATCCTCAATCCTCAGTCCTCAATCCTCAACCCTCAGCCCTCATCCTCAATCCTCAATCCTGAATCCTGTATCCTCAATCTTCAATCCTCAATACTCAGTCTTCAATCCTCAATCCTCAATCCTCAATCCTCTGTCACCAATCCTCAATCCTCAATCCTCAATCGTCAGTCTTCAATACTCAATACTCAATCTGCAAACCTCGGTCCTCAATCCTCAATCCTCAATCCTCATTCTTCAGTCCTCAATACCCAGTCCTCAATCTTCAACCCTCAATCCTCAATCCTCAATTCTCAATCCTCAATCCTCAGTCCTCAGACCTCAAACCTCAGTCCTCAAACCTCAGCCATCATCCTCAATCGTCAATCCTCGTTCCTCAATCCTCAATCCTCAATCCTCAATAGTCAATCTCCAATGCTAGATCCTCAATCCACAATCCTCAATCCTTAATCCTCAATCTTCAATCCTCAATCCTCAATACTCAATCCTCAATACTCAATCCTCAATCCTCAATCCTCAATCCCCAATCCTCAATCTTCAATCCTCAATCCTCAATCCTCAAGCCTCAATTCTCAATCCTCAATCTTCAATCCTGAATACTCAATCTTCAATCCTCAATCCTCAATCCTCAATCCTCAATCCTCAATCGTCAGTCTTCAATCCTCAATACTCAATCTTCAATCCTCAATCCTCAGTCCTCAATCCTCAATCCTGATTCTTCAATCCTGAATACCCACTCCTCAACCTTCGATCCTCAATCCCCAATACTCAATCCTTAATCGTCAATCTTCAATCCTCAATCCCCAGTCCACAATCTTCAATCCTCAATGCTCAATCCTCAATCCTCAATCCTCACTCATCAGTCCTCAATCCTCAATCCTCAAACCTCAATCCTCAATCCTCAATAGTCAATCTCCAATCCTAGATCCTCAATCCACAATCCTCAATCCTTATTCCTCAATCTTCAATCATCAGTACTCGATCTTCAATCCTCAATCCTCAGTCCTCAATCCTCAACCCTCAGCCCTCATCCTCAATCCTCAATCCTGAATCCTGTATCCTCAATCTTCAATCCTCAATACTCAGTCTTCAATCCTCAATCCTCAATCCTCAATCCTCAATCATCAATCCTCCATCTTCAATACTCAATCCTCAATCCTGAATCCTCAATCCTCAATACTCAACCATCAATTCTCAATTCACAATACTCAATAGAATATCCTGAATTCTCAGGATTCAATACTCAAACCTCAATCCTCAGCCCTCAGCCCTCATCCTCCATCCTCCATCCTCAATCCTCAATCCTCAATCCTCAATCTTCAATCCTCAATACTCAATCTTCAATCCTCAATCCTCAATCCTCTATCACCAATCCTCAATCCTCAATCCTCAATCGTCAGTCTTCAATACTCAATACTCAATCTGCAAACCTCGGTCCTCAATCCTCAATCCTCAATCCACATTCTTCAGTCCTCAATACCCAGTCCTCAATCTTCAACCCTCAATCCTCAATCCTCAATTCTCAATCCTCAATCCTCAGTCCTCAGACCTCAAACCTCAGTCCTCAAACCTCAGCCATCATCCTCAATCGTCAATCCTCGTTCCTCAATCCTCAATCCTCAATCCTCAATAGTCAATCTCCAATCCTAGATCCTCAATCCACAATCCTCAATCCTTAATCCTCAACCTTCAATCCTCAATCCTCAATACTCAATCCTCAATACTCAATCCTCAATCCTCAATCCTCAATCCCCAATCCTCAATCTTCAATCCTCAATCCTCAATCCTCAAGCCTCAATTCTCAATCCTCAATCTTCAATCCTGAATACTCAATCTTCAATCCTCAATCCTCAATCCTCAATCCTCAATCCTCAATCGTCAGTCTTCAATCCTCAATACTCAATCTTCAATCCTCAATCCTCAGTCCTCAATCCTCAATCCTCATTCTTCAATCCTGAATACCCACTCCTCAACCTTCGATCCTCATTCCCCAATACTCAATCCTTAATCGTCAATCTTCAATCCTCAATCCCCAGTCCACAATCTTCAATCCTCAATGCTCAATCCTCAATCCTCAATCCTCACTCATCAGTCCTCAATCCTCAATCCTCAAACCTCAATCCTCAACCGTCAGTCCTCGTCCTCAAAGCTCAATCCCGAATCCTCAATCCTGAATCGTCAATCTTCAGCCCTCAGTCCTCAACAATCAATTGTCAATCCTCAGTCCTCATTAGAATATCCTCAATTCACAGTTTTCAGTACTCAATCCCCAATCTTCAATCTTCAAATCTCAGTCTACAATCATCAATTCGCATCACTCAAGACTCAACTCTCAGTCCTCAATCTTCAGTCCTCAATCCTCAATCCTCAATCCTCAATCTTCAATCCTCAATACTGAATCTTCAATCTTCAATCCTCAATTCTCAATCCTCAGTCCTCAATCCTCAATCGCCAAACCTCAATCCCCAATCCTCAGCCTTCAGTCCTCAGTCCTCAATCCTCAATCATCAATACTCAATGTTCAATCCTCAATACTCAACCTTCAATCCTCAACCCTCAATCCTCAATCAACAATCCTCACTCCTCAATCATCAATCTTCAATCTTCAATACTCAATCTTCGATCCTCAATTCCCAATCCTCAATCGTCAATCCTCAATCCTCAATCCTCAGTCATCAATCCTCAATCTTCAATACTCAATCCTCAATCCTCAATCCTTAATCCTCAATCCTCATTCCTCAATCCTCATTCCTCAAACCTCAATCCTCAACCCTCAGTGCCCATCCTCAATTCTCAATTCTCAATCCACAATCCTCAATACTCAATCTTCAATCCTCAATCATCAATCTCCTATCCTAGATCCTCAATCACCAATACTCTATCCTTAATACTCAATATTCAATCCTCTATCCCCAGTCCACAATCTTCAATCCCCAAAAGCTCAATAATCAATCCTCAATCCTCAATCCTGAATCCTCAATCATCCATCCTGAATCTTCAATACTCAATCCTCAATCCTCAATCCTTAATCCTCAATCGTCAATCCTCATTCTTCAATCCTCAATACTCAATCCTCAATCCTCAATCCTCTATCCTCAATTCTCAGTCCTCAATCCTCAGTCCTCAGTCCTCAAACCTCAGTCCTCAAACCTCAGCCATCATCCTCAATCGTCAATCCTCGTTCCTCAATCCTCAATCCTCAATCCTCAATCTTCAATCCTCCATACTCAATCTTCAATCCTCAATCCTCAATCATCAATCCTCAATCCTCAGTCCTCAGTCATCAATACTCAATCTTCAATACTCAATCCTCAATCATCAATCCTCAATCCTCAATCCTCAAACCTCATTCCTCAAACCTCAATCCTCAACCCTCAGTCCTCATTCTCAATTCTCAATTCTTAATCCTCAATCCTCAATCCTCAGTCTTCAATCCTCAATACTCAATCTTCAATCTTCAATCCTCAATTCTCAATCCTCAGTCCTCAATCCTCAATCGCCAATCCTCAATCCCCAATCCTCAACCTTCAATCCTCAGTCCTCAATCCTCAATCATCAATACTCAATGTTCAATCCTCAATACTCAACCTTCAATCCTCAACCCTCAATCCGCAATCCACAATCCTCAATCCTCAATCCTCAATCCTCAATCCTCAATCCTCAGTACTCGATCTTCAATCCTCAATCCTCAATCCTCAATCACCAATACTTAATCCTCTATCCTCAATCGTCAGTCTTCAATACTCAATACTCAATCTGCAAACCTCAGTCCTCAATCCTCAATCCTCAATCCTCATTCTTCAGTCCTCAATACACAGTCCTCAATCTTCAACCCTCAATCCTCAATCCTCAATTCTCAATCCTCAATCCTCAGTCCTCAGACCTCAAACCTCAGTCCTCAAACCTCAGCCATCATACTCAATCGTCAATCCTCGTTCCTCAATCCTCAATCCTCAATCCTCAATAGTCAATCTCCAATCCTAGATCCTCAATCCCCAATCCTCAATCCTTAATCCTCAATCTTCAATCCTCAATCCTCAATACTCAATCCTCAATACTCAATCCTCAATCCTCAATCCTCAATCCCCAATCCTCAATCTTCAATCCTCAATCTTCAATCCTCAAGCCTCAATCCTCAATCCTCAATCTTCAATCCTGAATACTCAAACTTCAATCCTCAATCCTCAATCCTCAATCCTCAATCCTCAATCGTCAGTCTTCAATCCTCAATACTCAATCTTCAATCCTCAATCCTCAATCCTCAATCCTCAATCCTCATTCTTCAATCCTGAATACCCACTCCTCAACCTTCGATCCTCAATCCCCAATCCTCAATCCTCAATCCCCAATCCTCAATTCTCAGTCCTCAATCCTCAGTCCTCAGTACTAAAACCTCAGTCCTCAAACCTCAGCCACCATCCTCAATCGTCAATGCTCGTTCCTCAATCCTCAATCCTCAATCTTCAATCCTCCATACTCAATCTTCAATCCTCAATCCTCAATCAACAATCCTCAATCCTCAATCCTCAGTCATCAATACTCAATCTTCAATACTCAATCCTCAATCATCAATCCTCAGTCCTCAATCCTCAAACCTCATTCCTGAAACCTCAATCCTCAACCCTCAGTCCTCATTCTCAATTCTCAATTCTTAATCCTCAATCCTCAATCCTCAATCTTCAATCCTCAACAATCAATCCTCAATACTCAGTCTTCAATCCTCAATCCTCAATCCTCAATCCTCAGTCCGCAATCCTCAATCACCAATCCTCAATCTTCAATACTAAATCCTCAATACTCAATCCTCAATCCTCAATCCTGAATACTAAACCTTCAATCCCCCATACTCAATATTCAATCCTCAATCCTCAATCATCGATCCCCAATCCTCAATCCTCAGTCATCAATCCTCAGTCTTCAATACTCAATCCTCAATCCTCAATCCTGAATCCTCAATCCTCAGTACTCAATCCACAATCATCAATCCTCAATCTTCAATACTCAATCCTCAATCCTCAATCCTCAATCCTCAGTACTCGATCTTCAATCCTCAATCCTCAATCCTCAATCCTCAACCCTCAGCCCTCATCCTCAATCCTCAATCCTGAATCCTCTATCCTCAATCTTCAATCCTCAATACTCAGTCTTCAATCCTCAACCCTGAATCCTCAATCCTCAATCCTGAATTCTCAATCCTCAATCCTAGACACTCAGCCCTCATCCTCAATCCTCAATCCTGAATCCTCAATCCTCAGTCTTCAATCCTCAATCCTCTATCCTCAATCCTCAGTCCTCAATCCAGAATCATCAATCCTCAATCTTCAATACTCAATCCTCAATCCTCAATCCTCAACTCTCAATCCACAATCCTCAGCCCTCAGTCCTCAAACCTCAGTCCTCAAACCTCAGCCATCATCCTCAATCGTCAATCCTCGTTCCTCAATCCTCAATACTCAATCTTCAATCCTCCATACTCAATCTTCAATCCTCAATCCTCAATCATCAATCATCAATCCTCAATCCTCAGTCATCAATCCTCAATCTTCAATACTCAATCCTCAATCATCAATCCTCAATCCTCAATTCTCAATCCTCATTCCTCAAACCTCAATCCTCAACCCTCAGTCCTCATCCTCAATTCTCAATTCTAAATCCTCAACCCTCAATCCTCCATCTTCAATCCTCAATAATCAATCATCAATACTCAGTCTTCAATCCTCAATACTCAATCCTCAATCCTCAGTCCGCCATCCTCAATCATCAATCCTCAATCTTCAATACTCAATCCTCAATCCTCAATCCTCAATCCTCAATACTCAACCTTCAATCCTCCATACTCAATCTTCAATCCTCAATCCTCAACCATCAATCCTCAATCCTCAATCCTCAGTCATCAATCCTCAATCTTCAATACTCAATCCTCAATCCTCGATCCTCAATCCTCAATCCTCAGTCCTCAATCCACAATCATCAATCCTCAATCTTCAATACTCAATCCTCAATCCTCAATCCTCAATCCTCAATACTCAAACTTCAATCCTCAATCCTCAATCCTCAATCCTCAACCCTCAGCCCTCATCCTCAATCCTCAACTCTGAATCCTCAATCCTCAATCTTCAATCCTCAATACTCAGTCTTCAATCCAGAATCCTCAATCCTCAACCCTCAGTCCTCAATCCACAATCATCAATCCTCAATCCTCAGTCTTCAGTCCGCAAACCTCAGTCCTCAAACCTCAGCCATCATCCTCAATCGTCAATCCTCGTTCCTCAATCCTCAATCCTCAATCTTCAATCCTCCATACTCAATCTTCAATC
Source organism: Calliopsis andreniformis (assembly GCF_051401765.1). Taxonomy (NCBI): domain Eukaryota; kingdom Metazoa; phylum Arthropoda; class Insecta; order Hymenoptera; family Andrenidae; genus Calliopsis; species Calliopsis andreniformis. The sequence continues at coordinate 2,027,187 of NW_027480501.1, forward strand.
CTCAATCCTCAATCATCAATCCTCAATCCTCAATCCTCAGTCATCAATACTCAATCTTCAATACTCAATCCTCAATCATCAATCCTCAATCCTCAATCCTCAAACCTCATTCCTCAAACCTCAATCCTCAACCCTCAGTCCTCAGTCTCAATTCTCAATTCTTAATCCTCAATCCTCAATCCTCATTCTTCAATCCTCAATACTCAATCTTCAATCTTCAATCCTCAATTCTCAATCCTCAGTCCTCAATCCTCAATCGCCAATCCTCAATCCCCAATCCTCAACCTTCAATCCTCAGTCCTCAATCCTCAATTATCAATACTCAATGTTCAATCCTCAATACTCAACCTTCAATCCTCAACCCTCAATCCTCAATCCACAATCCTCAATCCTCAATCCTCAATCCTCAATCCTCAGTACTCGATCTTCAATCCTCAATCCTCAATCCTCAATCCTCAACCCTCAGCCCTCATCCTCAATCCTCAATCCTGAATCCTCTATCCTCAATCTTCAATCCTCAATACTCAGTCTTCAATCCTCAATCCTCAATCCTCAATCCTCAATCATCAATCCTCCATCTTCAATACTCAATCCTCAATCCTCAATCCTCAATCCTCAATACTCAACCATCAATCCTCAACTCACAATACTCAATAGGATATCCTGAATTCTCAGGATTCAATACTCAAACCTCAATCCTCAGCCCTCAGCCCTCATCCTCCATCCTCAATCCTCAATCCTCAATACTCAATCCTCAATCCTCAATACTCAATCCCCAATCCTCAATCATCAATCCTCAATCTTCAATCCTCAAGCCTCAATCCTCAATCCTCAATCTTCAATCCTGAATACTCAATCTTCAATCCTCAATCCTCAATCCTCAATCCTCAATCCTCAATGGTCAGTCTTCAATCCTCAATACTCAATCTTCAATCCTCAACCCTCAATCCTCAATCCTCAATCCTCATTCTTCAATCCTGAATACCCACTACTCAACCTTCGATCCTCAATCCCCAATCCTCAATCCTTAATCCTCAATCTTCAATACTCAATCCCCAGTCCACAATCTTCAATCCTCAATTCCCAATCCTCAATCGTCAACCCTCAATCCTCAATCCTCAGTCATCAATCATCAATACTCAATGTTCAATCCTCAATACTCAACCTTCAATCCTCAACCCTCAATCCTCAATCCACAATCCTCAATCTTCAATCCTCACTCCTCAATCCTCAATATTCAATACACAACCCTCAAACATCAATCCTCAATACTCAATCATCAATCCTCAATTCTCAATACTCAATAGAATATCCTGAATTCTCTGTTTTCAATCCTCAATCCTCAATCCTCAATCCTCAATCCTCAATCTTCAATCCTCATTCCTCAAACCTCAATCCTCAACCCTCAGTCCCCATCCTCAATTCTCAATTCTCAATTCACAATCCTCAATACTCAATCTTCAATCCTCAATCATCAATCTCCTATACTAGAACCTCAATCCCCAATACTCTATCCTTAATCCTCAATATTCAATCCTCTATCCCCAGTCCACAATCTTCAATCCCCAAAAGCTCAATAATCAATCCTCAATCCTCAGTCCTGAATCGTCAATCATCAGTCCTCAATCTTCAATACTCAATCCTCAATCCGCAATCCTCAATCCTCAATACTGAATCCTCAATCATCGATCCTGAATCTTCAATACTCAATCCTCAATCCTCAATCCTTAATCCTCAATCGTCAATCCTCATTCTTCAATCCTCAATACCCAATCCTCAATCCTCAATCCTCAATCCTCATTCTTCAGTCCTAAATACCCAGTCCTCAATCTTCAACCCTCAATCCTCAGTCCTCAATTCTCAATCCTCAATCCTCGTTCCTCAAACCTCAACCCTCAACCCTCGGTCCTCATACTCAATTCTCAATTCTCAAACCTCAAACCTCAATCCTCAATCCTCAATCTTCAATCATCAATACTCAATCTTCAATGCTCAATCCTCAATCCTCAATCATCAATCCTCATTCCTCAATATTCAATACACAACCCTCAAACATCAATCCTCAATACTCAATAATCAATCCTCAATTCTCAATACTCAATAGAATATCCTGAATTCTCTGCTTTCAATACTCAATCCTCAATCTTCAATCTTCAAGTCTCCATCCAGAGACATCAATTCTCATCACTCAACCCTCAACACTCAGTTCTCAATCTTCAATCCTCAATCCTCAATCCTCAATCCTCAATCCTCAATCCTCAATCGTCAATCCTCAATACCCAAACGTCAATCATCAATCCTCAATCCCCAATACTCAATCCTATATCCTCAATACTCAATCCTCAATCCTCAATCCTCAATCATCAATCCACAATCTTCAATACTCAATCCTCAATCCTCAATCCTCAATCCTCAATCCTCAATCATCAATCCTCCATCTTCAATACTCAATCCTCAATCCTCAATCCTCAATCCTCAATACTCAACCATCAATCCTCAATTCACAATTCTCAATAGAATATCCTGAATTCTCAGGATTCAATACTCAAACCTCAATCCTCAGCCCTCAGCCCTCATCCTCCATCCTCAATCCTCAATCCTCAATCCTCAATCTTCAATCCTCAATACTCAATCTTCAATCCTCAATCCTCAATCCCCAATCACCAATCCTCAATCCTCAATCCTCAATCGTCAGTCTTCAATACTCAATACTCAATCTGCAAACCTCAGTCCTCAATCCTCAATCCTCAATCCTCATTCTTCAGTCCTCAATACCCAGTCCTCAATCTTCAACCCTCAATCCTCAATCCTCAATTCTCAATCCTCAATCCTCAGTCATCAGTCCTCAAACCTCAGTCCTCAAACCTCAGCCTTCATCCTCAATCGTCAATCCTCGTTCCTCAGTCCTCAATCCTCAATCCCCAATCCTCAATAGTCAATTTCCAATCCTAGATCCTCAATCCCCAATCCTCAATCCTTAATCCTCAATCTTCAATCCTCAATCCTCAATACTCAATCCTCAATACTCAATCCTCAATTCTCAATCCTCAATCCCCAATCCTCAACCTTCAATCCTCAATCCTCAATCCTCAAGCCTCAATCCTCAATCCTCAATCTTCAATCCTGAATACTCAATCTTCAATCCTCAATACTCAATCCTCAATCCTCAATCCTCAATCCTCAATCGTCAGTCTTCAATCCTCAATACTCAATCTTCAATCCTCAATCCTCAATTTTCAATCCTCAATCCTCATTCTTCTATCCTGAATACCCACTCCTCAACCTTCGATCCTCAATCCCCAATACTCAATCCTTAATACTCAATCTTCAATCCTCAATCCCCAGTCCACAATCTTCAATCCTCAATGCTCAATCCTCAATCCTCAATCCTCACTCATTAGTCCTCAATCCTCAATCCTCAAACCTCAATCCTCAACCGTCAGTCCTCGTCCTCAAAGCTCAATCCCGAATCCTCAATCCTGAATTGTCAATCTTCAGCCCACAGTCCTCAACAATCAATTGTCAATCCTCAGTCCTCATTAGAATATCCTCAATTCACAGTTTTCAGTACTCAATCCCCAATCTTCAATCTTCAAATCTCAGTCTACAAACATCAATTCGCATCACTCAACACTCAACACTCAGTCCTCAATCTTCAGTCCTCAATCCTCAATCCTCAATCTTCAATCCTCAATACTCAATCTTCAATCTTCAATCCTCAATTCTCAATCCTCAGTCCTCAATCCTCAATCGCCAAACCTCAATCCCCAATCCTCAGCCTTCAGTCCTCAGTCCTCAATCCTCAATCATCAATACTCAATGCTCAATCCTCAATACTCAACCTTCAATCCTCAACCCTCAATCCTCAATCAACAATCCTCACTCCTCAATCATCAATCTTCAATCTTCAATACTCAATCTTCAATCCTCAATTCCCAATCCTCAATCGTCAATCCTCAAGCCTCAATCCTCAGTCCTCAATCTTCAATCCTGAATACTCAATCTTTAATCCTCAGTCCTCAATCCTCAGTCCTCAATCATCAATCATCAATACTCAATGTTCAATCCTCAATACTCAACCTTCCATCCTCAATCCTCAATCCTCAATCCACAATCCTCAATCCTCAATCATCAACCTTCAACCTTCAATACTCAATCTTCAATCCTCAATTCCCAATCCTCAATCGTCAATCCTCAATTCTCAATCCTCAGTCATCAATCCTCAATCTTCAATACTCAATCCTCAATCCTCAATCCTCAACCCTCAATCCTCAATCCTCAATCCTCATTCCTCAAACCTCAATCCTCAACCCTCAGTCCTGATCCTCAATTCTCAATTCTCAATCCTCAATCCTCAATCCTCAATCCTCAGACATCAATCCTCATTCTTCAATACTCAATCGTCAATCCTCAGTCCTCAATTCTCAATCCTCAATCCTCGTTCCTCAAACCTCAACCCTCAACCCTCAGTCCTCATACTCAATTCTCAATTCTCAAACCTCAAACCTCAATCCTCAATCCTCAATCTTCAATCATCAATACTCAATCTTCAATGCTCAATCCTCAATCCCCAATCCTCAATCCTCATTCCTCAATATTCAATACACAACCCTCAAACATCAATCCCCAATACTCAATCATCAATCCTCAATTCTCAATACTCAATAGAATATCCTGAATTCTCTGCTTTCAATACTCAATCCTCAATCTTCAATCTTCAAGTCTCCATCCAGAGACATCAATTCTCATCACTCAACCCTCAACACTCAGTCCTCAATCTTCAATCCTCAATCCTCAATCCTCAATCCTCAATCCTCAATCGTCAATCCTCAATACCCAAACGTCAATCATAAATCCTCAATCCCCAATACTCAATCATCAATCCTCCATCTTCAATACTCAATCCTCAATCCTCAATCCTCAATCCTCAATACTCAACCATCAATCCTCAACTCACAATACTCAATAGGATATCCTGAATTCTCAGGATTCAATACTCAAACCTCAATCCTCAGCCCTCAGCCCTCATCCTCCATCCTCAATCCTCAATCCTCAATACTCAATCCTCAATCCTCAATACTCAATCCCCAATCCTCAATCATCAATCCTCAATCTTCAATCCTCAAGCCTCAATCCTCAATCCTCAATCTTCAATCCTGAATACTCAATCTTCAATCCTCAATCCTCAATCCTCAATCCTCAATCCTCAATGGTCAGTCTTCAATCCTCAATACTCAATCTTCAATCCTCAACCCTCAATCCTCAATCCTCAATCCTCAATCCTCAACCCTCAATCCTCAATCCTCAATCCTCATTCCTCAAACCTCAATCCTCAACCCTCAGTCCTGATCCTCAATTCTCAATTCTCAATCCTCAATCCTCAATCCTCAATCCTCAGACATCAATCCTCATTCTTCAATACTCAATCGTCAATCCTCAGTCCTCAATTATCAATCCTCAATCCTCGTTCCTCAAACCTCAACCCTCAACCCTCAGTCCTCATACTCAATTCTCAATTCTCAAACCTCAAACCTCAATCCTCAATCCTCAATCTTCAATCATCAATACTCAATCTTCAATGCTCAATCCTCAATCCCCAATCCTCAATCCTCATTCCTCAATATTCAATACACAACCCTCAAACATCAATCCCCAATACTCAATCATCAATCCTCAATTCTCAATACTCAATAGAATATCCTGAATTCTCTGCTTTCAATACTCAATCCTCAATCTTCAATCTTCAAGTCTCCATCCAGAGACATCAATTCTCATCACTCAACCCTCAACACTCAGTCCTCAATCTTCAATCCTCAATCCTCAATCCTCAATCCTCAATCCTCAATCGTCAATCCTCAATACCCAAACGTCAATCATCAATCCTCAATCCCCAATACTCAATCATCAATCCTCCATCTTCAATACTCAATCCTCAATCCTCAATCCTCAATCCTCAATACTCAACCATCAATCCTCAACTCACAATACTCAATAGGATATCCTGAATTCTCAGGATTCAATACTCAAACCTCAATCCTCAGCCCTCAGCCCTCATCCTCCATCCTCAATCCTCAATCCTCAATACTCAATCCTCAATCCTCAATACTCAATCCCCAATCCTCAATCATCAATCCTCAATCTTCAATCCTCAAGCCTCAATCCTCAATCCTCAATCTTCAATCCTGAATACTCAATCTTCAATCCTCAATCCTCAATCCTCAATCCTCAATCCTCAATGGTCAGTCTTCAATCCTCAATACTCAATCTTCAATCCTCAACCCTCAATCCTCAATCCTCAATCCTCATTCTTCAATCCTGAATACCCACTGCTCAACCTTCGATCCTCAATCCCCAATCCGCAATCCTTAATCCTCAATCTTCAATACTCAATCCCCAGTCCACAATCTTCAATCCTCAATTCCCAATCCTCAATCGTCAACCCTTAATCCTCAATCTTCAATCCTCAATACCCAGTCCAAAATCTTCAATCCTCAATGCTCAATCCTCAATCCTCAATCCTCACTCATTAGTCCTCAATCCTCAATCCTCAAACCTCAATCCTCAACCGTCAGTCCTCGTCCTCAAAGCTCAATCCCGAATCCTCAATCCTGAATCGTCAATCTTCAGCCCACAGTCCTCAACAATCAATTGTCAATCCTCAGTCCTCATTAGAATATCCTCAATTCACAGTTTTCAGTACTCAATCCCCAATCTTCAATCTTCAAATCTCAGTCTACAAACATCAATTCGCATCACTCAACACTCAACACTCAGTCCTCAATCTTCAGTCCTCAATCCTCAATCCTCAATCTTCAATCCTCAATACTCAATCTTCAATCTTCAATCCTCAATTCTCAATCCTCAGTCCTCAATCCTCAATCGCCAAACCTCAATCCCCAATCCTCAGCCTTCAGTCCTCAGTCCTCAATCCTCAATCATCAATACTCAATGCTCAATCCTCAATACTCAACCTTCAATCCTCAACCCTCAATCCTCAATCAACAATCCTCACTCCTCAATCATCAATCTTCAATCTTCAATACTCAATCTTCAATCCTCAATTCCCAATCCTCAATCGTCAATCCTCAAGCCTCAATCCTCAGTCCTCAATCTTCAATCCTGAATACTCAATCTTTAATCCTCAGTCCTCAATCCTCAGTCCTCAATCATCAATCATCAATACTCAATGTTCAATCCTCAATACTCAACCTTCAATCCTCAACCCTCAATCCTCAATCCACAATCCTCAATCCTCAATCATCCACCTTCAACCTTCAATACTCAATCTTCAATCCTCAATTCCCAATCCTCAATCGTCAATCCTCAATTCTCAATCCTCAGTCATCAATCCTCAATCTTCAATACTCAATCCTCAATCCTCAATCCTCAACCCTCAATCCTCAATCCTCAATCCTCATTCCTCAAACCTCAATCCTCAACCCTCAGTCCTGATCCTCAATTCTCAATTCTCAATCCTCAATCCTCAATCCTCAATCCTCAGACATCAATCCTCAATCTTCAATACTCAATCGTCAATCCTCAGTCCTCAATTCTCAATCCTCAATCCTCGTTCCTCAAACCTCAACCCTCAACCCTCAGTCCTCATACTCAATTCTCAATTCTCAAACCTCAAACCTCAATCCTCAATCCTCAATCTTCAATCATCAATACTCAATCTTCAATGCTCAATCCTCAATCCCCAATCCTCAATCCTCATTCCTCAATATTCAATACACAACCCTCAAACATCAATCCCCAATACTCAATCATCAATCCTCAATTCTCAATACTCAATAGAATATCCTGAATTCTCTGCTTTCAATACTCAATCCCCAATCTTCAATCTTCAAGTCTCCATCCAGAGACATCAATTCTCATCACTCAACCCTCAACACTCAGTCCTCAATCTTCAATCCTCAATCCTCAATCCTCAATCCTCAATCCTCAATCGTCAATCCTCAATACCCAAACGTCAATCATCAATCCTCAATCCCCAATACTCAATCCTATATCCTCAATACTCAATCATCAATCCTCAATCCTCAATCATCAATCCACAATCTTCAATACTCAATCCTCAATCCTCAATCCTCAATCCTCAATCCTCAATCATCAATCCTCCATCTTCAATACTTAATCCTCAATCCTCAATCCTCAATCCTCAATACTCAACCATCAATCCTCAATTCACAATTCTCAACAGAATATCCTGAATTCTCAGGATTCAATACTCAAACCTCAATCCTCAGCCCTCAGCCCTCATCCTCCATCCTCAATCCTCAATCCTCAATCCTCAATCTTCAATCCTCAATACTCAATCTTCAATCCTCAATCCTCAATCCTCAATCACCAATCCTCAATCCTCAATCCTCAATCGTCAGTCTTCAATACTCAATACTGAATCTGCAAACCTCAGTCCTCAATCCTCAATCCTCAATCCTCATTCTTCAGTCCTCAATACCCAGTCCTCAATCTTCAACCCTCAATCCTCAATCCTCAATTCTCAATCCTCAGTCCTCAGTCCTCAGTCCTCAAACCTCAGTCCTCAAACCTCAGCCATCATCCTCAATCGTCAATCCTCGTTCCTCAGTCCTCAATCCTCAATCCCCAATCCTCAATAGTCAATTTCCAATCCTAGATCCTCAACCCTCAATCCTCAATCAACAATCCTCACTCCTCAATCATCAATCTTCAATCTTCAATACTCAATCTTCAATCCTCAATTCCCAATCCTCAATCGTCAATCCTCAATCCTCAATCCTCAGTCATCAATCCTCAATCATCAATAATCAATCCTCAATCCTCAATCCTCAATCCTCAATCCTCAATCCTCACTCCTCAATCCACAATCATCATTCCTCAATCTTCAATACTCAATCCTCAATCCTCAATCCTCAATCCTCAATACTCAATCTTCAACCCTCAATCCCCAATCCGCAATCCTCAACCCTCAGCCCTCATCCTCAATCCTCAATTCTGAATCCTCAATCCTCAATCTTCAATCCTCAATACTCAGTCTTCAATCCTCAACCCTCAATCCACAATCCTCAGTCCTCAATACACAATCATCAATCCTCAATCCTCAGTCATCAGTACTCAATCCTCAATCCTCAAACCTCAATCCTCAACCGTCAGTCCTCGTCCTCAAACCTCAATCCCGAATCCTCAATCCTGAATCGTCAATCTTCAGCCCTCAGTCCTCAACAATCAATTGTCGATCCTCAGTCCTCATTAGAATATCCTCAATTCACAGTTTTCAGTACTCAATCCCCAATCTTCAATCTTCAAATCTCAGTCTACAAACATCAATTCGCATCACTCAACACACAACACTCAGTCCTCAATCTTCAGTCCTCAATCCTCAATCCTCAATCTTCAATCCTCAATACTCATTCATCAATCTTCAATCCTCAATTCTCAATCCTCAGTCCTCAATCCTCAATCGCCAATCCTCAATCCCCAATCCTCAACCATCAATCCTCAGTCCTCAATCCTCAATCATCAATACTCAACTTTCAATCCTCAATACTCAACCTTCAATCCTCAACCCTCAATCCTCAATCCACAATCCTCAATCCTCAGTCCTCAATCCTCAATCCTACGTACTCGATCTTCAATCCTCAATCCTCAATCCTCAATCCTCAACCCTCAGCCCTCATCCTCAATCCTCAATCCTGAATCCTCTATCCTCAATCTTCAATCCTCAATACTCAGTCTTCAATCCTCAATACTCAGTCTTCAATCCTCAATCCTCAATCCTCAATCCACAGTCCTCAATCCACAATCATCAATCCTCAATCTTCAATACTCAATCCTCAATCCTCAATCCTCAATCCTCAACTCTCAATCCTCAATCCTCAGTCCTCAGTCCTCAAACCTCAGTCCTCAAACCTCAGCCATCATACTCAATCGTCAATCCTCGTTCCTCAATCCTCAATCCTCAATCTTCAATCCTCCATACTCAATCTTCTATCCTCAATCCTCAATCTTCAATCCTCAATCCGCAATCCTCAATCCCCAATCCTCAATCCTCAACCCTCAATCGTCAGTCTTCAATACTCAATACTCAATCTGCAAACCTCAGTCCTCAATCCTCAATCCTCAATCCTCATTCTTCAGTCATCAATACCCAGTCCTCAATCTTCAACCCTCAATCCTCAATCCTCAATTCTCAATCCTCAATCCTCAGCCCTCAGTCCTCAAACCTCAGTCCTCAAACCTCACCCATCATCCTCAATCGTCAATCCTCGATCCTCAATCCTCAATCCTCAATACTCAATCCTCAATAGTCAATCTCCAATCCTAGATCCTCAATCCCCAATCCTCAATCCTTAATCCTCAATCTTCGATCCTCAATCCTCAATACTCAATCCTCAATACTCAATCCTCAATCCTCAATCCTCAATCCCCAATCCTCAATCTTCAATCCTCAATCCTCAATCCTCAAGCCTCAATCCTCAATCCTCAATCTTCAATCCTGAATACTCAATCTTCAACACTCAATCCTCAATCCTCAATCCTCAATCCTCAATCGTCAGTCTTCAATCCTCAATACTCAATCTTCAATCCTCAATCCTCAATCCCCAGTCCACAATCTTCAATCCTCAATGCTCAATCCTCAATCCTCAAACCTCAGTCATCAGTCCTCAATCCTCAATCCTCAAACCTCAATCCTCAACCGTCAGTCCTCGTATTCAAACCTCAATCCCGAATCTTCAATCCTCAATCGTCAATCTTAAGCCCTCAGTCCTCAACAATCAATTGTCAATCCTCAAGCCTCATTAGAATATCCGCAATTCACAGTTTTCCGTACTCAATCCCCAATCTTCAATCTTCAAATCTCAGTCTACAAACATCAATTCGCATCACTCAACACTCAACACTCAGTCTTCAATCCTCAGTCCTCAATCATCAATCATCAATACTCAATGTTCAATCCTCAATACTCAACCTTCAATCCTCAACCCTCAATCCTCAATCCACAATCCTCAATCTTCAATCCTCACTCCTCAATCCTCAATATTCAATACACAACCCTCAAACATCAATCCTCAATACTCAATCATCAATCCTCAATTCTCAATACTCAATAGAATATCCTGAATTCTCTGTTTTCAATACTCAATCCTCAATCCTCAATCCTCAATCCTCAATCCTCAATCCTCATTCCTCAATCCACAATCCTCATTCTTCAGTCATCAATACCCAGTCCTCAATCTTCAACCCTCAATCCTCAATCCTCAATTCTCAATCCTCAATCCTCAGCCCTCAGTCCTCAAACCTCAGTCCTCAAACCTCAGCCATCATCCTCAATCGTCAATTCTCGATCCTCAATCCTCAATCCTCAATACTCAATCCTCAATAGTCAATCTCTAATCCTAGATACTCAATCCCCAATCCTCAATCCTTAATCCTCAATCTTCGATCCTCAATCCTCAATACTCAATCCTCAATACTCAATCCTCAATCCTCAATCCTCAATCCCGAATCCTCAATCTTCAATCCTCAATCCTCAATCCTCAAGCCTCAATCCTCAATCCTCAATCTTCAATCCTGAATACTCAATCTTCAATCCTCAATCCTCAATCCTCAATCCTCAATCCTCAATCGTCAGTCTTCAATCCTCAATACTCAATCTTCAATCCTCAATCCTCAATCCTCAATCCTCAATCCTCATTCTTCAATCCTGAATACCCACTCCTCAACCTTCGATCCTCAATCCCCAATCCTCAGTCCTCAATCCTCAATCTTCAATCCTCAATCCCCAGTCCACAATCTTCAATCCTCAATGCTCAATCCTCAATCCTCAATCCTCAGTCATCAGTCCTCAATCCTCAATCCTCAAACCTCAATCCTCAACCGTCAGTCCTCGTCCTCAAACCTCAATCCCGAATCCTCAATCCTCAATCGTCAATCTTAAGCCCTCAGTCCTCAATAATCAATTGTCAATCCTCAAGCATCATTAGAATATCCGCAATTCACAGTTTTCCGTACTCAATCCCCAATCTTCAATCTTCAAATCTCAGTCTACAAACATCAATTCGCATCACTCAACACTCAAAACTCAGTCCTCAATCTTCAGTCCTCAATCCTCAATCCTCAATCCTCAATTTTCAATCCTCAATACTCAATCTTCAATCTTCAATCCTCAATTCTCAATCCTCAGTCCTCAATCCTCAATCGCCAATCCTCAATCCCCAATCCTCAATCTTCAATCCTCAGTCCTCAATCATCAATCATCAATACTCAATGTTCAATCCTCAATACTCAACCTTCAATCCTCAACCCTCAATCCTCAATCCACAATCCTCAATCTTCAATCCTCAGTCCTCAATCCTCAATATTCAATACACAACCCTCAAACATCAATCCTCAATACTCAATCATCAATCCTCAATTCTCAATACTCAATAGAATATCCTGAATTCTCTGTTTTCAATACTCAATCCTCAATCTTCAATCTTCAAGTCTCCATCCACAGACATCAATTCTCATCACTCAACCCTCAACAATCAGTCCTCAATCTTCAATACTCAATCCTGAATCCTCAATCCTCAATCGTCAATCCTCAATACCCAAACGTCAATCTTCAATCCTCAATCCCCAATACTCAATCCTCAATACTCAATACTCAATCCTCAATCGTCAATCCTCAATCATCAATCCACAATCTTCAATACTCAATCCTCAATCCTCAATCCTCAATCCTCAATCCTCAATCATCAATCCTCCATCTTCAATACTCAATCCTCAATCCTCAATCCTCAATCCTCAATACTCAACCATCAATCCTCAATTCACAATACTCAATAGAATATCCTGAATTCTCAGGATTCAATACTCAAACCTCAATCCTCAGCCCTCAGCACTCATCCTCCATCCTCAATACTCAATCCTCAATCCTCAACCCTCAATCTTCAATCCTCAATACTCAATCTTCAATCCTCAATCCGCAATCCTCAATCCCCAATCCTCAATCCTCAATCCTCAATCGTCAGTCTTCAATACTCAATACTCAATCTGCAAACCTCAGTCCTCAATCCTCAATCCTCAATCCTCATTCTTCAGTCCTCAATACCCAGTCCTCAATCTTCAACCCTCAATCCTCAATCCTCAACCCTCAGTCCTCATCCTGAATTCTCAATTCTCTATCCTCAAACCTCAATTCTGAACCTTCAATCCTCAATATTCAACACACAGCCCTCAACCATCAATTCTCAATACTCAACCATCAATCTTCAAATCTCAATACTCAATAGAATATCCGGAATTCTCATGGTTCAATACTCAATCCACAATATTCAATAATCAAATCTCAATCCTCAAACATCAATTATCAACACTCAATCCTCAACACTCAGTCCTCTCTCTACAATCCTCCATCCTCAATCCTCTATCCTCAAGCGTCAATCCTCAATCCTCAATCCTCAATCCTCATCCCTCAATCCTCAGACCTCAAACCTCAATTCCGAATCCTCAATCCTGAATGCTCAATCTTCATCCGTCAGTCCGCAACAATCAGTTGCCAATCCTCAATGCTCAATAGAATATCATCAATTCACAGTGTTCAATACTCAATCCCCAATCTTCAATCTTCAAATCTCAATCCACAAACATCAACTCTCATCACTCTACCCTCAACACTCAGTCCTCAATCTTCAATCCTCAATCCTCAATCCTCAAACTTCAATCCTCAATCCTGAATCCTCAATCCCCAGTCCTCAATCTTCAATCCTCAATGCTCAATAATCAATCCTCAATCCTCAGTCCTCAATCCTCAGTCTTCAGTCCTCACTCCCCAATCCTCAATCCTCATCCCTCAATCCTCAATCCTCAATCCCCAATCCTCAATCCTCAATCCTCAATCATCAATACTCTATCTTCAATCCTCAATCCTCAATCCTTGATCCTCAATCCTCGGTCCTCAATCTTCAATCCTCAATCTCCTATACTCAATCCTCAAGCGTCAAACCTCAATCCTCAATCCTCAACCCTCAATCCTCAGTCCTCAAACCTCAATCCTGAAACCTCAATCCTGAATTCTCAATTTTCAGCCCTCAGTCCTCAGGAATCAATTATCAATCATCAATCCTCAATAGAATATCCTCAATTCACAGTTTTCAGTACTCAATCCTCAATCTTCAATCTTCAAATATCAATCCACAAACATCAATTCTCATCACTCAACACTCAACACTCAGTCCTCAATCTTCAATCCTGAATCCTCAATCCTCAAACTTCAATCCTAAATACTCAGTCTTCAATCCTCAATCCTCAATACTCAATCCTCAATCCTCAATCCTCAATCCTCATTCCTCAAACCTCAACCCTCAACCCTCAGCCCTCAAACTCAATTCTCAATTCTCAATGCTCAATCTCCAATCCTCAGTCCCCAATCCTCAATCATCAATCCTCAATCCTGAATCTTCAGTCCTCAATCCCCAATCCTCAATCTTCAATCCTCAATCCTCAATCCTCAATCCTCAATTCTCAATCCTCAACCCTCAGTCCCCGTCCTCAATCCTCATTCCTCAATCCACAATCATCAATCCTCAATCTTCAATACTCAATCCTCAATCCTCAATCCTCAATCCTCAATACTCAATCTTCAATCCTCAATCCCCAATCCTCAATCCTCAACCCTCAGCCCTCATCCTCAATCCTCAATTCTGAATCCTCAATCCTCAATCTTCAATCCTCAATACTCAGTCTTCAATTCTCAACCCTCAATCCTCAATCCTCAGTCCTCAATCCACAATCATCAATCCTCAATCCTCAGTCATCAGTCCTCAATCCTCAATCCTCAAACCTCAATCCTCAACCGTCAGTCCTCGTCCTCAAACCTCAATTCCGAATCCTCAATCCTGAATCGTCAATCTTCAGCCCTCAGTCCTCAACAATCAATTGTCGATCCTCAGTCCTCATTAGAATATCCTCAATTCACAGTTTTCAGTACTCAATCCCCAATCTTCAATCTTCAAATCTCAGTCTACAAACATCAATTCGCATAACTCAACACACAACACTCAGTCCTCAATCTTCAGTCCTCAATCCTCAATCCCCAATCTTCAATCCTCAATACTCATTCTTCAATCTTCAATCCTCAATTCTCAATCCTCAGTCCTCAATCCTCAATCGCCAATCCTCAATCCCTAATCCTCAACCATCAATCCTCAGTCCTCAATCCTCAATCATAAATACTCAACTTTCAATCCTCAACACTCAACCTTCAATCCTCAACCCTCAATCCTCAATCCACAATCCTCAATCCTCAGTCCTCAATCCTCAATCCTACGTACTCGATCTTCAATCCTCAATCCTCAATCCTCAATCCTCAACCCTCAGCCCTCATCCTCAATCCTCAATCCTGAATCCTCTATCCTCAATCTTCAATCCTCAATACTCAGTCTTCAATCCTCAATACTCAGTCTTCAATCCTCAATCCTCAATCCTCAATCCTCAGTCCTCAATCCACAATCATCAATCCTCAATCTTCAATAATCAATCCTCAATCCTCAATCCTCAATCCTCAAGTCTCAATCCTCAATCCTCAGTCCTCAGTCCTCAAACCTCAGTCCTCAAACCTCAGCCATCATACTCAATCGTCAATCCTCGTTCCTCAATCCTCCATACTCAATCTTCTATCCTCAATCCTCAATCTTCAATCCTCAATCCGCAATCCTCAATCCCCAATCCTCAATCCTCAATCCTCAATCGTCAGTCTTCAATACTCAATACTCAATCTGCAAACCTCAGTCCTCAATCCTCAATCCTCAATCCTCATTCTTCAGTCATCAATACCCAGTCCTCAATCTTCAACCCTCAATCCTCAATCCTCAATTCTCAATCCTCAATCCTCAGCCCTCAGTCCTCAAACCTCAGTCCTCAAACCTCAGCCATCATCCTCA
The DNA here is from genome assembly GCF_051401765.1 of Calliopsis andreniformis. Lineage (NCBI taxonomy): Eukaryota > Metazoa > Arthropoda > Insecta > Hymenoptera > Andrenidae > Calliopsis > Calliopsis andreniformis. The sequence goes on from NW_027480501.1 coordinate 2,043,095, forward strand.
ATCGTCAATCCTCGATCCTCAATCCTCAATCCTCAATACTCAATCCTCAATAGTCAATCTCTAATCCTAGATCCTCAATCCCCAATCCTCAATCCTTAATCCTCAATCTTCGATCCTCAATCCTCAATACTCAATCCTCAATACTCAATCCTCAATCCTCAATCCTCAATCCCGAATCCTCAATCTTCAATCCTCAATCCTCAATCCTCAAGCCTCAATCCTCAATCCTCAATCTTCAATCCTGAATACTCAATCTTCAATCCTCAATCCTCAATCCTCAATCCTCAATCCTCAATCGTCAGTCTTCAATCCTCAATACTCAATCTTCAATCCTCAATCCTCAATCCTCAATCCTCAATCCTCATTCTTCAATCCTGAATACCCACTCCTCAACCTTCGATCCTCAATCCCCAATCCTCAGTCCTCAATCCTCAATCTTCAATCCTCAATCCCCAGTCCACAATCTTCAATACTCAATGCTCAATCCTCAATCCTCAATCCTCAGTCATCAGTCCTCAATCCTCAATCCTCAAACCTCAATCCTCAACCGTCAGTCCTCGTCCTCAAACCTCAATCCCGAATCCTCAATCCTCAATCGTCAATCTTAAGCCCTCAGTCCTCAATAATCAATTGTCAATCCTCAAGCATCATTAGAATATCCGCAATTCACAGTTTTCCGTACTCAATCCCCAATCTTCAATCTTCAAATCTCAGTCTACAAACATCAATTCGCATCACTCAACACTCAAAACTCAGTCCTCAATCTTCAGTCCTCAATCCTCAATCCTCAGTCCTCAATCTTCAATCCTCAATACTCAATCTTCAATCTTCAATCCTCAATTCTCAATCCTCAGTCCTCAATCCTCAATCGCCAATCCTCAATCCCCAATCCTCAATCTTCAATCCTCAGTCCTCAATCATCAATCATCAATACTCAATGTTCAATCCTCAATACTCAACCTTCAATCCTCAACCCTCAATCCTCAATCCACAATCCTCAATCTTCAATCCTCAGTCCTCAATCCTCAATATTCAATACACAACCCTCAAACATCAATCCTCAATACTCAATCATCAATCCTCAATTCTCAATACTCAATAGAATATCCTGAATTCTCTGTTTTCAATACTCAATCCTCAATCTTCAATCTTCAAGTCTCCATCCACAGACATCAATTCTCATCACTCAACCCTCAACAATCAGTCCTCAATCTTCAATACTCAATCCTGAATCCTCAATCCTCAATCGTCAATCCTCAATACCCAAACGTCAATCTTCAATCCTCAATCCCCAATACTCAATCCTCAATACTCAATACTCAATCCTCAATCGTCAATCCTCAATCATCAATCCACAATCTTCAATACTCAATCCTCAATCCTCAATCCTCAATCCTCAATCCTCAATCATCAATCCTCCATCTTCAATACTCAATCCTCAATCCTCAATCCTCAATCCTCAATACTCAACCATCAATCCTCAATTCACAATTCTCAATAGAATATCCTGAATTCTCAGGATTCAATACTCAAACCTCAATCCTCAGCCCTCAGCCCTCATCCTCCATCCTCAATCCTCAATCCTCAATCCTCAATCTTCAATCCTCAATACTCAATCTTCAATCCTCAATCCTCAATCCTCAATCACCAATCCTCAATCCTCAATCCTCAATCGTCAGTCTTCAATACTCAATACTGAATCTGCAAACCTCAGTCCTCAATCCTCAATCCTCAATCCTCATTCTTCAGTCCTCAATACCCAGTCCTCAATCTTCAACCCTCAATCCTCAATCCTCAATTCTCAATCCTCAGTCCTCAGTCCTCAGTCCTCAAACCTCAGTCCTCAAACCTCAGCCATCATCCTCAATCGTCAATCCTCGTTCCTCAGTCCTCAATCCTCAATCCCCAATCCTCAATAGTCAATTTCCAATCCTAGATCCTCAACCCTCAATCCTCAATCAACAATCCTCACTCCTCAATCATCAATCTTCAATCTTCAATACTCAATCTTCAATCCTCAATTCCCAATCCTCAATCGTCAATCCTCAATCCTCAATCCTCAGTCATCAATCCTCAATCATCAATACTCAATCCTCAATCCTCAATCCTCAATCCTCAATCCTCAATCCTCATTCCTCAATCCACAATCATCATTCCTCAATCTTCAATACTCAATCCTCAATCCTCAATCCTCAATCCTCAATACTCAATCTTCAACCCTCAATCCCCAATCCTCAATCCTCAACCCTCAGCCCTCATCCTCAATCCTCAATTCTGAATCCTCAATCCTCAATCTTCAATCCTCAATACTCAGTCTTCAATCCTCAACCCTCAATCCACAATCCTCAGTCCTCAATACACAATCATCAATCCTCAATCCTCAGTCATCAGTACTCAATCCTCAATCCTCAAACCTCAATCCTCAACCGTCAGTCCTCGTCCTCAAACCTCAATCCCGAATCCTCAATCCTGAATCGTCAATCTTCAGCCCTCAGTCCTCAACAATCAATTGTCGATCCTCAGTCCTCATTAGAATATCCTCAATTCACAGTTTTCAGTACTCAATCCCCAATCTTCAATCTTCAAATCTCAGTCTACAAACATCAATTCGCATCACTCAACACACAACACTCAGTCCTCAATCTTCAGTCCTCAATCCTCAATCCTCAATCTTCAATCCTCAATACTCATTCATCAATCTTCAATCCTCAATTCTCAATCCTCAGTCCTCAATCCTCAATCGCCAATCCTCAATCCCCAATCCTCAACCATCAATCCTGAGTCCTCAATCCTCAATCATCAATACTCAACTTTCAATCCTCAATACTCAACCTTCAATCCTCAACCCTCAATCCTCAATCCACAATCCTCAATCCTCAGTCCTCAATCCTCAATCCTACGTACTCGATCTTCAATCCTCAATCCTCAATCCTCAATCCTCAACCCTCAGCCCTCATCCTCAATCCTCAATCCTGAATCCTCTATCCTCAATCTTCAATCCTCAATACTCAGTCTTCAATCCTCAATACTCAGTCTTCAATCCTCAATCCTCAATCCTCAATCCACAGTCCTCAATCCACAATCATCAATCCTCAATCTTCAATACTCAATCCTCAATCCTCAATCCTCAATCCTCAACTCTCAATCCTCAATCCTCAGTCCTCAGTCCTCAAACCTCAGTCCTCAAACCTCAGCCATCATACTCAATCGTCAATCCTCGTTCCTCAATCCTCAATCCTCAATCTTCAATCCTCCATACTCAATCTTCTATCCTCAATCCTCAATCTTCAATCCTCAATCCGCAATCCTCAATCCCCAATCCTCAATCCTCAACCCTCAATCGTCAGTCCTCAATACTCAATACTCAATCTGCAAACCTCAGTCCTCAATCCTCAATCCTCAATCCTCATTCTTCAGTCATCAATACCCAGTCCTCAATCTTCAACCCTCAATCCTCAATCCTCAATTCTCAATCCTCAATCCTCAGCCCTCAGTCCTCAAACCTCAGTCCTCAAACCTCACCCATCATCCTCAATCGTCAATCCTCGATCCTCAATCCTCAATCCTCAATACTCAATCCTCAATAGTCAATCTCCAATCCTAGATCCTCAATCCCCAATCCTCAATCCTTAATCCTCAATCTTCGATCCTCAATCCTCAATACTCAATCCTCAATACTCAATCCTCAATTCTCAATCCTCAATCCCGAATCCTCAATCTTCAATCCTCAATCCTCAATCCTCAAGCCTCAATCCTCAATCCTCAATCTTCAATCCTGAATACTCAATCTTCAATCCTCAATCCTCAATCCTCAATCCTCAATCCTCAATCGTCAGTCTTCAATCCTCAATACTCAATCTTCAATCCTCAATCCTCAATCCTCAATCCTCAATCCTCATTCTTCAATCCTGAATACCCACTCCTCAACCTTCGATCCTCAATCCCCAATCCTCAGTCCTCAATCCTCAATCTTCAATCCTCAATCCCCAGTCCACAATCTTCAATCCTCAATGCTCAATCCTCAATCCTCAATCCTCAGTCATCAGTCCTCAATCCTCAATCCTCAAACCTCAATCCTCAACCGTCAGTCCTCGTCCTCAAACCTCAATCCCGAATCCTCAATCCTCAATCGTCAATCTTAAGCCCTCAGTCCTCAATAATCAATTGTCAATCCTCAAGCATCATTAGAATATCCGCAATTCACAGTTTTCCGTACTCAATCCCCAATCTTCAATCTTCAAATCTCAGTCTACAAACATCAATTCGCATCACTCAACACTCAAAACTCAGTCCTCAATCTTCAGTCCTCAATCCTCAATCCTCAATCCTCAATTTTCAATCCTCAATACTCAATCTTCAATCTTCAATCCTCAATTCTCAATCCTCAGTCCTCAATCCTCAATCGCCAATCCTCAATCCCCAATCCTCAATCTTCAATCCTCAGTCCTCAATCATCAATCATCAATACTCAATGTTCAATCCTCAATACTCAACCTTCAATCCTCAACCCTCAATCCTCAATCCACAATCCTCAATCTTCAATCCTCAGTCCTCAATCCTCAATATTCAATACACAACCCTCAAACATCAATCCTCAATACTCAATCATCAATCCTCAATTCTCAATACTCAATAGAATATCCTGAATTCTCTGTTTTCAATACTCAATCCTCAATCTTCAATCTTCAAGTCTCCATCCACAGACATCAATTCTCATCACTCAACCCTCAACAATCAGTCCTCAATCTTCAATACTCAATCCTGAATCCTCAATCCTCAATCGTCAATCCTCAATACCCAAACGTCAATCTTCAATCCTCAATCCCCAATACTCAATCCTCAATACTCAATACTCAATCCTCAATCGTCAATCCTCAATCATCAATCCACAATCTTCAATACTCAATCCTCAATCCTCAATCCTCAATCCTCAATCCTCAATCATCAATCCTCCATCTTCAATACTCAATCCTCAATCCTCAATCCTCAATCCTCAATACTCAACCATCAATCCTCAATTCACAATACTCAATAGAATATCCTGAATTCTCAGGATTCAATACTCAAACCTCAATCCTCAGCCCTCAGCACTCATCCTCCATCCTCAATACTCAATCCTCAATCCTCAACCCTCAATCTTCAATCCTCAATACTCAATCTTCAATCCTCAATCCGCAATCCTCAATCCCCAATCCTCAATCCTCAATCCTCAATCGTCAGTCTTCAATACTCAATACTCAATCTGCAAACCTCAGTCCTCAATCCTCAATCCTCAATCCTCATTCTTCAGTCCTCAATACCCAGTCCTCAATCTTCAACCCTCAATCCTCAATGCTCAACCCTCAGTCCTCATCCTGAATTCTCAATTCTCTATCCTCAAACCTCAATTCTGAACCTTCAATCCTCAATATTCAACACACAGCCCTCAACCATCAATTCTCAATACTCAACCATCAATCTTCAAATCTCAATACTCAATAGAATATCCGGAATTCTCATGGTTCAATACTCAATCCACAATATTCAATAATCAAATCTCAATCCTCAAACATCAATTATCAACACTCAATCCTCAACACTCAGTCCTCTCTCTACAATCCTCCATCCTCAATCCTCTATCCTCAAGCGTCAATCCTCAATCCTCAATCCTCAATCCTCATCCCTCAATCCTCAGACCTCAAACCTCAATTCCGAATCCTCAATCCTGAATGCTCAATCTTCATCCGTCAGTCCGCAACAATCAGTTGCCAATCCTCAATGCTCAATAGAATATCATCAATTCACAGTGTTCAATACTCAATCCCCAATCTTCAATCTTCAAATCTCAATCCACAAACATCAACTCTCATCACTCTACCCTCAACACTCAGTCCTCAATCCTCAATCATCAATACTCTATCTTCAATCCTCAATCCTCAATCCTTGATCCTCAATCCTCGGTCCTCAATCTTCAATCCTCAATCTCCTATACTCAATCCTCAAGCGTCAAACCTCAATCCTCAATCCTCAACCCTCAATCCTCAGTCCTCAAACCTCAATCCTGAAACCTCAATCCTGAATTCTCAATTTTCAGCCCTCAGTCCTCAGGAATCAATTATCAATAATCAATCCTCAATAGAATATCCTCAATTCACAGTTTTCAGTACTCAATCCTCAATCTTCAATCTTCAAATATCAATCCACAAACATCAATTCTCATCACTCAACACTCAACACTCAGTCCTCAATCTTCAATCCTGAATCCTCAATCCTCAAACTTCAATCCTAAATACTCAGTCTTCAATCCTCAATCCTCAATACTCAATCCTCAATCCTCAATCCTCAATCCTCATTCCTCAAACCTCAACCCTCAACCCTCAGCCCTCAAACTCAATTCTCAATTCTCAATGCTCAATCTCCAATCCTCAGTCCCCAATCCTCAATCATCAATCCTCAATCCTGAATCTTCAGTCCTCAATCCCCAATCCTCAATCTTCAATCCTCAATCCTCAATCCTCAATCCTCAATTCTCAATCCTCAACCCTCAGTCCCCGTCCTCAATCCTCATTCCTCAATCCACAATCATCAATCCTCAATCTTCAATACTCAATCCTCAATCCTCAATCCTCAATCCTCAATACTCAATCTTCAATCCTCAATCCCCAATCCTCAATCCTCAACCCTCAGCCCTCATCCTCAATCCTCAATTCTGAATCCTCAATCCTCAATCTTCAATCCTCAATACTCAGTCTTCAATTCTCAACCCTCAATCCTCAATCCTCAGTCCTCAATCCACAATCATCAATCCTCAATCCTCAGTCATCAGTCCTCAATCCTCAATCCTCAAACCTCAATCCTCAACCGTCAGTCCTCGTCCTCAAACCTCAATTCCGAATCCTCAATCCTGAATCGTCAATCTTCAGCCCTCAGTCCTCAACAATCAATTGTCGATCCTCAGTCCTCATTAGAATATCCTCAATTCACAGTTTTCAGTACTCAATCCCCAATCTTCAATCTTCAAATCTCAGTCTACAAACATCAATTCGCATAACTCAACACACAACACTCAGTCCTCAATCTTCAGTCCTCAATCCTCAATCCCCAATCTTCAATCCTCAATACTCATTCTTCAATCTTCAATCCTCAATTCTCAATCCTCAGTCCTCAATCCTCAATCGCCAATCCTCAATCCCTAATCCTCAACCATCAATCCTCAGTCCTCAATCCTCAATCATAAATACTCAACTTTCAATCCTCAACACTCAACCTTCAATCCTCAACCCTCAATCCTCAATCCACAATCCTCAATCCTCAGTCCTCAATCCTCAATCCTACGTACTCGATCTTCAATCCTCAATCCTCAATCCTCAATCCTCAACCCTCAGCCCTCATCCTCAATCCTCAATCCTGAATCCTCTATCCTCAATCTTCAATCCTCAATACTCAGTCTTCAATCCTCAATACTCAGTCTTCAATCCTCAATCCTCAATCCTCAATCCTCAGTCCTCAATCCACAATCATCAATCCTCAATCTTCAATAATCAATCCTCAATCCTCAATCCTCAATCCTCAAGTCTCAATCCTCAATCCTCAGTCCTCAGTCCTCAAACCTCAGTCCTCAAACCTCAGCCATCATACTCAATCGTCAATCCTCGTTCCTCAATCCTCCATACTCAATCTTCTATCCTCAATCCTCAATCTTCAATCCTCAATCCGCAATCCTCAATCCCCAATCCTCAATCCTCAATCCTCAATCGTCAGTCTTCAATACTCAATACTCAATCTGCAAACCTCAGTCCTCAATCCTCAATCCTCAATCCTCATTCTTCAGTCATCAATACCCAGTCCTCAATCTTCAACCCTCAATCCTCAATCCTCAATTCTCAATCCTCAATCCTCAGCCCTCAGTCCTCAAACCTCAGTCCTCAAACCTCAGCCATCATCCTCAATCGTCAATCCTCGATCCTCAATCCTCAATCCTCAATACTCAATCCTCAATAGTCAATCTCTAATCCTAGATCCTCAATCCCCAATCCTCAATCCTTAATCCTCAATCTTCGATCCTCAATCCTCAATACTCAATCCTCAATACTCAATCCTCAATCCTCAATCCTCAATCCCGAATCCTCAATCTTCAATCCTCAATCCTCAATCCTCAAGCCTCAATCCTCAATCCTCAATCTTCAATCCTGAATACTCAATCTTCAATCCTCAATCCTCAATCCTCAATCCTCAATCCTCAATCGTCAGTCTTCAATCCTCAATACTCAATCTTCAATCCTCAATCCTCAATCCTCAATCCTCAATCCTCATTCTTCAATCCTGAATACCCACTCCTCAACCTTCGATCCTCAATCCCCAATCCTCAGTCCTCAATCCTCAATCTTCAATCCTCAATCCCCAGTCCACAATCTTCAATACTCAATGCTCAATCCTCAATCCTCAATCCTCAGTCATCAGTCCTCAATCCTCAATCCTCAAACCTCAATCCTCAACCGTCAGTCCTCGTCCTCAAACCTCAATCCCGAATCCTCAATCCTCAATCGTCAATCTTAAGCCCTCAGTCCTCAATAATCAATTGTCAATCCTCAAGCATCATTAGAATATCCGCAATTCACAGTTTTCCGTACTCAATCCCCAATCTTCAATCTTCAAATCTCAGTCTACAAACATCAATTCGCATCACTCAACACTCAAAACTCAGTCCTCAATCTTCAGTCCTCAATCCTCAATCCTCAGTCCTCAATCTTCAATCCTCAATACTCAATCTTCAATCTTCAATCCTCAATTCTCAATCCTCAGTCCTCAATCCTCAATCGCCAATCCTCAATCCCCAATCCTCAATCTTCAATCCTCAGTCCTCAATCATCAATCATCAATACTCAATGTTCAATCCTCAATACTCAACCTTCAATCCTCAACCCTCAATCCTCAATCCACAATCCTCAATCTTCAATCCTCAGTCCTCAATCCTCAATATTCAATACACAACCCTCAAACATCAATCCTCAATACTCAATCATCAATCCTCAATTCTCAATACTCAATAGAATATCCTGAATTCTCTGTTTTCAATACTCAACCCTCAATCTTCAATCTTCAAGTCTCCATCCACAGACATCAATTCTCATCACTCAACCCTCAACAATCAGTCCTCAATCTTCAATACTCAATCCTGAATCCTCAATCCTCAATCGTCAATCCTCAATACCCAAACGTCAATCTTCAATCCTCAATCCCCAATACTCAATCCTCAATACTCAATACTCAATCCTCAATCGTCAATCCTCAATCATCAATCCACAATCTTCAATACTCAATCCTCAATCCTCAATCCTCAATCCTCAATCCTCAATCATCAATCCTCCATCTTCAATACTCAATCCTCAATCCTCAATCCTCAATCCTCAATACTCAACCATCAATCCTCAATTCACAATTCTCAATAGAATATCCTGAATTCTCAGGATTCAATACTCAAACCTCAATCCTCAGCCCTCAGCCCTCATCCTCCATCCTCAATCCTCAATCCTCAATCCTCAATCTTCAATCCTCAATACTCAATCTTCAATCCTCAATCCTCAATCCTCAATCACCAATCCTCAATCCTCAATCCTCAATCGTCAGTCTTCAATACTCAATACTGAATCTGCAAACCTCAGTCCTCAATCCTCAATCCTCAATCCTCATTCTTCAGTCCTCAATACCCAGTCCTCAATCTTCAACCCTCAATCCTCAATCCTCAATTCTCAATCCTCAGTCCTCAGTCCTCAGTCCTCAAACCTCAGTCCTCAAACCTCAGCCATCATCCTCAATCGTCAATCCTCGTTCCTCAGTCCTCAATCCTCAATCCCCAATCCTCAATAGTCAATTTCCAATCCTAGATCCTCAACCCTCAATCCTCAATCAACAATCCTCACTCCTCAATCATCAATCTTCAATCTTCAATACTCAATCTTCAATCCTCAATTCCCAATCCTCAATCGTCAATCCTCAATCCTCAATCCTCAGTCATCAATCCTCAATCATCAATACTCAATCCTCAATCCTCAATCCTCAATCCTCAATCCTCAATCCTCATTCCTCAATCCACAATCATCATTCCTCAATCTTCAATACTCAATCCTCAATCCTCAATCCTCAATCCTCAATACTCAATCTTCAACCCTCAATCCCCAATCCTCAATCCTCAACCCTCAGCCCTCATCCTCAATCCTCAATTCTGAATCCTCAATCCTCAATCTTCAATCCTCAATACTCAGTCTTCAATCCTCAACCCTCAATCCACAATCCTCAGTCCTCAATACACAATCATCAATCCTCAATCCTCAGTCATCAGTACTCAATCCTCAATCCTCAAACCTCAATCCTCAACCGTCAGTCCTCGTCCTCAAACCTCAATCCCGAATCCTCAATCCTGAATCGTCAATCTTCAGCCCTCAGTCCTCAACAATCAATTGTCGATCCTCAGTCCTCATTAGAATATCCTCATTTCACAGTTTTCAGTACTCAATCCCCAATCTTCAATCTTCAAATCTCAGTCTACAAACATCAATTCGCATCACTCAACACACAACACTCAGTCCTCAATCTTCAGTCCTCAATCCTCAATCCTCAATCTTCAATCCTCAATACTCATTCATCAATCTTCAATCCTCAATTCTCAATCCTCAGTCCTCAATCCTCAATCGCCAATCCTCAATCCCCAATCCTCAACCATCAATCCTCAGTCCTCAATCCTCAATCATCAATACTCAACTTTCAATCCTCAATACTCAACCTTCAATCCTCAACCCTCAATCCTCAATCCACAATCCTCAATCCTCAGTCCTCAATCCTCAATCCTACGTACTCGATCTTCAATCCTCAATCCTCAATCCTCAATCCTCAACCCTCAGCCCTCATCCTCAATCCTCAATCCTGAATCCTCTATCCTCAATCTTCAATCCTCAATACTCAGTCTTCAATCCTCAATACTCAGTCTTCAATCCTCAATCCTCAATCCTCAATCCACAGTCCTCAATCCACAATCATCAATCCTCAATCTTCAATACTCAATCCTCAATCCTCAATCCTCAATCCTCAACTCTCAATCCTCAATCCTCAGTCCTCAGTCCTCAAACCTCAGTCCTCAAACCTCAGCCATCATACTCAATCGTCAATCCTCGTTCCTCAATCCTCAATCCTCAATCTTCAATCCTCCATACTCAATCTTCTATCCTCAATCCTCAATCTTCAATCCTCAATCCGCAATCCTCAATCCCCAATCCTCAATCCTCAACCCTCAATCGTCAGTCTTCAATACTCAATACTCAATCTGCAAACCTCAGTCCTCAATCCTCAATCCTCAATCCTCATTCTTCAGTCATCAATACCCAGTCCTCAATCTTCAACCCTCAATCCTCAATCCTCAATTCTCAATCCTCAATCCTCAGCCCTCAGTCCTCAAACCTCAGTCCTCAAACCTCACCCATCATCCTCAATCGTCAATCCTCGATCCTCAATCCTCAATCCTCAATACTCAATCCTCAATAGTCAATCTCCAATCCTAGATCCTCAATCCCCAATCCTCAATCCTTAATCCTCAATCTTCGATCCTCAATCCTCAATACTCAATCCTCAATACTCAATCCTCAATCCTCAATCCTCAATCCCCAATCCTCAATCTTCAATCCTCAATCCTCAATCCTCAAGCCTCAATCCTCAATCCTCAATCCACAATCCTCAATCTTCAATCCTCACTCCTCAATCCTCAATATTCAATACACAACCCTCAAACATCAATCCTCAATACTCAATCATCAATCCTCAATTCTCAATACTCAATAGAATATCCTGAATTCTCTGTTTTCAATACTCAATCCTCAATCCTCAATCCTCAATCCTCAATCCTCAATCCTCATTCCTCAATCCACAATCCTCATTCTTCAGTCATCAATACCCAGTCCTCAATCTTCAACCCTCAATCCTCAATCCTCAATTCTCAATCCTCAATCCTCAGCCCTCAGTCCTCAAACCTCAGTCCTCAAACCTCAGCCATCATCCTCAATCGTCAATTCTCGATCCTCAATCCTCAATCCTCAATACTCAATCCTCAATAGTCAATCTCTAATCCTAGATACTCAATCCCCAATCCTCAATCCTTAATCCTCAATCTTCGATCCTCAATCCTCAATACTCAATCCTCAATACTCAATCCTCAATCCTCAATCCTCAATCCCGAATCCTCAATCTTCAATCCTCAATCCTCAATCCTCAAGCCTCAATCCTCAATCCTCAATCTTCAATCCTGAATACTCAATCTTCAATCCTCAATCCTCAATCCTCAATCCTCAATCCTCAATCGTCAGTCTTCAATCCTCAATACTCAATCTTCAATCCTCAATCCTCAATCCTCAATCCTCAATCCTCATTCTTCAATCCTGAATACCCACTCCTCAACCTTCGATCCTCAATCCCCAATCCTCAGTCCTCAATCCTCAATCTTCAATCCTCAATCCCCAGTCCACAATCTTCAATCCTCAATGCTCAATCCTCAATCCTCAATCCTCAGTCATCAGTCCTCAATCCTCAATCCTCAAACCTCAATCCTCAACCGTCAGTCCTCGTCCTCAAACCTCAATCCCGAATCCTCAATCCTCAATCGTCAATCTTAAGCCCTCAGTCCTCAATAATCAATTGTCAATCCTCAAGCATCATTAGAATATCCGCAATTCACAGTTTTCCGTACTCAATCCCCAATCTTCAATCTTCAAATCTCAGTCTACAAACATCAATTCGCATCACTCAACACTCAAAACTCAGTCCTCAATCTTCAGTCCTCAATCCTCAATCCTCAATCCTCAATTTTCAATTCTCAATACTCAATCTTCAATCTTCAATCCTCAATTCTCAATCCTCAGTCCTCAATCCTCAATCGCCAATCCTCAATCCCCAATCCTCAATCTTCAATCCTCAGTCCTCAATCATCAATCATCAATACTCAATGTTCAATCCTCAATACTCAACCTTCAATCCTCAACCCTCAATCCTCAATCCACAATCCTCAATCTTCAATCCTCAGTCCTCAATCCTCAATATTCAATACACAACCCTCAAACATCAATCCTCAATACTCAATCATCAATCCTCAATTCTCAATACTCAATAGAATATCCTGAATTCTCTGTTTTCAATACTCAATCCTCAATCTTCAATCTTCAAGTCTCCATCCACAGACATCAATTCTCATCACTCAACCCTCAACAATCAGTCCTCAATCTTCAATACTCAATCCTGAATCCTCAATCCTCAATCGTCAATCCTCAATACCCAAACGTCAATCTTCAATCCTCAATCCCCAATACTCAATCCTCAATACTCAATACTCAATCCTCAATCGTCAATCCTCAATCATCAATCCACAATCTTCAATACTCAATCCTCAATCCTCAATCCTCAATCCTCAATCCTCAATCATCAATCCTCCATCTTCAATACTCAATCCTCAATCCTCAATCCTCAATCCTCAATACTCAACCATCAATCCTCAATTCACAATACTCAATAGAATATCCTGAATTCTCAGGATTCAATACTCAAACCTCAATCCTCAGCCCTCAGCACTCATCCTCCATCCTCAATACTCAATCCTCAATCCTCAACCCTCAATCTTCAATCCTCAATACTCAATCTTCAATCCTCAATCCGCAATCCTCAATCCCCAATCCTCAATCCTCAATCCTCAATCGTCAGTCTTCAATACTCAATACTCAATCTGCAAACCTCAGTCCTCAATCCTCAATCCTCAATCCTCATTCTTCAGTCCTCAATACCCAGTCCTCAATCTTCAACCCTCAATCCTCAATCCTCAACCCTCAGTCCTCATCCTGAATTCTCAATTCTCTATCCTCAAACCTCAATTCTGAACCTTCAATCCTCAATATTCAACACACAGCCCTCAACCATCAATTCTCAATACTCAACCATCAATCTTCAAATCTCAATACTCAATAGAATATCCGGAATTCTCATGGTTCAATACTCAATCCACAATATTCAATAATCAAATCTCAATCCTCAAACATCAATTATCAACACTCAATCCTCAACACTCAGTCCTCTCTCTACAATCCTCCATCCTCAATCCTCTATCCTCAAGCGTCAATCCTCAATCCTCAATCCTCAATCCTCATCCCTCAATCCTCAGACCTCAAACCTCAATTCCGAATCCTCAATCCTGAATGCTCAATCTTCATCCGTCAGTCCGCAACAATCAGTTGCCAATCCTCAATGCTCAATAGAATATCATCAATTCACAGTGTTCAATACTCAATCCCCACTCTTCAATCTTCAAATCTCAATCCACAAACATCAACTCTCATCACTCTACCCTCAACACTCAGTCCTCAATCTTCAATCCTCAATCCTCAATCCTCAAACTTCAATCCTCAATCCTGAATCCTCAATCCCCAGTCCTCAATCTTCAATCCTCAATGCTCAATAATCAATCCTCAATCCTCAGTCCTCAATCCTCAGTCTTCAGTCCTCACTCCCCAATCCTCAATCCTCATCCCTCAATCCTCAATCCTCAATCCCCAATCCTCAATCCTCAATCCTCAATCATCAATACTCTATCTTCAATCCTCAATCCTCAATCCTTGATCCTCAATCCTCGGTCCTCAATCTTCAATCCTCAATCTCCTATACTCAATCCTCAAGCGTCAAACCTCAATCCTCAATCCTCAACCCTCAATCCTCAGTCCTCAAACCTCAATCCTGAAACCTCAATCCTGAATTCTCAATTTTCAGCCCTCAGTCCTCAGGAATCAATTATCAATCATCAATCCTCAATAGAATATCCTCAATTCACAGTTTTCAGTACTCAATCCTCAATCTTCAATCTTCAAATATCAATCCACAAACATCAATTCTCATCACTCAACACTCAACACTCAGTCCTCAATCTTCAATCCTGAATCCTCAATCCTCAAACTTCAATCCTAAATACTCAGTCTTCAATCCTCAATCCTCAATACTCAATCCTCAATCCTCAATCCTCAATCCTCATTCCTCAAACCTCAACCCTCAACCCTCAGCCCTCAAACTCAATTCTCAATTCTCAATGCTCAATCTCCAATCCTCAGTCCCCAATCCTCAATCATCAATCCTCAATCCTGAATCTTCAGTCCTCAATCCCCAATCCTCAATCTTCAATCCTCAATCCTCAATCCTCAATCCTCAATTCTCAATCCTCAACCCTCAGTCCCCGTCCTCAATCCTCATTCCTCAATCCACAATCATCAATCCTCAATCTTCAATACTCAATCCTCAATCCTCAATCCTCAACCCTCAATCCTCAATCCTCAGTCCTCAATACACAATCATCAATCCTCAATCCTCAGTCATCAGTCCTCAATTCTCAAACCTCAAACCTCAATCCTCAATCCTCAATCTTCAATCATCAATACTCAATCTTCAATGCTCAATCCTGAATCCTCAATCCTCAATCCTCATTCCTCAATATTCAATACACAATCCTCAAACATCAATCCTCAATACTCAATCATCAATCCTCAATTCTCAATACACAATAGAATATCCTGAATTCTCTGCTTTCAATACTCAATCCTCGATCTTCAATCTTCAAGTCTCCATCCAGAGACATCAATTCTCATCACTCAACCCTCAACACTCAGTCCTCAATCTTCAATCCTCAATCCTCAATCCTCAATCCTCAATCGTCAATCCTCAATACCCAAACGTCAATCATCAATCCTCAATCCCCAATACTCAATCCTATATCCTCAATACTCAATCCTCAATCCTCAATCCTCAATCATCAATCCACAATCTTCAATACTCAATCCTCAATCCTCAATCCTCAATCCTCAATCCTCAATCATCAATCCTCCATCTTCAATACTCAATCCTCAATCCTCAATCCTCAATCCTCAATACTCAACCATCAATCCTCAATTCACAATTCTCAATAGAATATCCTGAATTCTCAGGATTCAATACTCAAACCTCAATCCTCAGCCCTCAGCCCTCATCCTCCATCCTCAATCCTCAATCCTCAATCCTCAATCTTCAATCCTCAATACTCAATCTTCAATCCTCAATCCTCAATCCTCAATCACCAATCCTCAATCCTCAATCCTCAATCGTCAGTCTTCAATACTCAATACTCAATCTGCAAACCTCAGTCCTCAATCCTCAATCCTCAATCCTCATTCTTCAGTCCTCAATACCCAGTCCTCAATCTTCAACCCTCAATCCTCAATCCTCAATTCTCAATCCTCAGTCCTCAGTCCTCAGTCCTCAAACCTCAGTCCTCAAACCTCAGCCATCATCCTCAATCGTCAATCCTCGTTCCTCAGTCCTCTATCCTCAATCCCCAATCCTCAATAGTCAATTTCCAATCCTAGATCCTCAACCCTCAATCCTCAATCAACAATCCTCACTCCTCAATCATCAATCTTCAATCTTCAATACTCAATCTTCAATCCTCAATTCCCAATCCTCAATCGTCAATCCTCAATCCTCAATGCTCAGTCATCAATCCTCAATCTTCAATACTCAATCCTCAATCCTCAATCCTCAATCCTCAATCCTCTATCCTCATTCCTCAATCCACAATCATCAATCCTCAATCTTCAATACTCAATCCTCAATCCTCAATCCTCAATCCTCAATACTCAATCTTCAATCCTCAATCCCCAATCCTCAATCCTCAACACTCAGCCCTCATCCTCAATCCTCAATTCTGAATCCTCAATCCTCAATCTTCAATCTTCAATACTCAGTCTTCAATCCTCAACCCTCAATCCTCAATCCTCAGTCCTCAATACACAATCATCAATCCTCAATCCTCAGTCATCAGTCCTCAATTCTCAAACCTCAAACCTCAATCCTCAATCCTCAATCTTCAATCATCAATACTCAATCTTCAATGCTCAATCCTGAATCCTCAATCCTCAATCCTCATTCCTCAATATTCAATACACAATCCTCAAACATCAATCCTCAATACTCAATCATCAATCCTCAATTCTCAATACACAATAGAATATCCTGAATTCTCTGCTTTCAATACTCAATCCTCGATCTTCAATCTTCAAGTCTCCATCCAGAGACATCAATTCTCATCACTCAACCCTCAACACTCAGTCCTCAATCTTCAATCCTCAATCCTCAATCCTCAATCCTCAATCGTCAATCCTCAATACCCAAACGTCAATCTTCAATCCTCAATCCCCAATACTCAATCCTCAATACTCAATCCTCAATCCTCAATCGTCAATCCTCAATCATCAATCCACAATCTTCAATACTCAATCCTCAATCCTCAATCCTCAATCCTCAATCCTCAATCATCAATCCTCCATCTTCAATACTCAATCCTCAATCCTCAATCCTCAATCCTCAATACTCAACCATCAATCCTCAATTCACAATACTCAATAGAATATCCTGAATTCTCAGGATTCAATACTCAAACCTCAATCCTCAGCCCTCAGCACTCATCCTCCATCCTCAATACTCAATCCTCAATCCTCAACCCTCAATCTTCAATCCTCAATACTCAATCTTCAATCCTCAATCCGCAATCCTCAATCCCCAATCCTCAATCCTCAATCCTCAATCGTCAGTCTTCAATACTCAATACTCAATCTGCAAACCTCAGTCCTCAATCCTCAATCCTCAATCCTCATTCTTCAGTCCTCAATACCCAGTCCTCAATCTTCAACCCTCAATCCTCAATCCTCAACCCTCAGTCCTCATCCTGAATTCTCAATTCTCTATCCTCAAACCTCAATTCTGAATCTTCAATCCTCAATATTCAACACACAGCCCTCAACCATCAATTCTCAATACTCAACCATCAATCTTCAAATCTCAATACTCAATAGAATATCCGGAATTCTCATGGTTCAATACTCAATCCACAATATTCAATAATCAAATCTCAATCCTCAAACATCAATTATCAACACTCAATCCTCAACACTCAGTCCTCTCTCTACAATCCTCCATCCTCAATCCTCTATCCTCAAGCGTCAATCCTCAATCCTCAATCCTCAATCCTCATCCCTCAATCCTCAGACCTCAAACCTCAATTCCGAATCCTCAATCCTGAATGCTCAATCTTCATCCGTCAGTCCGCAACAATCAGTTGCCAATCCTCAATGCTCAATAGAATATCATCAATTCACAGTGTTCAATACTCAATCCCCAATCTTCAATCTTCAAATCTCAATCCACAAACATCAACTCTCATCACTCTACCCTCAACACTCAGTCCTCAATCTTCAATCCTCAATCCTCAATCCTCAAACTTCAATCCTCAATCCTGAATCCTCAATCCCCAGTCCTCAATCTTCAATCCTCAATGCTCAATAATCAATCCTCAATCCTCAGTCCTCAATCCTCAGTCTTCAGTCCTCACTCCCCAATCCTCAATCCTCATCCCTCAATCCTCAATCCTCAATCCCCAATCCTCAATCCTCAATCCTCAATCATCAATACTCTATCTTCAATCCTCAATCCTCAATCCTTGATCCTCAATCCTCGGTCCTCAATCTTCAATCCTCAATCTCCTATACTCAATCCTCAAGCGTCAAACCTCAATCCTCAATCCTCACCCTCAATCCTCAGTCCTCAAACCTCAATCCCGAAACCTCAATCCTGAATTCTCAATTTTCAGCCCTCAGTCCTCAGGAATCAATTATCAATCATCAATCCTCAATAGAATATCCTCAATTCACAGTTTTCAGTACTCAATCCTCAATCTTCAATCTTCAAATATCAATCCACAAACATCAGTTCTCATCACTCAACACTCAACACTCAGTCCTCAATCTTCAATCCTCAATCCTCAATCCTCAAACTTCAATCCTAAATACTCAGTCTTCAATACTCAATCGTCAATCCTCAGTCCTCAATTCTCAATCCTCAATCCTCGTTCCTCAAACCTCAACCCTCAACCCTCGGTCCTCATACTCAATTCTCAATTCTCAAACCTCAAACCTCAATCCTCTATCCTCAATCTTCAATCATCAATACTCAATCTTCAATGCTCAATCCTCAATCCTCAATCCTCAATCCTCATTCCTCAATATTCAATACACAACCCTCAAACATCAATCCTCAATACTCAATCATCAATCCTCAATTCTCAATACTCAATAGAATATCCTGAATTCTCTGCTTTCAATACTCAATCCTCAATCCTCAATCTTCAAGTCTCCATCCAGAGACATCAATTCTCATCACTCAACCCTCAACACTCAGTCCTCAATCTTCAATCCTCAATCCTCAATCCTCAATCCTCAATCGTCAATCCTCAATACCCAAACGTCAATCATCAATCCTCAATCCCCAATACTCAATCCTATATCCTCAATACTCAATCCTCAATCCTCAATCCTCAATCATCAATCCACAATCTTCAATACTCAATCCTCAATCATCAATCCTCAATCCTCAATCCTCAATCATCAATCCTCCATCTTCAATACTCAATCCTCAATCCTCAATCCTCAATCCTCAATACTCAACCATCAATCCTCAATTCACAATTCTCAATAGAATATCCTGAATTCTCAGGATTCAATACTCAAACCTCAATCCTCAGCCCTCAGCCCTCATCTTCCATCCTCAATCCTCAGTCCTCAGTCCTCAAACCTCAGTCCTCAAACCTCAGCCATCATCCTCAATCGTCAATCCTCGTTCCTCAGTCCTCAATCCTCAATCCCCAATCCTCAATAGTCAATTTCCAATCCTAGATCCTCAATCCCCAATCCTCAATCCTTAATCCTCAATCTTCAATCCTCAATCCTCAATACTCAATCCTCAATACTCAATCCTCAATTCTCAATCCTCAGTCCCCAATCCTCAATCTTCAATCCTCAATCCTCAATCCTCAAGCCTCAATCCTCAATCCTCAATCTTCAATCCTGAATACTCAATCTTCAATCCTCAATCCTCAATCCTCAATCCTCAATCCTCAATCGTCAGTCTTCAATCCTCAATACTCAATCTTCAATCCTCAATCCTCAATCCTCAATCCTCAATTCTCATTCTTCTATCCTGAATACCCACTCCTCAACCTTCGATCCTCAATCCCCAATACTCAATCCTTAATCCTCAATCTTCAATCCTCAATCCCCAGTCCACAATCTTCAATCCTCTATGCTCAATCCTCAATCCTCAATCCTCACTCAATAGTCCTCAATCCTCAATCCTCAAACCTCAATCCTCAACCGTCAGCCCTCGTCCTCAAAGCTCAATCCCGAATCCTCAATCCTGAATTGTCAATCTTCAGCCCACAGTCCTCAACAATCAATTGTCAATCCTCAGTCCTCATTAGAATATCCTCAATTCACAGTTTTCAGTACTCAATCCCCAATCTTCAATCTTCAAATCTCAGTCTACAAACATCAATTCGCATCACTCAACACTCAACACTCAGTCCTCAATCTTCAGTCCTCAATCCTCAATCCTCAATCTTCAATCCTCAATACTCAATCTTCAATCTTCAATCCTCAATCCTCAATCCTCAGTCCTCAATCCTCAATCCTCAATGTTCAATCATCAATACTCAATCTTCTATCCTCAATGCTCTATCCTCAATCCTCAATCCTCAATCCTCAATATTCAAGACACAACCCTCAGCCATCAATTCTCAATACTCAACCATCAATCGTCAATTCTCAATACTCAATAGAATATTCTGAATACTCATGGTTCAATACTCAATCCACAATATTCAATAATCAAATCTCAATCCTCAACCTTCAATCCTCAATACTCAATTTCAATCCTCAATCCTCAGTTCTCAATCCCCAATACTCAATCCTCAATCGTCAATCCTCAATCCCCAATCCTCAATCTTCAATCCTCAACCTCAATCCTCAATCCTCAATCCTCAATCCTCAATCTTCAATCATCAATATTCAATCTTCAATCCTCAATCCTCATTCTTCAATCCTCAATACCCAATCCTCAACCTTCAGTCCTCAATCCTCAACTCTCAATCCTCAATCCTCAATCCTCAGACCTCACACATCAATACTCAACCCTCAGTCCTCGTCCTCAACCCACAACCGTCAATCCTCAATCCTCAATCATCAATCATCAATATTCAAACTTCAGTCCTCAATACTCAATCCTCAATCCTCAATCCTCAATCCTCAATGTTCAATCCGCAATACCCAATCCTCTATCTTCAATCCTCAATCCTCAATCCTCAATCCTCAATCCTCAATCCTCAATACTCAATCCTCAATTCTCAGTCCTCAAACCTCAATCCTGAATCCACAATCCTGAATCCTCAATCTTCAGACCTCAGTCCTCAACAATCATTCGTCAGTTCTCAATCCTCAATAGAATATCGTCAATTCACACTTTTCCATACTCAATACTCAGTCTGCAATCTTAAAATCTCTATCCACAAACTTCAATTCCCGTCACTCAACCCTCAATACTCAGTCCCCCATCCTCAACCTTCAATCCTCAATCCTCAATCCTCAATTCTCAATCCTCAATCCTCAGTCCTCAGACCTCAAACCACAATCCTCAATAATCGATTATCAAACCTAGATCCTCAATCCTCAATCCTCAATCCCCAATCATCAATCCTCAATAATCAATCTCCAATCCTAGGTCCTCAATCCGCAATCCTCAATCCCCAACCCTCAATCCTCATTCTTCAATCCTCATTACCCAATCCTCAATCTTCAATCCTCAATCATCAGTCCTCAATTCTCAATCCTCAATCCACAGTCCTCAGTCGTCAAACCTCAGTCCCCGACCCTCAGCCCTCATCCTCAATCCTCAGTCCTCAATCCTCAATCCTCAAACCTCAATCCTCTACCGTCAGTCCGCGTCCTCAATCCTCAAACCTCAATCCTCAATCCTCAATATTCAATCATCAATACTCAATCTTCAATCCTGAATCCTCAATCTTCAGCCCTCAGTCCTCAACAATCAGTTGTCAATCCTCAATCCTCAATGGAATATCATCAATTCACAGATTTCAATGCTAAATACTCAATCTGCAGTCTTCAAGTCTCTATTCTCAAACATCAATTCTCATCACTCAACACTCAACACTCAATCCTCAATCCTCAATCCTCAATCCTCAATCCTCAACCCTCAATCCTCATCCCTCAAACCTCAATCCTCCACCCTCAGTCCTCATCCTCAATTCTCAATTCTCAATCCTCAATCCTCAATCCTCAATCTTCACTCCTCAATAATCAATATCCGATCCTAGATCCTCAATCCCCAATCTTCAATCGTTAATCCTCAATCTTCAATCCTCAATCCCCAGTCATCAATCTTCAATCCTCATTGCTCAATCCTCAATCCTCAATCCTCAGTCCTCAATCCCCAATCCTCAATCCTCAAACCTCAATCCTCAACCGCCAGTCCTCGTCCTCAATCCCCAAACCTCAATCCTCAATCCTCAATATTCAATCATCAATACTCAATCTTCAATCCTCAATCCTCAAACCTCAATCCTCAATCCTCATTCCTCAATCCTAAATACCCAATCCTCAATCTTCAATCCTCAATCCTCAATCCTCAATTCTCATTCCTCAATCCTTAATCCTCAGGCCTCAAACATCAATGTTCAACCCTCAGTCCTCGTCCTCAATCCACAACCCTCAATCCTCAGTCCTCAATATTCAATCATCAATATTCAATCTTCAATCCTCAATACTCAATCCTCAATCTTCAATCCTCAATACTCAATCTTCCATCCTCAATCCTCAATCCTCAATCCTCAATCCTCAATCCTTAATCCTCAATCCTCAATTCTCAATCCTCAATCCTTAGTCCTCAGACCTCAAACATCAATATTCAACCCTCAGTCCTCGTCCTCAATCCACAACCCTCAATCCTCAATCCTCAATCCTCAGGCATCAATACTCAATCTTCAATGCTCAATCCTCAATCCTCAATCCTCAATCCTCATTCCCCAACCCTCAATCCTCATTCCTCAAACCTCAATCCTCAACCCTCAGTCCTCATCCTCAATTCTCAATTCTCAATCCTCATTCCTCAATCCTCAATCTTCAACCCTCAATCCTCAAACCTCAATCCTCAACCGTCAGTCCTCGTCCTCAATCCTCAAAACTCAATCCTCAATCCTCAATGTTCAATCATCAATACTCAATCTTCTATCCTCAATGCTCTATCCTCAATCCTCAATCCTCAATCCTCAATATCCAAGACACAACCCTCAGCCATCAATTCTCAATACTCAACCATCAATCGTCAATTCTCAATACTCAATAGAATATTCTGAATACTCATGGTTCAATACTCAATCCACAATATTCAATAATCAAATCTCAATCCTCAACCTTCAATCCTCAATACTCAATTTCAGTCCTCAATCCTCACTTCTCAATCCCCAATACTCAATCCTCAATCGTCAATCCTCAATCCCCAATCCCCAATCTTCAATCCTCAACCTCAATCCTCAATCCTCAATCCTCAATCCTCAATCTTCAATCATCAATATTCAATCTTCAATCCTCAATCCTCATTCTTCAATCTTCAGTCCTCAATCCTCAACTCTCAATCCTCAATCCTCAATCCTCAGACCTCACACATCAATACTCAACCCTCAGTCCTCGTCCTCAATCCACAACCATCAATCCTCAATCCTCAATCATTAATCATCAATATTCAACCTTCAGTCCTCAATACTCAATCCTCAATCCTCAATCCTCAATCCTCAATGTTCAATCCGCAATACCCAATCCTCAATCTTCAATCCTCAATCCTCAATCCTCAATCCTCAATCCTCAATACTCAATCCTCAATTCTCAATCCTCAATACTCAATCCTCAATCTTCAATCCTCAATACTCAATCTTCCATCCTCAATCCTCAATCCTCAATCCTCAATCCTCAATCCTCAATCCTTAATCCTCAGACCTCAAACATCAATATTCAACCCTCAGTCCTCGTCCTCAGTCCACAACCCTCAATCCTCAGTCCTCAATATTCAATCATCAATATTCAATCTTCAATCCTCAATCCTCAATCCTCAATCCTCAATCCTCAACACTCAATCATCAATCCTCAATCCTCAATCCTCAATCCTCAATCCTCATTCTTCAATCCTCAATACCCAATCCTCAAACTTCAATCCTCAATCCTCAATCCTCAATCCTGATTCCTCAATCCTCATTGTTCAATCCTCAATACCCAATCCTCAATTTCAATCCTCAATGCTCAAACCTCATTTCTCAATCCTCAATCCTCAACCCTCAGCCCTCATCCTCCATCCTCAATCCTCAATCCTCAATCCTCAATCTTCAATCCTCAATTCTCAATCTTCAATCCTCTATCCTCAATCATCAATCCTCAATCCTCAATCCTCAGGCATCAATACTCAATCTTCAATGCTCAATCCTCAATCCTCAATCCTCAATCCTCATTCCCCAACCCTCAATCCACATTCCTCAAACCTCAATCCTCAACCCTCAGTCCTCATGCTCAATTCTCAATTCTCAATCCTCAATCCTCAATCCTCAATCTTCAATCCTCAATAATCAATCTGCAATCCTCAATCCTCAATCCTCGATTCTCAATCCTCAGGCATCGATACTCAATCTTCAATACTCAATCCTCAATCCTCAATCCTCAATCCTCAATCCTCAACCCTCAATCCTCATGTCTCAAACCTCAATCCTCAACCCTCAGTCCTCATCCTCAATTCTCAATTCTTAATCCTCAATCCTCAATCCTCAATCTTCAATCCTCAATCCTCAAACCTCAATCCTCAACCGTCAGTCCTCGTCCTCAATCCTCAAACCTCAATCCTCAATCCTCAATATTCAATCATCATTACTCAATCTTCTATCCTCAATGCTCTACCCTCAATCCTCAATCCTCAATCCTCAATATTCAAGACACAACCCTCAGCCATCAATTCTCAATACTGAACCATCAATCCGCAATTCTCAATACTCAATAGAATATTCTGAATACTCATGGTTCAATACTCAACCCACAATATTCAATAATCAAATCTCAATCCTCAAACTTCAATCCTCAATACTCAATTTCAATCCTCGATCCTCAGTCCTCAATCCCCAATACTCAATCCTCAATCGTCAATCCTCAATTCCCAATCTTCAATCTTCAATCCTCAACCTCAATCCTCAATCCTCAATCCTCAATCCTCAATCTTCAATCATCAATATTCAATCTTCAATCCTCAATCCTCATTCTTCAATCCTCAATACCCAATCCTCAATCTTCAATACTCAATCCTCAACTCTCAATCCTCAATCCTCAATCCTCAGACCTCACACATCAATACTCAACCCTCAGGCCTCGTCCTCAATCCACAACCCTCAATCCTCAATCCTCAATCATCAATCATCAATATTCAATCTTCAGTCCTCAATCCTCAATCCTCAATCTTCAATCCTCAATCCTCAATGTTCAATCCGCAATACCCAATCCTCAATCTTCAATCCTCAATCCTCAATACTCAATCCTCAATCCTCAATACTCAATCCTCAATTCTCAGTCCTCAAACCTCAATCCTGAATCCACAATCCTGAATCCTCAATCTTCAGACCTCAGTCCTCAACAATCATTCGTCAGTTCTCAATCCTCAATAGAATATCGTCAATTCACACTTTTCCATACTCAATACTCAGTCTGCAGTCTTAAAATCTCTATCCACAAACTTCAATTCCCATCACTCAACCCTCAACACTCAGTCCCCCATCCTCAATCTTCAATCCTCAATCCTCAATCCTCAATTCTCAATCCTCAATCCTCAGTCCTCAGACCTCAAACCACAATCCTCAATAATCGATTACCAATCCTAGATCCTCAATACTCAATCCTCAATCCCCAATCATCAATCCTCAATAAGCAATCTCCAATCCTAGGTCCTCAATCCGCAATCCTCAATTCTCGACCCTCAATCCTCATTCTTCAATCCTCAATACCCAATCCTCAATCTTCAATCCACAATCATCAGTCCTCAATTCTCAATCCTCAATCCTCAGTCCTCAGTCGTCAAACCTCAGTCCCCGACCCTCAGCCCTCATCCTCAATCCTCAGTCATCAATCCTCAATCCTCAAACCTCAATCCTCTACCGTCAGTCCTCGTCCTCAATCCTCAAACCTCAATCATCAATCCTCAATATTCAATCATCAATACTCAATCTTCAATCCTCAATCCTCAATCCTCAATCCTCAATCTTCAATCCTCAATCCTCATCCTTCAATCCTCAATACCCAATCCTCAATCTTCAATCTTCAATCCTCAATCCTCAATCCTCAATCCTCAGTCCTCAAACATCAATGCTGAATCCTCAATCCTGAATCCTCAATCTTCAGCCCTCAGTCCTCAACAATCAGCTGTCAATCCTCAATCCTCAATCTTCAATCCTCAATTCTCAATCTTCAATCCTCGATCCTCAATCATCAATCCTCAATCCTCAATCCTCAGGCATCAATACTCAATCTTCAATGCTCAATCCTCAATCCTCAATCCTCAATCCTCATTCCCCAACCCTCAATCCTCATTCCTCAAACCTCAATACTCAACCCTCAGTCCTCATCCTCAATTCTCAATTCTCAATCCTCAATCCTCAATCCTCAATCTTCAATTCTCAATCCTCAAACCTCAAACCTCAACCGTCAGTCCTAGTCCTCAATCCTCAAACCTCAATCCTCAATCCTCAATGTTCAATCATCAATACTCAATCTTCTATCCTCAATGCTCTATCCTCAATCCTCAATCCTCAATCCTCAATATTCAAGACACAACCCTCAGCCATCAATTCTCAATACTCAACCATCAATCGTCAATTCTCAATACTCAATAGAATATTCTGAATACTCATGGTTCAATACTCAATCCACAATATTCAATAATCAAATCTCAATCCTCAACCTTCAATCCTCAATACTCAATTTCAATCCTCAATCCTCAGTTCTCAATCCCCAATACTCAATCCTCAATCGTCAATCCTCAATCCCCAATCCTCAATCTTCAATCCTTAACCTCAATCCTCAATCCTCAATCCTCAATCCTCAATCTTCAATCATCAATATTCAATCTTCAATCCTCAATCCTCATTCTTCAATCCTCAATACCCAATCCTCAACCTTCAGTCCTCAATCCTCAACTCTCAATCCTCAATCCTCAATCCTCAGACCTCACACATCAATACTCAACCCTCAGTCCTCGTCCTCAACCCACAACCGTCAATCCTCAATCCTCAATCATCAATCATAAATATTCAAACTTCAGTCCTCAATACTCAATCCTCAATCCTCAATCCTCAATCCTCAATGTTCAATCCGCAATACCCAATCCTCAATCTTCAATCCTCAATCCTCAATCCTCAATCCTCAATCCTCAATCCTCAATACTCAATCCTCAATTCTCAGTCCTCAAACCTCAATCCTGAATCCACAATCCTGAATCCTCAATCTTCAGACCTCAGTCCTCAACAATCATTCGTCAGTTCTCAATCCTCAATAGAATATCGTCAATTCACACTTTTCCATACTCAATACTCAGTCTGCAATCTTAAAATCTCTATCCACAAACTTCAATTCCCGTCACTCAACCCTCAATACTCAGTCCCCCATCCTCAACCTTGAATCCTCAATCCTCAATCCTCAATTCTCAATCCTCAATCCTCAGTCCTCAGACTTCAAACCACAATCCTCAATAATCGATTATCAAACCTAGATCCTCAATCCTCAATCCTCAATCCCCAATCATCAATCCTCAATAATCAATCTCCAATCCTAGGTCCTCAATCCGCAATCCTCAATCCCCAACCCTCAATCCTCATTCTTCAATCCTCATTACCCAATCCTCAATCTTCAATCCTCAATCATCAGTCCTCAATTCTCAATCCTCAATCCACAGTCCTCAGTCGTCAAACCTCAGTCCCCGACCCTCAGCCCTCATCCTCAATCCTCAGTCCTCAATCCTCAATCCTCAAACCTCAATCCTCTACCGTCAGTCCGGGTCCTCAATACTCAAACCTCAATCCTCAATCCTCAATATTCAATCATCAATACTCAATCTTCAATCCTGAATCCTCAATCTTCAGCCCTCAGTCCTCAACAATCAGTTGTCAATCCTCAATCCTCAATGGAATATCATCAATTCACAGATTTCAATGCTAAATACTCAATCTGCAGTCTTCAAGTCTCTATTCTCAAACATCAATTCTCATCACTCAACACTCAACACTCAATCCTCAATCCTCAATCCTCAATCCTCAATCCTCAACCCTCAATCCTCATCCCTCAAACCTCAATCCTCCACCCTCAGTCCTCATCCTCAATTCTCAATTCTCAATCCTCAATCCTCAATCCTCAATCTTCACTCCTCAATAATCAATATCCGATCCTAGATCCTCAATCCCCAATCTTCAATCGTTAATCCTCAATCTTCAATCCTCAATCCCCAGTCATCAATCTGCAATCCTCATTGCTCAATCCTCAATCCTCAATCCTCAGTCCTCAATCCCCAATCCTCAATCCTCAAACCTCAATCCTCAACCGCCAGTCCTCGTCCTCAATCCCCAAACCTCAATCCTGAATCCTCAATATTCAATCATCAATACTCAATCTTCAATCCTCAATCCTCAAACCTCAATCCTCAATCCTCATTCCTCAATCCTAAATACCCAATCCTCAATCTTCAATCCTCAATCCTCAATCCTCAATTCTCATTCCTCAATCCTTAATCCTCAGGCCTCAAACATCAATGTTCAACCCTCAGTCCTCGTCCTCAATCCACAACCCTCAATCCTCAGTCCTCAATATTCAATCATCAATATTCAATCTTCAATCCTCAATTCTCAATCCTCAATCCTCAATCCACAATCCTCAATCTTCAACCCTGAATCCTCAATCCTCAATACTCAATCCTCAATCTTCAATCCTCAATACTCAATCTTCCATCCTCAATCCTCAATCCTCAATCCTCAATCCTCAATCCTTAATCCTCAGACCTCAAACATCAATATTCAACCCTCAGTCCTCGTCCTCAGTCCACAACCCTCAATCCTCAGTCCTCAATATTCAATCATCAATATTCAATCTTCAATCCTCAATCCTCAATCCTCAATCCTCAATCCTCAACACTCAATCATCAATCCTCAATCCTCAATCCTCAATCCTCAATCCTCATTCTTCAATCCTCAATACCCAATCCTCAAACTTCAATCCTCAATCCTCAATCCTCAATCCTGATTCCTCAATCCTCATTGTTCAATCCTCAATACCCAATCCTCAATTTCAATCCTCAATCCTCAAACCTCATTTCTCAATCCTCAATCCTCAACCCTCAGCCCTCATCCTCCATCCTCAATCCTCAATCCTCAATCCTCAATCTTCAATCCTCAATTCTCAATCTTCAATCCTCTATCCTCAATCATCAATCCTCAATCCTCAATCCTCAGGCATCAATACTCAATCTTCAATGCTCAATCCTCAATCCTCAATCCTCAATCCTCATTCCCCAACCCTCAATCCACATTCCTCAAACCTCAATCCTCAACCCTCAGTCCTCATACTCAATTCTCAATTCTCAATCCTCAATCCTCAATCCTCAATCTTCAATCCTCAATAATCAATCTGCAATCCTCAATCCTCAATCCTCGATTCTCAATCCTCAGGCATCGATACTCAATCTTCAATACTCAATCCTCAATCCTCAATCCTCAATCCTCAATCCTCATGCCTCAATCCTCAATCCTCAACCCTCAGTCCTCATCCTCAATTCTCAATTCTTAATCCTCAATCCTCAATCCTCAATCTTCAATCCTCAATCCTCAAACCTCAATCCTCAACCGTCAGTCCTCGTCCTCAATCCTCAAACCTCAATCCTCAATCCTCAATATTCAATCATCATTACTCAATCTTCTATCCTCAATGCTCTACCCCCAATCCTCAATCCTCAATCCTCAACATTCAAGACACAACCCTCAGCCATCAATTCTCAATACTGAACCATCAATCCGCAATTCTCAATACTCAATAGAATATTCTGAATACTCATGGTTCAATACTCAACCCACAATATTCAATAATCAAATCTCAATCCTCAAACTTCAATCCTCAATACTCAATTTCAATCCTCGATCCTCAGTTCTCAATCCCCTATACTCAATCCTCAATCGTCAATCCTCAATTCCCAATCTTCAATCTTCAATCCTCAACCTCAATCCTCAATCCTCAATCCTCAATCCTCAATCTTCAATCATCAATATTCAATCTTCAATCCTCAATCCTCATTCTTCAATCCTCAATACCCAATCCTCAATCTTCAATACTCAATCCTCAACTCTCAATCCTCAATCCTCAATCCTCAGACCTCACACATCAATACTCAACCCTCAGGCCTCGTCCTCAATCCACAACCCTCAATCCTCAATCCTCAATCATCAATCATCAATATTCAATCTTCAGTCCTCAATCCTCAATCCTCAATCTTCAATCCTCAATCCTCAATGTTCAATCCGCAATACCCAATCCTCAATCTTCAATCCTCAATCCTCAATACTCAATCCTCAATCCTCAATACGCAATCCTCAATTCTCAGTCCTCAAACCTCAATCCTGAATCCACAATCCTGAATCCTCAATCTTCAGACCTCAGTCCTCAACAATCATTCGTCAGTTCTCAATCCTCAATAGAATATCGTCAATTCACACTTTTCCATACTCAATACTCAGTCTGCAGTCTTAAAATCTCTATCCACAAACTTCAATTCCCATCACTCAACCCTCAACACTCAGTCCCCCATCCTCAATCTTCAATCCTCAATCCTCAATCCTCAATTCTCAATCCTCAATCCTCAGTCCTCAGACCTCAAACCACAATCCTCAATAATCGATTACCAATCCTAGATCCTCAATACTCAATCCTCAATCCCCAATCATCAATCCTCAATAAGCAATCTCCAATCCTAGGTCCTCAATCCGCAATCCTCAATTCTCGACCCTCAATCCTCATTCTTCAATCCTCAATACCCAATCCTCAATCTTCAATCCACAATCATCAGTCCTCAATTCTCAATCCTCAATCCTCAGTCCTCAGTCGTCAAACCTCAGTCCCCGACCCTCAGCCCTCATCCTCAATCCTCAGTCCTCAATCCTCAATCCTCAAACCTCAATCCTCTACCGTCAGTCCTCGTCCTCAATCCTCAAACCTCAATCATCAATCCTCAATATTCAATCATCAATACTCAATCTTCAATCCTCAATCCTCAATCCTCAATCCTCAACCTTCAATCCTCAATCCTCATCCTTCAATCCTCAATACCCAATCCTCAATCTTCAATCTTCAATCCTCAATCCTCAATCCTCAATCCTCAGTCCTCAAACATCAATGCTGAATCCTCAATCCTGAATCCTCAATCTTCAGCCCTCAGTCCTCAACAATCAGCTGTCAATCCTCAATCCTCAATCTTCAATCCTCAATTCTCAATCTTCAATCCTCGATCCTCAATCATCAATCCTCAATCCTCAATCCTCAGGCATCAATACTCAATCTTCAATGCTCAATCCTCAATCCTCAATCCTCAATCCTCATTCCCCAACCCTCAGTCCTCATTCCTCAAACCTCAATACTCAACCCTCAGTCCTCATCCTCAATTCTCAATTCTCAATCCTCAATCCTCAATCCTCAATCTTCAATCCTCAATCCTCAAACCTCAAACCTCAACCGTCATTCCTCGTCCTCAATCCTCAAACCTCAATCCTCAATCCTCAATGTTCAATCATCGATACTCAATCTTCTATCCTCAATGCTCTATCCTCAATCCTCAATCCTCAATCCTCAATATTCAAGACACAACCCTCAGCCATCAATTCTCAATACTCAACCATCAATCGTCAATTCTCAATACTCAATAGAATATTCTGAATGCTCATGGTTCAATACTCAATCCACAATATTCAATAATCAAATCTCAATCCTCAACCTTCAATCCTCAATACTCAATTTCAATCCTCAATCCTCAGTTCTCAATCCCCAATACTCAATCCTCAATCGTCAATCCTCAATCCCCAATCCTCAATCTTCAATCCTCAACCTCAATCCTCAATCCTCAATCCTCAATCCTCAATCTTCAATCATCAATATTCAATCTTCAATCCTCAATCCTCATTCTTCAATCCTCAATACCCAATCCTCAACCTTCAGTCCTCAATCCTCAACTCTCAATCCTCAATCCTCAATCCTCAGACCTCACACATCAATACTCAACCCTCAGTCCTCGTCCTCAACCCACAACCGTCAATCCTCAATCCTCAATCATCAATCATCAATATTCAAACTTCAGTCCTCAATACTCAATCCCCAATCCTCAATCCTCAATCCTCAATGTTCAATCCGCAATACCCAATCCTCAATCTTCAATCCTCAATCCTCAATCCTCAATCCTCAATCCTCAATCCTCAATACTCAATCCTCAATTCTCAGTCCTCAAACCTCAATCCTGAATCCACAATCCTGAATCCTCAATCTTCAGACCTCAGTCCTCAACAATCATTCGTCAGTTCTCAATCCTCAATAGAATATCGTCAATTCACACTTTTCCATACTCAATACTCAGTCTGCAATCTTAAAATCTCTATCCACAAACTTCAATTCCCGTCACTCAACCCTCAATACTCAGTCCCCCATCCTCAACCTTCAATCCTCAATCCTCAATCCTCAATTCTCAATCCTCAATCCTCAGTCCTCAGACTTCAAACCACAATCCTCAATAATCGATTATCAAACCTAGATCCTCAATCCTCAATCCTCAATCCCCAATCATCAATCCTCAATAATCAATCTCCAATCCTAGGTCCTCAATCCGCAATCCTCAATCCCCAACCCTCAATCCTCATTCTTCAATCCTCATTACCCAATCCTCAATCTTCAATCCTCAATCATCAGTCCTCAATTCTCAATCCTCAATCCACAGTCCTCAGTCGTCAAACCTCAGTCCCCGACCCTCAGCCCTCATCCTCAATCCTCAGTCCTCAATCCTCAATCCTCAAACCTCAATCCTCTACCGTCAGTCCGCGTCCTCAATACTCAAACCTCAATCCTCAATCCTCAATATTCAATCATCAATACTCAATCTTCAATCCTGAATCCTCAATCTTCAGCCCTCAGTCCTCAACAATCAGTTGTCAATCCTCAATCCTCAATGGAATATCATCAATTCACAGATTTCAATGCTAAATACTCAATCTGCAGTCTTCAAGTCTCTATTCTCAAACATCAATTCTCATCACTCAACACTCAACACTCAATCCTCAATCCTCAATCCTCAATCCTCAATCCTCAACCCTCAATCCTCATCCCTCAAACCTCAATCCTCCACCCTCAGTCCTCATCCTCAATTCTCAATTCTCAATCCTCAATCCTCAATCCTCAATCTTCACTCCTCAATAATCAATATCCGATCCTAGATCCTCAATCCCCAATCTTCAATCGTTAATCCTCAATCTTCAATCCTCAATCCCCAGTCATCAATCTGCAATCCTCATTGCTCAATCCTCAATCCTCAATCCTCAGTCCTCAATCCCCAATCCTCAATCCTCAAACCTCAATCCTCAACCGCCAGTCCTCGTCCTCAATCCCCAAACCTCAATCCTCAATCCTCAATATTCAATCATCAATACTCAATCTTCAATCCTCAATCCTCAAACCTCAATCCTCAATCCTCATTCCTCAATCCTAAATACCCAATCCTCAATCTTCAATCCTCAATCCTCAATCCTCAATTCTCATTCCTCAATCCTTAATCCTCAGGCCTCAAACATCAATGTTCAACCCTCAGTCCTCGTCCTCAATCCACAACCCTCAATCCTCAGTCCTCAATATTCAATCATCAATATTCAATCTTCAATCCTCAATTCTCAATCCTCAATCCTCAATCCACAATCCTCAATCTTCAACCCTGAATCCTCAATCCTCAATACTCAATCCTCAATCTTCAATCCTCAATACTCAATCTTCCACCCTCAATCCTCAATCCTCAATCCTCAATCCTCAATCCTTATTCCTCAGACCTCAAACATCAATATTCAACCCTCAGTCCTCGTCCTCAGTCCACAACCCTCAATCCTCAGTCCTCAATATTCAATCATCAATATTCAATCTTCAATCCTCAATCCTCAATCCTCAATCCTCAATCCTCAACACTCAATCATCAATCCTCAATCCTCAATCCTCAATCCTCAATCCTCATTCTTCAATCCTCAATACCCAATCCTCAAACTTCAATCCTCAATCCTCAATCCTCAATCCTGATTCCTCAATCCTCATTGTTCAATCCTCAATACCCAATCCTCAATTTCAATCCTCAATCCTCAAACCTCATTTCTCAATCCTCAATCCTCAACCCTCAGCCCTCATCCTCCATCCTCAATCCTCAATCCTCAATCCTCAATCTTCAATCCTCAATTCTCAATCTTCAATCCTCTATCCTCAATCATCAATCCTCAATCCTCAATCCTCAGGCATCAATACTCAATCTTCAATGCTCAATCCTCAATCCTCAATCCTCAATCCTCATTCCCCAACCCTCAATCCACATTCCTCAAACCTCAATCCTCAACCCTCAGTCCTCATACTCAATTCTCTATTCTCAATCCTCAATCCTCAATCCTCAATCTTCAATGCTCAATAATCAATCTGCAATCCTCAATCCTCAATCCTTGATTCTCAATCCTCAGGCATCGATACTCAATCTTCAATACTCAATCCTCAATCCTCAATCCTCAATCCTCAATCCTCATGCCTCAATCCTCAATCCTCAACCCTCAGTCCTCATCCTCAATTCTCAATTCTTAATCCTCAATCCTCAATCCTCAATCTTCAATCCTCAATCCTCAAACCTCAATCCTCAACCGTCAGTCCTCGTCCTCAATCCTCAAACCTCAATCCTCAATCCTCAATATTCAATCATCATTACTCAATCTTCTATCCTCAATGCTCTACCCTCAATCCTCAATCCTCAATCCTCAATATTCAAGACACAACCCTCAGCCATCAATTCTCAATACTGAACCATCAATCCGCAATTCTCAATACTCAATAGAATATTCTGAATACTCATGGTTCAATACTCAACCCACAATATTCAATAATCAAATCTCAATCCTCAAACTTCAATCCTCAATACTCAATTTCAATCCTCGATCCTCAGTTCTCAATCCCCTATACTCAATCCTCAATCGTCAATCCTCAATTCCCAA
Source organism: Calliopsis andreniformis (assembly GCF_051401765.1). Classification (NCBI taxonomy): domain Eukaryota; kingdom Metazoa; phylum Arthropoda; class Insecta; order Hymenoptera; family Andrenidae; genus Calliopsis; species Calliopsis andreniformis. Next base: position 2,078,334 of record NW_027480501.1, read on the forward strand.
TCTTCAATCTTCAATCCTCAACCTCAATCCTCAATCCTCAATCCTCAATCCTCAATCTTCAATCATCAATATTCAATCTTCAATCCTCAATCCTCATTCTTCAATCCTCAATACCCAATCCTCAATCTTCAATACTCAATCCTCAACTCTCAATCCTCAATCCTCAATCCTCAGACCTCACACATCAATACTCAACCCTCAGGCCTCGTCCTCAATCCACAACCCTCAATCCTCAATCCTCAATCATCAATCATCAATATTCAATCTTCAGTCCTCAATCCTCAATCCTCAATCTTCAATCCTCAATCCTCAATGTTCAATCCGCAATACCCAATCCTCAATCTTCAATCCTCAATCCTCAATACTCAATCCTCAATCCTCAATACTCAATCCTCAATTCTCAGTCCTCAAACCTCAATCCTGAATCCACAATCCTGAATCCTCAATCTTCAGACCTCAGTCCTCAACAATCATTCGTCAGTTCTCAATCCTCAATAGAATATCGTCAATTCACACTTTTCCATACTCAATACTCAGTCTGCAGTCTTAAAATCTCTATCCACAAAATTCAATTCCCATCACTCAACCCTCAACACTCAGTCCCCCATCCTCAATCTTCAATCCTCAATCCTCAATCCTCAATTCTCAATCCTCAATCCTCAGTCCTCAGACCTCAAACCACAATCCTCAATCCTCAAACCTCAATCCTCAACCGTCAGTCCTCGTCCTCAATCCTCAAACCTCAATCCTCAATCCTCAATATTCAATCATCAATACTCAATCTTCAATCCTCAATCCTCAATCCTCAATATTCAAGACACAACCCTCAGCCATCAATCCTCAATACTCAACCATCAATCCTCAATTCTCAATACTCAATAGAATATTCTGAATACTCATGGTTCAATACTCAATCCACAATATTCAATAATCAAGTCTCAATCCTGAATCTTCAATCGTCAATACTCAATTTCAATCCTCAATCCTCAATTCTCAATCCCTAATACTCAATCCTCAATCGTCATTCCTCAATCCCCAATCCTCAATCTTCAATCCTCAACCTCAAACCTCAATCCTCAATCCTCAATCCTCAATCCTCAATCTTCAATCCTCAATACCCAATCCTCAATCTTCAATCCTCAATCCTCAACTCTCAATCCTCAATCCTCTATCCTCAGACCTCACACATCAATACTCAACCCTCAGCCCTCGTCCTCAATCCACAACCCTCAATCCTCAATCCTCAATAATCAATCATCAATATTCAACCTCCAGTCCTCAATCCTCAATCCTCAATCCTAAATCCTCAATCCTCAATGTTCAATCCGAAATATCCAATCCTCAATCATCAATCCTCAATCCTCAATCCTCAATCCTCAACCCTCAATATTCAATCCTCAATTCTCAATCCTGAAACCTCAATCGTGAATCCACAATCCTCAATCTTCAATCCTCAATCATCAGTCTTCAATTCTCAATCCTCAATCATCAGTCCTCATCCTCAATTCTCAATTCTCAATCCTCTATCCTCAATCCTCAATCTTCAATCCTCAATAATCAATCTCCAATCCTAGATCCTCAGTCCCCAATCTTCAAACCTTAATACTCAATCTTCAATCCTCAATCCCCAGTCATCAATCTTCAATCCTCAATGCTCAATCCTCAATCCTCAATCCTCAGTCCTCAATCCACAATCCTCAATCCTCAAACCTCAACCCTCAACCGTCAGTCCTCGTCCTCAATCCTCAAACCTCAATCCTCGATCCTCAATATTCAATCGTCAATACTCAATCTTCAATCCTCAATGCTCTATCCTCAATCCTCAATCCTCAATCCTCAATCCTCAATACCCAATCCTCAATCTTCAATCTTCAATCCTCAATCCTCAATCCTCAGTCCTCAAACATCAATCCTGAATCCTCAATCCTGAATCCTCAATCTTCAGCACTCAGTCCTCAACAATCAGTTGTCAATCCTCAATCCTCAATGGAATATCATCAATTTACAGATTTCAATGCTCAATACTCAATCTGCAGTCTTCAAGTTTCTATTCTCAAACATCAATTCTCATCACTCAACCCTCAACACTCAATCCTCAATCCTCAATCCTCAATCCTCAATCCTCAACCCTCAATCCTCATTCCTCAAACCTCAATCCACAACCCTCAGTCCTCATCCTCAATTCTCAATTCTCAATCCTCAATCCTCAATCCTCAATCCTCAATTCTCAATCCTCAATCCTCAATCCTCAGACCTCAAACATCAATATTCAACCCTCACTCCTCGTCCTCTATCCACAACAATCAATCCTCAATCCTCAATCTTCAATCATCAACATTCAATCTTCAATCCTCAATCCTAAATCCTCAATCCTCAATCCTCAATCCTCAATCCTCAATCCTCAATCCTCAATCTTCAATCCTCAATACCCAATCTTCAATCCCCAATCCTCAATTCTCAATCCTCAATCCTCAATGTTCAATCCTCAATACTCAATCTTCAATCCTCAATCCTCAATCCTCAATCCTCAATCCTCATTCTTCAATCCTCAATACCCAATCCTCAATCTTCAATCCTCAATCCTCAACTCTCAATCCTCAATCCTCTATCCTCAGACCTCACACATCAATACTCAACCCTCAGCCCTCGTCCTCAATCCACAACCCTCAATCCTCAATCCTCAATAATCAATCATCAATATTCAATCTTCAGTCCTCAATCCTCAATCCTCAATCCTCAATCCTCAATCCTCACTGTTCAATCCGAAATACCCAATCCTCAATCTTCAATCCTCAATCCTCAATCCTCAATCCTCAACCCTCAATACTCAATCCTCAATTCTCAGTCCTGAAACCTCAATCCTGAATCCACAATCCTCAATCTTCAATCCTCAATGCTCAATCCTCAATCCTCAATCCTCAATTCTCAATACTCAGTCCTCAATTCTCCGTCCTCAAACCTCAATCCTGAATCCACAATCCTGAATCCTCAATCTTCAGACCTCAGTCCTCAACAATCAGTCGTCAATTCTCAGTCCTCAACCCTCAATCCTCATTCCTCAAACCTCAATCCTCAACCCTCAGTCCTCATCCTCAATTCTCAATTCTCAATCCTCAATTCTCAATACTCAATATTCAATCCTCAATAATCAACCTCCAATCCTAGATCCTCAATCCCCAATCTTCAATCCTTAATCCTCAATCTTCAATCCTTAATTCTCAATCGTCAATCTTCAATCCTCAATACTCAATCTTCAATCCTCAATCCTCAGTCCTCAATCCTCAATCCTAAATCCTCAATCGTCAATCTTCAATCCTCAATACTCAATCTTCAATCCTCAATCCTCAATCCTCAATCCTCAATCCTCATTCTTCAATACTCAATACCCAACACTCAATCTTCAACCCTCAATCCTCAATCCTCAATTCTCAATCCTCAATCCTCAGTCCTCTGTCCTCAAACCTCAATCCTCAACCCTCAGCCCTCATCCTCCATCCTCAATCCTCAATCATCAATCCTCAATCTTATATCCTCAATATTCAATCTTCAATCCTCAATCCTCAATCCTCAATCCTCAATCCCCAATCCCCAGTGATCAATACTCAATATTCAATCCTCAATAATCAACCTCCAATCCTAGATCCTCAATCCCCAATCTTCAATCCTTAATCCTCAATCTTCAATCCTTAGTTCTCAATCGTCAATCTTCAATCCTCAATACTCAATCTTCAATCCTCAATCCACTGTCCTCAATCCTCAATCCTTAATCCTCAATCGTCAATCTTCAATCCTCAATACTCAATCTTCAATCCTCAATCCTCAATCCTCAATCCTCAATCCTCATTCTTCAATACTCAATACCCAACACTCAATCCTCAATCCTCAATCCTCAATCCACAATCCTCAATCCTCAAACCTCAATCCTCAATCCTCAATCCTCAATACTCAATCCTCAATCTTCAATCCTCAATTCTCAACACTCAATAGAATATCCTGAATACTCCCGCTTCAATACTCAGACCACAATATTCAATAATCAAATCTCAATCCTCAATCTTCAATCCTCAATACTCAATTTCAATCCTCAATCCTCAATCCCCAATCCCCAATACTCAATCCTCAATCGTCAGTCCTCAATCCTCAATCCTCAATGCTCAATCCTCAATCTTCAATCCTCAATTCTCAACACTCAATAGAATATCCTGAATACTCCCGCTTCAATACTCAGACCACAATATTCAATAATCAAATCTCAATCCTCAATCTTCAATCCTCAATACTCAATTTCAATCCTCAATCCTCAATCCCCAATCCCCAATACTCAATCCTCAATCTTCAATCCTCAATTCTCAACACTCAATAGAATATCCTGAATACTCCCGCCTCAATACTCAGACCACAATATTCAATAATCAAATCTCAATCCTCAATCTTCAATCCTCAATACTCAATTTCAATCCTCAATCCTCAATCCTCAATCCTCAGTACTCAATCCTCAATACTCAACCTTCAATCCTCAATACTCAATCTTCAATCCTCAATCCTCAATCCTCAATCCTCAATCCTCAATCTTCAATCCTCAATCCTCAATCATCAATCTTCAATCCTCAATACTCAATCTGCAATCCTCAGTCCTCAAACCTCAATCCTCAATCCTCATTCTTCAATCCTCAATACCCAATCCTCAATCTTCAATCCTCAATCCTCAACCCTCAATCCTCAATTCTCAATCCTCAATCTTCAATCCTCAATCCTCAATCCTCAATACTCAATCCTCAATCTTCAATCCTCAATTCTCAACACTCAATAGAATATCCTGAATACTCCCGCTTCAATACTCAGACCACAATATTCAATAATCAAATCTCAATCCTCAATCTTCAATCCTCAATACTCAATTTCAATCCTCAATCCTCAATCCCCAATCCCCAATACTCAATCCTCAATCGTCAGTCCTCAATCCCCAATCCTCAATCTTCAATCCTCAACCTCAATCTTCAATCCTCAATCCTCAATCCTCAATCTTCAATCCTCAATCCTCAATCCTCAATCCTCAATCCTCAATCCTCAATCCTCAATCCACAATCCTCAATCCTCAAACCTCAATCCTCAACCGTCAGTCCTCGTCCTCAATCCTCAAACCTCAATCCTCAATCCTCAATATTCAGTCATCAATACTCAATCTTCAATCCTCAATGCTCTATCCTCAATCCTCAATCCTCAATCCTCAATATTCAAGACACAACCCTCAGCCATCAATCCTCAATACTCAACCATCAATCCTCAATTCTCAATACTCAATAGAATATTCTGAATACACATGGTTCAATACTCAATCCACAATATTCAATAATCAAGTCTCAATCCTGAATATTCAATCGTCAATACTCAATTTCAATCCTCAATCCTCAATCCCCAATACTCAATCCTCAATCGTCAATCCTCAATCACCAATCCTCAATCTTCAATCCTCAACCTCAATCCTCAATCCTCAATCCTCAATCCTCAATCTTCAATCCTCAATACTCAATCTTCAATCCTCAATCCTCAATCCTCAATCCTCAATCCTCAATCCTCAATCCTCAATCCTCAATCCTCAATCCTCATTACTCAATCTGCAATCCTCAATCCTCAATCCTCAATCCTCATTCTTCAATCCTCAGTACCCAATCCTCAATCTTCAATCCTCAATCCACAATCCTCAATCCTCAATCCTCAATACTCAATCTGCAATGCTCAATCCTCATTCTTCAATCCTCCATACCCAATCCTCAATCTTCAATCCTCTATCCTCAATCCTCAATTCTCAATCCTCAATCCTCAATCCTCAGACCTCAAACATCAATATTCAGCCCTCAGTCCTCGTCCTCTATCCACAACCTTCAATCCTCAATCCTCAATCTTCAATCATCAATATTCAATCTTCAATACTCAATCCTCAATCCTCAATCCTCAATCCTCAATACTCAATCCTCAATCCTCAATCCTCAATCTTCAATCCTCAATACTCAATCTTCAATCCCCAATCCTCAATTCTCAATCCTCAACCCTCAATGTTCAATCCTCAATACTCAATCTTCAATCCTCAATACTCAATCCTCAATCCTCAATCCTCATTCTTCAATCCTCAATACCCAATCCTCAATCTTCAATCCTCAATCCTCAACTCTCAATCCTCAATCCTCAATCCTCAGACCTCACACATCAATACTCAACCCTCAGTCCTCGTCCTCAATCCACAACCCTCAATCCTCAATCCTCAATCATCAATCATCAATATTCAATCTTCAGTCCTCAATCCTCAATCCTCAATCCTCAATCCTCAATCCTCAATGTTCAATCCGAAATACCCAATCCTCAATCTTCAATCCTCACTCCTCAATCCTCAATCCTCAACCCTCAATACTCAACCCTCAATTCTCAGTCCTCAAACCTCAATCCTGAATCCACAATCCTCAATCTTCAATCCTCAATCATCAGTCCTCAATTCTCAATCCTCAATCCTCAGTCCTCATTCCTCAAACCTCAATCCTCAACCCTCAGTCCTCATCCTCAATTCTCAATTCTCAATCCTCTATCCTCAATACTCAATCTTCAATCCTCAATAATCAATCTCCAATCCTAGATCCTCAATCCCCAATCTTCAATCCTTAATACTCAATCTTCAATCCTCAATCCCCAGTCATCAATCTTCAATCCTCAATGCTCAATCCTCAATCCTCAATCCTCAGTCCTCAATCCACAATCCACAATCCTCAATCCTCAAAGCTCAATCCTCAACCGTCAGTCCTCGTCCTCAATCCTCAAACCTCAATCCTCAATTCTCAATATTCAATCATCAATACTCAATCTTCAATCCTCAGTGCTCTATCCTCAATCCTCAATCCTCAATCCTCAATATTCAAGACACAACCCTCAGCCACCAATCCTCAAGACTCAACCATCAATCCTCAATTCCCAATACTCAATAGAATATTCTGAATACTCATGGTTCAATACTCAATTCACAATATTCAATAATCAAACCTCAATCCTCAATCTTCAGTCCTCAATACTCAACTTCAATCCTCAATCCTCAATTCTCAATCCCCAATACTCAATCCTCAATCGTCAATCCTCAATCCCCAATCCTCAATCTTCAATCCTCAACCTCAATCCTCAATCCTCAATCCTCAATCCTCAATCATCAATATTCAATCCTCAATACTCAATCTTCTATCCTCAATCCTCAATCCTCAATCCTCAGTCCTCAATCCTCAATCCTCAATCCTCAATCCTCAATCCTCAAACTTCAATCCTCAATCCTCAATCCTCAATCCTCAATCCTCAATCCTCAATCCTCAATCCTCAATCCTCAATCCTCATTCTTCAATCCTCAATACCCAATCCTCAATCTTCAATCCTCAATCATCAGGCCTCAATTCTCAATCCTCAATCCTCAGTCCTCATTCCTCAAATCTCAATCCTCAACCCTCAGTCCTCATCCTCAATTATCAACTCTCAATCCTCAATCCTCAATCCTCAATCCTCAATCTTCAATCCTCAATAATCAATCTCCAATCCTAGATCCTCAATCCCCAATCTTCAATCCTTAATAATCAATCTTCAATCCTCAATCCCCAGTCATCAATCTTCAATCCTCAATGCTCAATCCTCAATCCTCAATCCTCAATCCTCAGTCCACAATCCTCAATCCTCAAACCTCAATCCTCAACCGCCAGTCCTCGTCCTCAATCCTCAAACCTCAATCCTCAATCCTCAATATTCAATCATCAATACTCAATCTTCAATCCTCAATGCTCTATCCTCAATCCTCAATCCTCAATCCTCAATATTCAAGACACAACAATCAGCCATCAATCCTCAATACTCAACCATCAATCCTCAATTCTCAATACTCAATACAATATTCTGAATACTCATGGTTCAATACTCAATCCACAATATTCAATAATCAAGTCTCAATCCTCAATCTTCAATCCTCAATACTCAATTTCAATCCTCAATCCTCAATACTCAATCCCCAATACTCAGTCCTCAATCGTCAATCCTCAATCCCCAATCGTCAATCTTCAATCCTCAACCTCAATCCTCTATCCTCAATCCTCAATCCTCAATCTTCAATCATCAATACTCAATCTTCAATCCTCAATGCTCTATCCTCAATCCTCAATCCTCAATCCTCAATATTCAAGACACAACCCTCAGCCATCAATCCTCAATACTCAACCATCAATCCTCAATTCTCAATACTCAATACAATATTCTGAATACTCATGGTTCAATACTCAATCCACAATATTCAATAATCAAGTCTCAATCCTCAATCTTCAATCCTCAATACTCAATTTCAATCCTCAATCCTCAATTCTCAATCCCCAATACTCAATCCTCAATCGTCAATCATCAATCCCCAATCCTCAATCTTCAATCCTCAACCTCAATCCTCAATCCTCAATCCTCAATCCTCAATCTTCAATCCTCAATACTCAATCTTCAATCCTCAATACTCAATCCTCAATCCTCAATCCTCAATCCTCAATCTTCAATCCTCAATGCTCAATCCTCAATACTCAATCTGCAATCCTCAATCCTCAATCCTCAATCCTCAATCCTCATTCTTCAATCCCCAATACCCAATCCTCAATCTTCAATCCCCAATCCTCAATCCTCAATTCTCAATCCTCAATCCTCAATCCTCAGACCTCAAACATCAATATTCAACGCTCAGTCCTCGTCCTCTATCCACAACCTTCAATCCTCAATCCTCAATCTTCAATCATCAATATTCAATCCTCAATCCTCAATCCTCAATCCTCAATCCTCAATCCTCAATCCTCAATCCTCATTCCTCAATCCTCAATCTTCAATCCTCAATACTCAATCTTCAATCCCCAATCCTCAATTCTCAATCCTCAAGCCTCAATGTTCAATCCTAAATACTCAATCTCCAATCCTAGATCCTCAATCCCCAATCCTCAATCCTTAATACTCAATCTTCAATCCTCAATCCCCAGTCATCAATCTTCAATCCTCAATGCTCAATCCTCAATCCTCAATCCTCAGTCCTCAATTCACAATCCTCAATCCTCAAACCTCATTCTTCAACCGTCAGTCCTCGTCCTCAATCCTCAAACCTCAATCCTCAGTCCTCAATATTCAATCATCAATACTCAATATTCAATCCTCAATGCTCTATCTTCAATCCTCAATCCTCAATCCTCAATATTCAAGACACAACCCTCAGCCATCAATCCTCAATACTCAACCATCAATCCTCAATTCTCAATACTCAATACAATATTCTGAATACTCATGGTTCAATACTCAAACCACAATATTCAATAATCAAGTCTCAATCCTCACTCCCCAATCCTCAATATTCAACACACAACCCTCAGCCAACATTCCTCAATATTCAACCATCAATCCTCAATTCACAATACTCAATAGAATATCCTGAATCCGCATGGTTCGGTACTCAAACCACAATATTCAATAATCAAATCTCAATCCTCAATCTTCAATCCTCAATACTCAATTTCAATCCTCAATCCTCAATCTTCAATCCTCAATCCTCAACTATCAATCCTCAATCCTCAATCCTCAACCTTCAATCCTCAATACTCAATATTCAATCCTCAATCCTCAATCCTCAATCCTCAATCCACAATTCTCAATCCTCAATCCTCAATCCTCAATCCTCAATCCTCAATACTCAATCTGCAATCCTCAATACTCAATCCTCAATCCTCAATCTTCAATCATCAATATTCAATCTTCAATCCGCAACCCTCAATCCTCAATCCTCAATCCTCAATCCTCAACCTTCAATCCTCAATACTCAATATTCAATCCTCAATCCTCAATCCTCAATCCTCAATCCACAATCCTCAATCCTCAATCCTCAATCCTCAATCCTCAATACTCAATCTGCAATCCTCAATACTCAATCCTCAATCCTCAATCCTCAATCTTCAATCATCAATATTCAATCTTCAATCCCCAACCCTCAATCCTCAATCCTCAATCCTCAATCCTCAATCTTCAATCCTCAATCCTCAATCCTCAACTCTCAATCCTCATTCCTCAAACCTCAGTCCTCAACCCTCAGTCCTCATCCTCAATTCTCAATTCTCAATCCTCAATCCTCAATCCTCAATCTTCAATCGTCAATAATCAATCTCCAATCCTAGATCCTCAATCCCCAATCTCCAATCCTTAATACTCAATCTTCAATCCTCAATCCCCAGTCATCAATCTTCAATCCTCAATAATCAATATCCGATCCTAGATCCTCAATCCCCAATCTTCAATCGTTAATCCTCATTCTTCAATCCTCAGTCCCCAGTCATCAATCTTCAATCCTCAATGCTCAATCCTCAATCCTCAATCCTCAATCCTCAATCCTCAATCTTCAATCCTCAACCTCAATCCTCAATCCTCAATCCTCAATCCTCAAACTTCAATCCTCAATCCTCAATACTCAATCCTCAATCCTCAATCCTCAATCCTCAATCCTCAATCCTCAATACTCAATCTGCAATCCTCAATCCTCAATCCTCAATCCTCAATCCTCATTCTTCAATCCTCAATACCCAATCCTCAATCTTCAATCCTCAATCATCAGGCCTCAATTCTCAATCCTCGATCCTCAGTCCTCATTCCTCAAACCTCAATCCTCAACCCTCAGTCCTCATCCTCAATTATCAACTCTCAATCCTCAATCCTCAATCCTCAATCCTCAATCTTCAATCCTCAATAATCAATCTCCAATCCTAGATCCTCAATCCCCAATCTTCAATCCTTAATAATCAATCTTCAATCCTCAATCCCCAGTCATCAATCTTCAATCCTCAATGCTCAATCCTCAATCCTCAATCCTCAGTCCTCAATCCACAATCCTCAATCCTCAAAGCTCAATCCTCAACCGTCAGTCCTCGTCCTCAATCCTCAACCCTCAATCCTCAATTCTCAATATTCAATCATCAATACTCAATCTTCAATCCTCAGTGCTCTATCCTCAATCCTCAATCCTCAATCCTCAATCCTCAATATTCAAGACAGAACCCTCAGCCACCAATCCTCAAGACTCAACCATCAATCCTCAATTCCCAATACTCAATAGAATATTCTGAATACTCATGGTTCAATACTCAATTCACAATATTCAATAATCAAACCTCAATCCTCAACCTTCAGTCCTCAATACTCAACTTCAATCCTCAATCCTCAATTCTCAATCCCCAATACTCAATCCTCAATCGTCAATCCTCAATCCGCAATCCTCAATCTTCAATCCTCAACCTCAATCCTCAATCCTCAATCCTCAATCCTCAATATTCAATCCTCAATACTCAATCTTCTATCCTCAATCCTCAATCCTCAATCCTCAGTCCTCAATCCTCAATCCTCAATCCTCAATCCTCAATCCTCAATCCTCAATCCTCAATACTCAATCTGCAATCGTCAATCCTCAATCCTCAATCCTCAATCCTCATTCTTCAACCCTCAATACCCAATCTTCAATCTTCAATCCTCAATCCTCAATCCTCAATTCTCAATCCTCAATCCTCAATCCTCAGACCTCAAACATCAATATTCAACCCTCAGTCCTCGTCCTCTATCCACAACCATCAATCCTCAATCCTCAACCTTCAATCATCAATATTCAAACTTCAATCCTCAATCCTCAATCCTCAATCCTCAATCCACAATCCTCAATCTTCAATCCTCAATCCTCAATCCTCAATCCTCAATCCTCAACCTTCAATCCTCAATACTCAATCTTCAATCCCCAATCCTCAATTCTCAATCCTCAGTCCTCAATCTTCAATCCTCAATGCTCAATCTTCTATCCCCAATCCTCAATTCTCAATCCTCAAGCCTCAATGTTCAATCCTCAATACTCAATCTTCAATCCTCAATCCTCAAACCTCAATCCTCAATCCTCATTCTTCAATCCTCATTCTTCAATCCTCAATACCCAATCCTCAATCTTCAATCCTCAATCCTCAACTCTCAATACTCAATCCTCAATCCTCAGACCTCACACATCAATACTCAAGCCTCAGTCCTCGTCCTCAATCCACAACCCTCAATCCTCAATCCTCAATCATCAATCATCAATATTCAATCTTCAGTCCTCAATCCTCAATCCTCAATCCTCAATCCTCAATCCTCAATGTTCAATCCGAAATACCCAATCCTCAATCTTCAATCATCAATCCTCAATCCTCAATCCTCAACCCTCAATACTCAATCCTCAATTCTCAGTCCTCAAACCTCAATGCTGAATCCACAATCCTCAATCCTCAATCCTCAATCCTCAATCCTCAATACTCAATCTGCAATCCTCAATCCTCAATCCTCAATCCTCAATCCTCAATCCTCATTCTTCAATCCTCAATACCCAATCCTCAATCTTCAATCCTCAATCATCAGGCCTCAATTCTCAATCCTCAATCCTCAGTCCTCATTCCTCAAACCTCAATCCTCAACCCTCAGTCCTCATCCTCAATTATCAACTCTCTATCCTCAATCCTCAATCCTCAATCCTCAATCTTCAATCCTCAATAATCAATCTCCAATCCTAGATCCTCAATCCCCAATCTTCAATCCTTAATAATCAATCTTCAATCCTCAATCCCCAGTCATCAATCTTCAATCCTCAATGCTCAATCCTCAATCCTCAATCCTCAATCCTCAATCCACAATCCTCAATCCTCAAACTTCAATCCTCAACCGTCAGACCTCGTCCTCAATCCTCAAACCTCAATCCTCAATCCTCAATATTCAATCATCAATACTCAATCTTCAATCCTCAATGCTCTATCCTCAATCCTCAATCCTCAATCGTCAATATCCAAGACACAACCCTCAGCCATCAATCCTCAATACTCAACCATCAATCCTCAATTCTCAATACTCAATACAATATTCTGAATACTCATGGTTCAATACTCAATCCACAATATTCAATAATCAAGTCTCAATCCTCAATCTTCAATCCTCAATACTCAATTTCAATCCTCAATCCTCAATACTCAATCCCCAATACTCAATCCTCAATCGTCAATCCTCAATCCCCAATCGTCAATCTTCAATCCTCAACCTCAATCCTCAATCCTTCATCCTCAATCCTCAATCTTCAATCATCAATACTCAATCTTCAATCCTCAATGCTCTATCCTCAATCCTCAATCCTCAATCCTCAATATTCAAGACACAACCCTCAGCCATCAATCCTCAATACTCAACCATCAATCCTCAATTCTCAATACTCAATACAATATTCTGAATACTCATGGTTCAATACTCAATCCACAATATTCAATAATCAAGTCTCCATCCTCAATCTTCAATCCTCAATACTCAATTTCAATCCTCAATCCTCAATTCTCAATCCCCAATACTCAATCCTCAATCGTCAATCTTCAATCCTCAACCTCACTCCTCAATCCTCAATCCTCAATCCTCAATCTTCAATCATCAATACTCAATCATCAATCCTCAATGCTCTATCCTCAATCCTCAATCCTCAATCCTCAATATTCAAGACACAACCCTCAGCCATCAATCCTCAATACTCAACCATCAATCCTCAATTCTCAATACTCAATACAATATTCTGAATACTCATGGTTCAATACTCAATCCACAATATTCAATAATCAAGTCTCAATCCTCAATCTTCAATCCTCAATACTCAATTTCAATCCTCAATCCTCAATTCTCAATCCCCAATACTCAATCCTCAATCCTCAACCTCAATCCTCAATCCTCAATCCTCAATCCTCAATATTCAATCCTCAATACTCAATCTTCTATCCTCAATCCTCAATCCTCAATCCTCAATCCTCAGTCCTCAATGCTCAATCCTCAATCCTCAATCCTCAATCCTCAATCCTCAATCCTCAATACTCAATCTGCAATCGTCAATCCTCAATCCTCAATCCTCAATCCTCATTCTTCAACCCTCAATACCCAATCTTCAATCTTCAATCCTCAATCCTCAATCCTCAATTCTCAATCCTCAATCCTCAATCCTCAGACCTCAAACATCAATATTCAACCCTCAGTCCTCGTCCTCTATCCACAACCATCAATCCTCAATCCTCAACCTTCAATCATCAATATTCAAACTTCAATCCTCAATCCTCAATCCTCAATCCTCAATCCACAATCCTCAATCTTCAATCCTCAATCCTCAATCCTCAATCCTCAATCCTCAATCTTCAATCCTCAATACCCAATCCTCAATCTTCAATCCTCAATCCTCAACTCTCAATACTCAATCCTCAATCCTCAGACCTAACACATCAATACTAAACCCTCAGTCCTCGTCCTCAATCCACAACCCTCAATCCTCAATCCTCAATCATCAATCATCAATATTCAATCTTCAGTCCTCAATCCTCAATCCTCAATCCTCAATCCTCAATCCTCAATGTTCAATCCGAAATACCCAATCCTCAATCTTCAATCCTCAATCCTCAATCCTCAATCCTCAACCCTCAATACTCAATCCTCAATTCTCAGTCCTCAAACCTCAATCCTGAATCCACAATCCTCAATCCTCAATCCTCAATCCTCAATCCTCAATACTCAATCTGCAATCCTCAATCCTCAATCCTATATCCTCAATCCTCATTCTTCAATCCTCAATACCCAATCCTCAATCTTCAATCCTCTATCATCAGGCCTCAATTCTCAATCCTCAATCCTCAGTCCTCATTCCTCAAACCTCAATCCTCAACCCTCAGTCCTCATCCTCAACTATCAACTCTCAATCCTCAATCCTCAATACTCAATCCTCAATCTTCAATCCTCAATAATCAATCTCCAATCCTAGATCCTCAATCCCCAATCTTCAATCCTTAATAATCAATCTTCAATCCTCAATCCCCAGTCATCAATCTTCAATCCTCAATGCTCAATCCTCAATCCTCAATCCTCAATCCTCAATCCACAATCCTCAATCCTCAAACCTCAATCCTCAACCGTCAGTCCTCGTCCTCAATCCTCAAACCTCAATCCTCAATCCTCAATATTCAATCATCAATACTCAATCTTCAATCCTCAATGCTCTATCCTCAATCCTCAATCCTCAATCCTCAATATTCAAGACACAACCCTCAGCCATCAATCCTCAATACTCAACCATCAATCCTCAATTCTCAATACTCTATACAATATTCTGAATACTCATGGTTCAATACTCAATCCACAATATTCAATAATCAGGTCTCAATCCTCAATCTTCAATCCTCAATACTCAATTTCAATCCTCAATCCTCAATACTCAATCCCCAATACTCAATCCTCAATCGTCAATCCTCAATCCCCAATCGTCAATCTTCAATCATCAATACTCAATCTTCAATCCTCAATGCTCTATCCTCAATCCACAATCCTCAATCCTCAATATTCAAGACACAACCCTCAGCCATCAATCCTCAATACTCAACCATCAATCCTCAATTCTCAATACTCAATACAATATTCTGAATACTCATGGTTCAATACTCAATCCACAATATTCAATAATCAAGTCTCAATCCTCAATCTTCAATCCTCAATACTCAATTTCAATCCTCAATCCTCAATTCTCAATCCCCAATACTCAATCCTCAATCGTCAATCCTCAATCCCCAATCCTCAATCTTCAATCCTCAACCTCAATCCTCAATCCTCAATCCTCAATCCTCAATCTTCAATCCTCAATACTCAATCTTCAATCCTCAATCTTCAATCCTCAATACTCAATTTCAATCCTCAATCCTCAATTCTCAATCCCCAATACTCAATCCTCAATCGTCAATCCTCAATCCCCAATCCTCAATCTTCAATCCTCAACCTCAATCCTCAATCCTCAATCCTCAATCCTCAATCTTCAATCCTCAATACTCAATCTTCAATCCTCAATCCTCAATCCTCAATCCACAATCCTCAATCCTCAATCTTCAATCCTCAATCCTGATTCCTCAATCCTCAATCTTCAATCCTCGATACTCAATCTTCAATCCCCAATCCTCAATTCTCAATCCTCAAGCCTCAATGTTCAATCCTCAATACTCAATCTCCAATCCTAGATCCTCAATCCCCAATCCTCAATCCTTAATACTCAATCTTCAATCATCAATCCCCAGTCATCAATCTTCAATCCTCAATGCTCAATCCTCAATCCTCAATCCTCAGTCCTCAATTCACAATCCTGAATCCTCAAACCTCATTCTTCAACCGTCAGTCCTCGTCCTCAATCCTCAAACCTCAATCCCCAATCCTCAATATTCAATCATCAATACTCAATATTCAATCCTCAATGCTCTATCTTCAATCCTCAATCCTCAATCCTCAATATTCAAGACACAACCCTCAGCCATCAATCCTCAATACTCAACCATCAATCCTCAATTCTCAATACTCAATACAATATTCTGAATACTCATGGTTCAATACTCAAACCACAATATTCAATAACCAAGTCTCAATCCTCAATCATCAATCCTCAATACTCAATTTCAATCCTCAATCCTCAATTCTCAATCCCCAATACTCAATCCTCAATCGTCAATCCTCAATCCCCAATCCTCAATCTTCAATCCTCAACCTCAATCCTCAATCCTCAATCCCCAATCCTCAATCTTCAATCATCAATACTCAATCTTCAATCCTCAATGCTCTATCCTCAATCCTCAATCCTCAATCCTCAATATTCAAGACACAACCCTCAGCCATCAATCCTCAATACTCAACCATCAATCCTCAATTCTCAATACTCAATACAATATTCTGAATACTCATGGTTCAATACTCAATCCACAATATTCAATAATCAAGTCTCAATCCTCAATCTTCAATCCTCAATACTCAATTTCAATCCTCAATCCTCAATTCTCGATCCCCAATACTCAATTCTCAATCCTCAATCCTCAATCCTCAATCCTCAATACTCAATCTGCAATCCTCAATCCTCAATCCTCAATCCTCAATACTCAATCTGCAATCGTCAATCCTCAATCCTCAATCCTCAATCCTCATTCTTCAACCCTCAATACCCAATCTTCAATCTTCAATCCTCAATCCTCAATCCTCAATTCTCAATCCTCAATCCTCAATCCTCAGACCTCAAACATCAATATTCAACCCTCAGTCCTCGTCCTCTATCCACAACCATCAATCCTCAATCCTCAACCTTCAATCATCAATATTCAAACTTCAATCCTCAATCCTCAATCCTCAATCCTCAATCCACAATCCTCAATCTTCAATCCTCAATCCTCAATCCTCAATCCTCAATCCTCAATCTTCAATCCTCAATACTCAATCTTCAATCCCCAATCCTCAATTCTCAATCCTCAATCCTCAATCTTCAATCCTCAATACTCAATCTTCTATCCCCAATCCTCAATTCTCAATCCTCAAGCCTCAATGTTCAATCCTCAATACTCAATCTTCAATCCTCAATCCTCAAACCTCAATCCTCAATCCTCATTCTTCAATCCTCAATACCCAATCCTCAATCTTCAATCCTCAATCCTCAACTCTCAATACTCAATCCTCAATCCTCAGACCTAACACATCAATACTCAACCCTCAGTCCTCGTCCTCAATCCACAACCCTCAATCCTCAATCCTCAATCATCAATCATCAATATTCAATCTTCAGTCCTCAATCCTCAATCCTCAATCCTCAATCCTCAATCCTCAATGTTCAATCCGAAATACCCAATCCTCAATCTTCAATCCTCAAACCTCAATCCTCAATCCTCAACCCTCAATACTCAATCCTCAATTCTCAGTCCTCAAACCTCAATCCTGAATCCACAATCCTCAATCCTCAATCCTCAATCCTCAATCCTCAATACTCAATCTGCAATCCTCAATCCTCAATCCTATATCCTCAATCCTCATTCTTCAATCCTCAATACCCAATCCTCAATCTTCAATCCTCTATCATCAGGCCTCAATTCTCAATCCTCAATCCTCAGTCCTCATTCCTCAAACCTCAATCCTCAACCCTCAGTCCTCATCCTCAACTATCAACTCTCAATCCTCAATCCTCAATACTCAATCCTCAATCTTCAATCCTCAATAATCAATCTCCAATCCTAGATCCTCAATCCCCAATCTTCAATCCTTAATAATCAATCTTCAATCCTCAATCCCCAGTCATCAATCTTCAATCCTCAATGCTCGATCCTCAATCCTCAATCCTCAATCCTCAATCCACAATCCTCAATCCTCAAACCTCAATCCTCAACCGTCAGTCCTCGTCCTCAATCCTCAAACCTCAATCCTCAATCCTCAATATTCAATCATCAATACCCAATCTTCAATCCTCAATGCTCTATCCTCAATCCTCAATCCTCAATCCTCAATATTCAAGACACAACCCTCAGCCATCAATCCTCAATACTCAACCATCAATCCTCAATTCTCAATACTCTATACAATATTCTGAATACTCATGGTTCAATACTCAATCCACAATATTCAATAATCAGGTCTCAATCCTCAATCTTCAATCCTCAATACTCAATTTCAATCCTTAATCCTCAATACTCAATCCCCAATACTCAATCCTCAATCGTCAATCCTCAATCCCCAATCGTCAATCTTCAATCCTCAACCTCAATCCTCAATCCTCAATCCTCAATCCTCAATCTTCAATCCTCAATACTCAATCTTCAATCCTCAATCTTCAATCCTCAATACTCAATTTCAATCCTCAATCCTCAATTCTCAATCCCCAATACTCAATCCTCAATCGTCAATCCTCAATCCCCAATCCTCAATCATCAATCCTCAACCTCAATCCTCAATCCTCAATCCTCAATCCTCAATCTTCAATCCTCAATACTCAATCTTCAATCCTCAATCCTCAATCCTCAATCCACAATCCTCAATCCTCAATCTTCAATCCTCAATCCTGATTCCTCAATCCTCAATCTTCAATCCTCGATTCTCAATCTTCAATCCCCAATCCTCAATTCTCAATCCTCAAGCCTCAATGTTCAATCCTCAATACTCAATCTCCAATCCTAGATCCTCAATCCCCAATCCTCAATCCTTAATACTCAATCTTCAATCATCAATCCCCAGTCATCAATCTTCAATCCTCAATGCTCAATCCTCAATCCTCAATCCTCAGTCCTCAATTCACAATCCTGAATCCTCAAACCTCATTCTTCAACCGTCAGTCCTCGTCCTCAATCCTCAAACCTCAATCCCCAATCCTCAATATTCAATCATCAATACTCAATATTCAATCCTCAATGCTCTATCTTCAATCCTCAATCCTCAATCCTCAATATTCAAGACACAACCCTCAGCCATCAATCCTCAATACTCAACCATCAATCCTCAATTCTCAATACTCAATACAATATTCTGAATACTCATGGTTCAATACTCAAACCACAATATTCAATAACCAAGTCTCAATCCTCAATCATCAATCCTCAATACTCAATTTCAATCCTCAATCCTCAATTCTCAATCCCCAATACTCAATCCTCAATCGTCAATCCTCAATCCCCAATCCTCAATCTTCAATCCTCAACCTCAATCCTCAATCCTCAATCCCCAATCCTCAATCTTCAATCATCAATACTCAATCTTCAATCCTCAATGCTCTATCCTCAATCCTCAATCCTCAATCCTCAATATTCAAGACACAACCCTCAGCCATCAATCCTCAATACTCAACCATCAATCCTCAATTCTCAATACTCAATACAATATTCTGAATACTCATGGTTCAATACTCAATCCACAATATTCAATAATCAAGTCTCAATCCTCAATCTTCAATCCTCAATACTCAATTTCAATCCTCAATCCTCAATTCTCGATCCCCAATACTCAATTCTCAATCCTCAATCCTCAATCCTCAATCCTCAATACTCAATCTGCAATCCTCAATCCTCAATCCTCAATCCTCAATTCTCATTCTTCAATCCTCAATACACAATCCTCAATCTTCAATCCTCATTCCTCAATCCTCAATTCTCAATCCTCAATCCTCAATCCTCAGACCTCAAACATCAATATTCAACCCTCAGTCCTCGTCCTCTATCCACAACTTTCAATGCTCAATCCTCAATCTTCAATCATCAATATTCAATCTTCAATCCTCAATCCTCAATCCTCAATCCTCAATCCTCAATCCTCAATCCTCATTCCTCAATCCTGAATCTTCAATCCTCAATACTCAATCTTCAATCCCCAATCCTCAATTCTCAATCCTCAAGCCTCAATGTTCAAACCTCAATACTCAATCTGCAATAATCAATCCTCAATCCTCAATCCTCAATCCTCATTCTTCAATCCTCAATACCCAATCCTCAATCTTCAATCCTCAATCCGCAATGTTCAATCCTCAATACTCAATCTCCAATCCTAGATCCTCAATCCCCAATCTTCAATCCTTAATACTCAATCTTCAATCCTCAATCCCCAGTCATCAATCTTCAATCCTCAATGCTCAATCCTCAATCCTCAATCCTCAGTCCTCAATCCACAATCCTCTATCCTCAAACCTAAATCCTCAACAGTCAGTCCTCGACCTCAATCCTCAAACCTCAATCCTCAATCCTCAATATTCAATCATCAATACTCAATCTTCAATCCTCAATGCTCTATCCTCAATCCTCAATCCTCAATCCTCAATATTCAAGACACAACCCTCAGCCATCAGTCCTCAATACTCAACCATCAATCCTCAATTCTCAATACTCAATAGAATATTCTGAATACTCATGGTTCAATACTCAATCCACAATATTCAATAATCAAATCTCAATCCTCAATCTTCAATCCTCAATACTCAATTTCAATCCTCAATGCTCAATTCTCAATCCCCAATACTCAATCCTCAACCGTCAATCCTCAATCCCCAATCCTCAATCTTCAATCCTCAACCTCAATCCTCAATCCTCAATCCTCAATCCTCAATAGAATATCATCAATTCACAGATTTCAATACTCAATACTCAATCTCCAATCTTCAAGTCTCTATCCTCAAACGTCAATTCTCATCACTAACCCTCAACACTCAGTCCCCAATCCTCAATATTCAATCCTCAATCCTCCGTTCTCAATCCACGATCCTCAACCTTCAATCCTCAATACTGAATCTTCAATCCTCAATCCTCCATCCTCAATCCTCAATTCTCAACACTCAATCCTTAATCCTCAGACCTCAAACATCAATATTCAACCCTCAGTCCTCGTCCTCAGTCCACAACACTCAATCCTCAGTCCTCAATATTCAATCATCAATATTCAATCTTCAATCCTCAATCCTCAATCCTCAATCCTCAATTCGCAATCCTCAATCTTCAACCCTCAATACTCAATCTTCAATTCTCAATCTTCAATCCTCAATCCTCAATCCTCAATCCTCAATCTTCAATGCTCAATACTCAATCTTCAATCCTCAATCCTCAATCCTCAATCCTCAATCCTCAATCTTCAATCCTCAATCCTCAAACCTCAATCTTCAATCCTCAATACTCAATCTGCAATCCTCAATCCTCAAACCTCAATCCTCGATCCTCATACTTCAATCCTCAATACACAATCCTCAATCTTCAATCCTCAATCCTCAATCCTCAATTCTCAACCCTCAATCCTTAATCCTCAGACCTCAAACATCAATATTCAATCCTCAGTCCTCGTCCTCAATCCACAACACTCAATCCTCAGTCCTCAATCTTCAATCATAAATAATCAATCTTCAATCCTCAATCATCAATCCTCAATCCTTAATCCTCAATCCTCAATATTCATCACTCAACCCTCAACCATCAATCCTCAATACTCAACCATCAATCCTCAATTCTCCATACTCAATAGAACATCCTGAATCCTTATGGTTCAATACTCAATCCAGAATATTCAATAATCAAATCTCAAACCTCAAGCATCAATTCTCAACACTCAATCCTGAACACTCAGTCCTCTCTCTTCAATCCTACATCCTCAACCCTCAATCCTCAAGCGTCAATCCTCAGTCCTCAATCCTCAATCCTCAATCGTCAGTCTTCAATCCTCAATACTCAATCTTCAATCCTCAATCCTCAAACCTCAATCCTCAATCCTCATTCTTCAATCCTCAATACCCAATCCTCAATCTTCAATCCTCAGTACTCAATCCTCAATTCTCAATCATCAATCCTCAGTCCTCAGTCCTCAAACCTCAATCCTCAGCCCTCAGCCCTCATCCTCAATCCTCAGTCCTCAATCCTCAATACTCAGCCCTCAGTCCTCAAGCCTCAATGCACAATCCTCAATCCCCAATCCTCAATCCTCAATCCTCAATCATCAATCCTCAATCTTCAATACTCAATCCTCATTCCTCAATCCTCAGTCCTCTATATTCAACACTCAACCCTCAACCATCAATCCTCAATTGTCAATACTCAATAGAACATCCTGAATTCTGATGGTTCAATACTCAATCCAGAATATTCAATAATCAAACCTCAAACCTCAAGCATCAATTCTCAACACTCAATCCTCAACACTCAGTCCTCTCTCTTCAATACTACATCCTCAACCCTCAATCCTCAAGCGTCAATCCTCAATACTCAATCCTCAATCCTCAATCATCAATCCCCAATCTTCAATACTCAATTCTCAATCCTCAATTCTCAATCCTCAATACTCAACCATCAATCCTAAATTCTCAATGCTCAATAGAATATCCTGAATTCTCAGGATTCTATACTCATACCTCAATCCTCAAACCTCAGCCCTCATTCTCAATCCTCAATCCTCAATCCTCAATATTCAATCCCCAATACTCAATCTTCAATCCTCAATCCTCAATCCTCAATCCTCAATCCTCAATCCTCAGTCATAAATCCTCAATCTTCAACACTCAATCGTCAATCCTCAGTCCTCAATCCTCAATCCTCAATCCTCGTTCCTCAAACCTCAATCCTCATCCCTCAGTCCACATCCTCAATTCTCAATTCTCAATCCTCAATCCTCAATCCTCAATTTTCAATCCCCAAAAATCAATCTCGAATCCTAGATCCTCAATCCCCAATCCTCAGTCCTTAATCCTCAATCTTCAATCCTCAATCGCCAGTCCTCAATCTTCAATCCTCTATGCTCAATCGTCAATCCTCAGGCCTCAGTCCTCAATCCTCAATCCTCAATAATCAATCTTCAATCCTCAATAATCAATCTCCAATCCTAGATCCTCAATCCCCAATCTTCAATCCTTAATCCTCAATCTTTAATCCTTAATCCTCAATCGTCAATCTTCAATCCTCAATACTCAGTCTTCAATCCTCAATCCTCAATCCTCAATCGTCAATCCTCATTCCTCAATCCTCAATACCCAATCCTCAATCTTAAATCCTCAATCCTCAATCCTCAATCCTCAATCCTCAATCCTCAGTCCTCAAACATCAGTCCTGAATCCTCAATCCTGAATCCTCAATCTTCAGCCCTCAGTCCTCAACAATCGGTTGTCAATCCTCAATCCTCAATAGAATATCATCAATTCACAGATTTCAATACTCAATACTCAATCTCCAATCTTCAAGTCTCTATCCTCAAACGTCAATTCTCATCACTCAACCCTCAACACTCAGTCCCCAATCCTCAATATTCAATCCTCAATCCTCCCGTTCTCAATCCACGATCCTCAACCTTCAATCCTCAATACTGAATCTTCAATCCTCAATCCTCAATCCTCAATCCTCAATCCTCAATCTTCAATCCTCAATCCTCAAACCTCAATCTTCAATCCTCAATTATCAATCTGCAATCCTCAATCCTCAAACCTCAATCCTCGATCCTCATACTTCAATCCTCAATACACAATCCTCAATCTTCAATCCTCAATCCTCAATCCTCAATTCTCAACCCTCAATCCTTAATCCTCAGACATCAAACATCAATATTCAACCCTCAGTCCTCGTCCTCAATCCACAACACTCAATCCTCAGTCCTCAATCTTCAATCATCAATCATCAATCTTCAATCGTCAATCATCAATCCTCAATTCTCAATACTCAATAGAACATCCTGAATCCTTATGGTTCAATACTCAATCCAGAATATTCAATAATCAAATCTCAAACCTCAAGCATCAATTCTCAACACTCAATCCTCAACACTCAGTCCTCTCTCTTCAATCCTACATCCTCAACCCTCAATCCTCAAGCGTCAATCCTCAGTCCTCAATCCTCAATCCTCAATCGTCAGTCTTCAATCCTCAATACTCGATCTTCAATCCTCAATCCTCAAACCTCAATCCTCAATCCTCATTCTTCAATCCTCAATACCCAATCCTCAATCTTCAATCCTCAGTACTCAATCCTCAATTCTCAATCATCAATCCTCAGTCCTCAGTCCTCAAACCTCAATCCTCAACCCTCAGCCCTCATCCTCAATCCTCAATCCTCAAGCCTCAATACTCAGCCCTCAGTCCTCAAGCCTCAATGCTCAATCCTCAATCCCCAATCCTCAATCCTCAATCCTCAATCATCAATCCTCAATCTTCAATACTCAATCCTCATTCCTCAATCCTCAGTCCTCTATATTCAACACTCAACCCTCAACCATCAATCCTCAATTGTCAATACTCAATAGAACATCCTGAATTCTGATGGTTCAGTACTCAATCCAGAATATTCAATAATCAAACCTCAAACCTCAAGCATCAACTCTCAACACTCAATCCTCAACACTCAGTCCTCTCTCTTCAATACTACATCCTCAACCCTCAATCCTCAAGCGTCAATCCTCAATACTCAATCCTCAATCCTCAATCATCAATCCCCAATCTTCAATACTCAATCCTCAATCCTCAATTCTCAATCCTCAATACTCAACCATCAATCCTAAATTCTCAATGCTCAATAGAATATCCTGAATTCTCAGGATTCTATACTCATACCTCAATCCTCAAATCTCAGCCCTCATTCTCAATCCTCAATCCTCAATCCTCAATATTCAATCCCCAATACTCAATCTTCAATCCTCAATCCTCAATCCTCAATCCTCAATCCTCAATCCTCAATCCTCAGTCATAAATCCTCAATCTTCAACACTCAATCGTCAATCCTCAGTCCTCAATCCTCAATCCTCAATCCTCGTTCCTCAAACCTCAATCCTCATCCCTCAGTCCACATCCTCAATTCTCAATTCTCAATCCTCAATCCTCAATCCTCAATTTTCAATCCCCAAAAATCAATCTCGAATCCTAGATCCTCAAACCCCAATCGTCAGTCCTTAATCCTCAATCCTCAATCCTCAATCTTCAATAATCAATACTCAATCTTCAATCCTCAATCCTCAATCCTCAATCCTCAATCCTCAATCCTCAATCCTGAATCCTCAATCTTCAATCCACAATACTCAATCTGCAATCCTCAATCCTCAATCCTCAGTGATCAATACTCAATCTTCAATACTCAATCCTCAATCCTCAATCCTCAATCCTCAATCCTCAATCCTCAATCCCCAATCCTCATTTCTCAACCCTCAATCCTCAACCCTTAGTCCTCATCCTCAATTCTCAATTCTCAATCCTCAATCCTCAATTCTCAATCTTCATTCTCAATAATCAATCTCCAATCCTAGATACTCAATCCTCAATCCTCAATCCTCAATCCTCAATCCTGAATCCTCAATCTTCAATCCACAATACTCAATCGGCAATCCTCAATCCTCAATCCTCAGTGATCAATACTCAATCTTCAATACTCAATCCTCAATCCTCAATCCTCAATCCTCAATCCTCAATCCTCAATCCCCAATCCTCATTTCTCAACCCTCAATCCTCAACCCTTAGTCCTCATCCTCAATTCTCAATTCTCAATCCTCAATCCTCAATTCTCAATCTTCATTCTCAATAATCAATCTCCAATCCTAGATACTCAATCCTCAATCCTCAATACCCAATCTTCAATCCTCAATATTCAATCTCCAATCCTAGATCCTCAATCCTCAATCCTCAATCCTCAATCCTCAATCCTCATACTTCAAACCTCAATACCCAATTCTCAATCTTCATCCTCAATAATCAATCTCCAATCCTAGATCCTCAATCCTCAATCCTCAATCCCCAATCTTCAATTCTCAATAATCAATCTCCAATCCTAGATCCTCAATCCTCAAACCTCAATCCTCAACCGTCAGTCCTCGACCTCAATCCTCAAACCTCAATCCTCAATCCTCAATATTCAATCATCAATACTCAATCTTCAATCCTCAATGCTCTATCCTCAATCCTCAATCCTCAATCCTCAATATTCAAGACACAACCCTCAGCCATCAGTCCTCAATACTCAACCATCAATCCTCAATTCTCAATACTCAATAGAATATTCTGAATACTCATGGTTCAATACTCAATCCACAATATTCAATAATCAAATCTCAATCCTCAATCTTCAATCCTCAATACTCAATTTCAATCCTCAATCCTCAATTCTCAATCCCCAATACTCAATCCTCAACCGTCAATCCTCAATCCCCAATCCTCAATCTTCAATCCTCAACCTCAATCCTCAATCCTCAATCCTCAATCCTCAATCTTCAATCCTCAATACTCAATCTTCAATCCTCAATCATCAATCCTCAATCCTCAATCCTCAATCCTCAATCCTCAATCCTCAATCCTCAATTCTCAATCCTCAATCCTCAATACGTAATCTGCAATTGTCAATCCTCAATCCTCAATCCTCAATCCTCATTCTTCAATCCTCAATACCCAATCTTCAATCTTCAATCCTCAATCCTCAATCCACAATCCTCAACATTCAATCCTCAATCCTCAATCCTCAATTCTCAATCCTCAATCTTCAATCCTCAATACTCAATCTTCAATCCCCAGTCCTCAATTCTCAATCCTCAATCCTCAATGTTCAATCCTCAGTACTCAATCTTCAATCCTCAATTCTCAATCCTCAATCCTCAATCCTCATTCTTCAATCCTCAACACCCAATCCTCAATCTTCAATCCTCAATCCTCAATCCTCAATTCTCAATCCTCAATCCGCAATCCTCAGACCTCAAGCATCAATATTCAACCCTCAGTCCTCGTCCTCTATCCACAACCATCAATCCTCAATCCTCAACCTTCAATCATCAATATTCAATCTTCAATCCTCAATCCTCAATCCTCAATCCTCAATCCTCAATCCACAATCCTCAATATTCAATCCTCAATCCTCAATCCTCAATCCTCAATCCTCAATCTTCAATCCTCAATACTCAATCTTCAATCCCCAATCCTCAATTCTCAATCCTCAATCCTCAATGTTCAATCCTCAATACTCAATCTTCAATCCTCAATCCTCAATCCTCAATCCTCATTCTTCAATCCTCAACACCCAATACTCAATCTTCAATCCTCAATCCTCAACTCTCAATCCTCAATCCTCAATCCTCAGACCTCACACATCAATACTCAACCCTCAGTCCTCGTCCTCAATTCGCAACCCTCAATCCTCAATCCTCAATCATCAATCATCAATATTCAATATTCAGTCCTCAATCCTCAATCCTCAATCCTCAATCCTCAATCCTCAATGTTTAATCCACAATACCCAATCCTCAATCTTCAGTCCTCAATCCTCAATCCTCAATCCTCAATCCTCAATACTCAATCCTCAATTCTCAGTCCTCAAACCTCAATCCTGTATCCACAATCCTGAATCCTCAACCTTCAGTCCTCAGTCCTCAACAATCATTCGTCAGTTCTCAATCCTCAATACAATAACGTCAATTCACACCTTTCAATACTCAATACACAGTCTGCAATCTTAAAATCTCTATCCACAAACTTCAATTCTCATCACTTAACCCTCAACACTCAGTCCCCCATCCTCAATCTTCAATCCTCAATCCTCAATCCTCAATTCTCAATACTCAATCCGCAGTCCTCAGACCTCAAACCTCAATCCTCAATAATCGATTACCAAACCTAGATCCTCAATCCTCAATCCTCAATCCCCAATCATCAATCGTCAATAATCAATCTCCAATCCTAGGTCCTCAATCCGCAACCTTCAATCCTCAATCCTCAATCCTCATCCTTCAATCCTCAATACCCAATCCTCAATCTTCAATACTCAATCCTCAATCCTCAACCCCAATCCTCAATATTCAACACACAACCCTCAGGCAACAGTCCTCAATACTCAGCCATCAATCCTCAATTCTCAATACTCAATAGAATATCCTGAATCCGCATGGTTCGGTACTCAAACCACAATATTCAATAATCAAATCTCAATCCTCAATCTTCAATCCTCAATACTCAATTTCAATCCTCAATCCTCAATCTTCAACCCTCAATCCTCAATTATCAATCCTCAATCATCAATCCTCAATCTTCAATCCTCAATCCTCAATCCTCAGTCCTCAATCCACAATCCTCAATCCTCAATCCTCAATCCTCAATCCTCAATACTCAATCTGCAATCCTCAAGCGTCAATCCTCAATCCTCAATGCTCATTCTTCAATCCTCAATACCCAATCCTCAATCTTCAATCCTCAATACTCAATCTTCACTCCTCAATCCTCAATCCTCAATCCTCGATCCTCAATCCTCAATCCTCAATCCTCAATCCTCAATCCTCAATACTCAATCTGCAATCCTCAATCCTCAATCCTCAATCCTCAATCCTCATTCTTCAATCCTCAATACCCAATCCTCAATCTTCAATCCTCAATCCTCAATCCTCAATTCTCAATCCTCAATCCTCAATCCTCAGACCGCAAACATCAATATTCAACCCTCAGTCCTCGTCCTCTATCCACAACCATCAATCCTCAATCCTCAATCTTCAATCATCAATATTCAATCTTCAATCCTCAATTCCCAATCCTCAACCCTCAATACTCAATCCTCAATCTTCAATACTCAATCTTCAATCCTCAATCCTCAATCCTCAATCCTCAATCCTCGATCCTCAATCCTCAAACCTCAATCCTCAATCCTCAATATTCAATCATCAATACTCAATCTTCAATCCTCAATCCTCAATCCTCAATCCTCAATCCCCAATCCTCAATATTCAACACACAACCCTCAGCCAACAATCCTCAATACTCAACCATCAATCCTCAATTCTCAATACTCAATAGAATATTCTGAATACTCATGGTTCAATACTCAATCCACAATATTCAATAATCAAATCTCAATCCTCAATCTTCAATCCTCAATACTCAATTTCAATCCTCAATCCTCAATTCTCAATCCCCAATACTCAATCCTCAACCGTCAATCCTCAATCCCCAATCCTCAATCTTCAATCCTCAACCTCAATCCTCAATCCTCAATCCTCAATCCTCAATCTTCAATCCTCAATACTCAATCTTCAATCCTCAATCATCAATCCTCAATCCTCAATCCTCAATCCTCAATCCTCAATCCTCAATTCTCAATCCTCAATCCTCAATACGTAATCTGCAATTGTCAATCCTCAATCCTCAATCCTCAATCCTCATTCTTCAATCCTCAATACCCAATCTTCAATCTTCAATCCTCAATCCTCAATCCACAATCCTCAACATTCAATCCTCAATCCTCAACCCTCAATTCTCAATCCTCAATCTTCAATCCTCAATACTCAATCTTCAATCCCCAATCCTCAATTCTCAATCCTCAATCCTCAATGTTCAATCCTCAGTACTCAATCTTCAATCCTCAATTCTCAATCCTCAATCCTCAATCCTCATTCTTCAATCCTCAACACCCAATCCTCAATCTTCAATCCTCAATCCTCAATCCTCAATTCTCAATCCTCAATCCTCAATCCTCAGACCTCAAGCATCAATATTCAACCCTCAGTCCTCGTCCTCTATCCACAACCATCAATCCTCAATCCTCAACCTTCAATCATCAATATTCAATCTTCAATCCTCAATCCTCAATCCTCAATCCTCAATCCTCAATCCACAATCCTCAATCTTCAATCCTCAATCCTCAATCCTCAATCCTCAATCCTCAATCTTCAATCCTCAATACTTAATCTTCAATCCCCAATCCTCAATTCTCAATCCTCAATCCTCAATGTTCAATCCTCAATACTCAATCTTCAATCCTCAATCCTCAATCGTCAATCCTCATTCTTCAATCCTCAACACCCAATACTCAATCTTCAATCCTCAATCCTCAACTCTCAATCCTCAATCCTCAATCCTCAGACCTCACACATCAATACTCAACCCTCAGTCCTCGTCCTCAATTCGCAACCCTCAATCCTCAATCCTCAATCATCAATCATCAATATTCAATATTCAGTCCTCAATCCTCAATCCTCAATCCTCAATCCTCAATCCTCAATGTTTAATCCACAATACCCAATCCTCAATCTTCAATCCTCAATCCTCAATCCTCAATCCTCAATCCTCAATACTCAACCCTCAATTCTCAGTCCTCAAACCTCAATCCTGTATCCACAATCCTGAATCCTCAACCTTCAGTCCTCAGTCCTCAACAATCATTCGTCAGTTCTCAATCCTCAATACAATATCGTCAATTCACACCTTTCAATACTCAATACACAGTCTGCAATCTTAAAATCTCTATCCACAAACTTCAATTCTCATCACTCAACCCTCAACACTCAGTCCCCCATCCTCAATCTTCAATCCTCAATCCTCAATCCTCAATTCTCAATACTCAATCCGCAGTCCTCAGACCTCAAACCTCAATCCTCAATAATCGATTACCAAACCTAGATCCTCAATCCTCAATCCTCAATCCCCAATCATCAATCGTCAATAATCAATCTCCAATCCTAGGTCCTCAATCCGCAACCTTCAATCCTCAATCCTCAATCCTCATCCTTCAATCCTCAATACCCAATCCTCAATCTTCAATACTCAATCCTCAATCCTCAATCCTCAATCCTCAATCCACAATCCTCAATCTTCAATCCTCAATCCTCAATCCTCAATCATCAATCCTCAATCTTCAATCCTCAATCCTCAATCCTCAATCCTCAATCCACAATCCTCAATCCTCAATCCTCAATCCTCAATCCTCAATACTCAATCTGCAATCCTCAAGCGTCAATCCTCAATCCTCAATGCTCATTCTTCAATCCTCAATACCCAATCCTCAATCTTCAATCCTCAATACTCAATCTTCACTCCTCAATCCTCAATCCTCAATCCTCGATCCTCAATCCTCAATCCTCAATCCTCAATCCTCAATCCTCAATACTCAATCTGCAATCCTCAATCCTCAATACTCAATCCTCAATCCTCATTCTTCAATCCTCAATACCCAATCCTCAATCTTCAATCCTCAATCTTCAATCCTCAATTCTCAATCCTCAATCCTCAATCCTCAGACCGCAAACATCAATATTCAACCCTCAGTCCTCGTCCTCTATCCACAACCATCAATCCTCAATCCTCAATCTTCAATCATCAATATTCAATCTTCAATCCTCAATTCCCAATCCTCAACCCTCAATACTCAACCCTCAATCTTCAATACTCAATCTTCAATCCTCAATCCTCAATCCTCAATCCTCGATCCTCAATCCTCAAACCTCAATCCTCAATCCTCAATATTCAATCATCAATACTCAATCTTCAATCCTCAATCCTCAATCCTCAATCCTCAATCCCCAATCCTCAATATTCAACACACAACCCTCAGCCAACAATCCTCAATACTCAACCATCAATCCTCAATTCTCAATACTAAATAGAATATCCTGAATTCGCATGGTTCGATACTCAATCCGCAATATTCAATAATCAAATCTCAATCCTCAATCTTCAATCCTCAATACTCAATTTCAATCCTCAATCCTCAATCTTCAATCCTCAATCCTCAATTGTCAATCCTCAATCCTCAATCCTCAACCTTCAATCCTCAATACTCAACCTTCAATCCTCAATCGTCAATCCTCAATCCTCAATCCTCAATCCTCAATCCTCAATCCTCAATCCTCCATCCTCAATACTCAATCTGCAATCCTCAATCCTCAATCCTCAATCCTCAATGCTCATTCTTCAATCCTCAATACCCAATCCTCAATCTTCAAACCTCAATCCTCAATCCTCAATTCTCAATCCTCAATTATCAATCCTCAGACCTCAAACATCAATATTCAACCCTCAGTTCTCGTCCTCAATCCACAACACTCAAACCTCAATCCTCAATCTTCAATCATCAATATTCAATCTTCAATCCTCAATCCTCAATCCTCAATCCTCAATCCTCAATCCTCAATCCTCAATCTTCAATCCTCAATCTTCAATCCTCAATCCTCAAACCTCAATCTTCAATCCTCAATACTCAATCTGCAATCCTCAATCCTCAAACCTCAATCCTCGATCCTCATACTTCAATCCTCAATACACAATCCTCAATCTTCAATCCTCAATCCTCAATCCTCAATTCTCAACCCTCAATCCTTAATCCTCAGACATCAAACATCAATATTCAACCCTCAGTCCTCGTCCTCAGTCCACAACACTCAATCCTCAGTCCTCAATCTTCAATCATCAATAATCAATCTTCAATCCTCAATCATCAATCCTCAATCCTTAATCCTCAATCCTCAATATTCATCACTCAACCCTCAACCATCAATCCTCAATACTCAACCATCAATCCTCAATTCTCAATACTCAATAGAACATCCTGAATCCTTATGGTTCAATACTCAATCCAGAATATTCAATAATCAAATCTCAAACCTCAAGCATCAATTCTCAACACTCAATCCTCAACACTCAGTCCTCTCTCTTCAATCCTACATCCTCAACCCTCAATCCTCAAGCGTCAATCCTCAGTCCTCAATCCTCAATCCTCAATCGTCAGTCTTCAATCCTCAATACTCAATCTTCAATCCTCAATCCTCAAACCTCAATCCTCAATCCTAATTCTTCAATCCTCAATACCCAATCCTCAATCTTCAATCCTCAGTACTCAATCCTCAATTCTCAATCATCAATCCTCAGTCCTCAGTCCTCAAACCTCAATCCTCAACCCTCAGCCCTCATCCTCAATCCTCAGTCCTCAATCCTCAATACTCAGCCCTCAGTCCTCAAGCCTCAATGCTCAATCCTCAATCCCCAATCCTCAATCCTCAATCCTCAATCATCAATCCTCAATCTTCAATACTCAATCCTCATTCCTCAATCCTCAGTCCTCTATATTCAACACTCAACCCTCAACCATCAATCCTCAATTGTCAATACTCAATAGAACATCCTGAATTCTGATGGTTCAATACTCAATCCAGAATATTCAATAATCAAACCTCAAACCTCAAGCATCAATTCTCAACACTCAATCCTCAACACTCAGTCCTCTCTCTTCAATACTACATACTCAACCCTCAATCCTCAAGCGTCAATCCTCAATACTCAATCCTCAATCCTCAATCATCAATCCCCAATCTTCAATACTCAATCCTCAATCCTCAATTCTCAATCCTCAATACACAACCATCAATCATAAATTCTCAATGCTCAATAGAATATCCTGAATTCTCAGGATTCTATACTCATACCTCAATCCTCAAACCTCAGCCCTCATTCTCAATCCTCAATCCTCAATCCTCAATATTCAATCCCCAATACTCAATCTTCAATCCTCAATCCTCAATCCTCAATCCTCAATCCTCAATCCTCAATCCTCAGTCATAAATCCTCAATCTTCAACACTCAATCGTCAATCCTCAGTCCTCAATCCTCAATCCTCAATCCTCGTTCCTCAAACCTCAATCCTCATCCCTCAGTCCACATCCTCAATTCTCAATTCTCAATCCTCAATCCTCAATCCTCAATTTTCAATCCCCAAAAATCAATCTCGAATCCTAGATCCTCAATCCCCAATCCTCAGTCCTTAATCCTCAATCTTCAATCCTCAATCGCCAGTCCTCAATCTTCAATCCTCTATGCTCAATCGTCAATCCTCAAGCCTCAGTCCTCAATCCTCAATCCTCAATCCTCAAACCTCAATCCTCAACCGTCAGTCCTCGTCCTCAATCCTCAATCCTCAATCATCAATCCTCAAACTTCAATCATCAATACTCAACCTTCAATCCTCAATACTCAATCCTCAATCGTCAATCCTCAATCCCCAATCCTCAATCTTCAATGCTCAATCCTCAATCCTCGATCCTCAATCCTCAATCCTCAATCTTCAATAATCAATACTCAACCTTCAATCCTCAATACTCAATCCTCAATCGTCAATCCTCAATCCCCAATCCTCAATCTTCAATACTCAATCTGCAATCCTCAATCCTCAATCCTCAATCCTCAATGCTCATTCTTCAATCCTCAATACCCAATCCTCAATCTTCAAACCTCAATCCTCAATCCTCAATTCTCAATCCTCAATTATCAATCCTCAGACCTCAAACATCAATATTCAACCCTCAGTTCTCGTCCTCAATCCACAACACTCAAACCTCAATCCTCAATCTTCAATCATCAATATTCAATCTTCAATCCTCAATCCTCAATCCTCGACCCTCAATCCTCAATCCTCAATCCTCAATCTTCAATCCTCAATCCTCAATCCTCAATCCTCAATCCTCAATCCTCAATCCTCAATCCTCAATCTTCAATCCTCAATCCTCAATCCTCAATCCTGAATTCTCAATCTTCAATCCTCAATACTCAATCTTCAATCCCCAATCCTCAATCCTCAATCCTCAATCCTCATTCATCAAACCTCAATCCTCAACCATCAGTCCTCATCCTCAATTCTCAATCCTCAATCCTCAATCCTCTATCCTCAATCTTCAATCCTCAATAATCGATCTCCAATCATAGATCCTCAATCCCCAATCTTCAATCCTTAGTCCTCAATCCTCAATCCTCAATCCTCAATCCTCAATATTCAATCCTCAATCCTCGATCCTCATTCCTCAGTCGTCAATCCTCAATCCTCAATCCTCAATCCTCAATCCTCAATTCGCAATCCTCAATCTTCAACCCTCAATACTCAATCTTCAATTCTCAATCTTCAATCCTCAATCCTCAATCCTCAATCCTCAACCTTCAATGCTCAATACTCAATCTTAAAGCCTCAGTCCTCAATCCTCAATCCTCAATCCTCAATCTTCAATCCTCAATCCTCAAACCTCAATCTTCAATCCTCAATACTCAATCTGCAATCCTCAATCCTCAAACCTCAATCCTCGATCCTCATACTTCAATCCTAAATACACAATCCTCAATCTTCAATCCCCAATCCTCAATCCTCAATTCTCAACCCTCAATCCTTAATCCTCAGACCTCAAACATCAATATTCAACCCTCAGTCCTCGTCCTCAATCCACAACACTCAATCCTCAGTCCTCAATCTTCAATCATCAATAATCAATCTTCAATCCTCAATCATCAATCCTCAATCCTTAATCCTCAATCCTCAATATTCATCACTCAACCCTCAACCATCAATCCTCAATACTCAACCATCAATCCTCAATTCTCAATACTCCATAGAACATCCTGAATCCTTATGGTTCAATACTCAATCCAGAATATTCAATAATCAAATCTCAAACCTCAAGCATCAATTCTCAGCACTCAATCCTCAACACTCAGTCCTCTCTCTTCAATCCTACATCCTCAACGCTCAATCCTCAAGCGTCAATCCTCAGTCCTCA
The DNA here is from genome assembly GCF_051401765.1 of Calliopsis andreniformis. NCBI lineage: Eukaryota > Metazoa > Arthropoda > Insecta > Hymenoptera > Andrenidae > Calliopsis > Calliopsis andreniformis. The sequence continues at coordinate 2,113,971 of NW_027480501.1, forward strand.
ATCCTCAATCCTCAATCGTCAGTCTTCAATCCTCAATACTCAATCTTCAATCCTCAATCCTCAATCCTCAATCCTCAATCCTCAATCCTCATTCTTCAATCCTCAACACCCAATACTCAATCTTCAATCCTCAATCCTCAACTCTCAATCCTCATTCCTCAATCCTCAATCCTCAGACCTCACACATCAATACTCAACCCTCAGTCCTCGTCCTCAATTCACAACCCTCAATCCTCAATCCTCAATCATCAATCATCAATATTCAATATTCAGTCCTCAATCCTCAATCCTCAATCCTCAATCCTCAATCCTCAATGTTCAATCCACAATACCCAATCCTCAATCTTCAATCCTCAATCCTCAATCCTCAATCCTCAATCCTCAATACTCAATCCTCAATTCTCAGTCCTCAAACCTCAATCCTGTATCCACAATACTGAATCCTCAACCTTCAGTCCTCAGTCCTCAACAATCATTAGTCAGTTCTCAATCCTCAATACAATATCGTCAATTCACACCTTTCAATACTCAATACACAGTCTGCAATCTTAAAATCTCTATCCACAAACTTCAATTCTCATCACTCAACCCTCAACACTCAGTCCCCCATCCTCAATCTTCAATCCTCAATCCTCAATCCTCAATTCTCAATACTCAATCCGCAGTCCTCAGACCTCAAATCTCAATCCTCAATAATCGATTACCAAACCTAGATCCTCAATCCTCAATCCTCAATCCCCAATCATCAATCGTCAATAATCAATCTCCAATCCTAGGTCCTCAATCCGCAACCCTCAATCCTCAATCTTCAATCCTCATCCTTCAATCCTCAATTTCAATCCTCAATCCTCAATCTTCAACCCTCAATCCTCAATTATCAATCCTCAATCCTCAATCCTCAATCTTCAATCCTCAATACTCAATCTTCAATCCTCAATCCTCAATCCTCAATCCTCAATCCACAATCCTCAATCCTCAATCCTCAATCCTCAATCCTCAATACTCAATCTGCAATCCTCAAGCGTCAATCCTCAATCCTCAATGCTCATTCTTCAATCCTCAATACCCAATCCTCAATCTTCAATCCTCAATACTCAATCTTCACTCCTCAATCCTCAATCCTCAATCCTCGATCCTCAATCCTCAATCCTCAATCCTCAATCCTCAATCCTCAATACTCAATCTGCAATCCTCAATCCTCAATCCTCAATCCTCAATGCTCATTCTTCAATCCTCAATACCCAATCCTCAATCTTCAAACCTCAATCCTCAATCCTCAACCCTCAATCCTCATTCATCAAACCTCAATCCTCAACCATCAGTCCTCATCCTCAATTCTCAATCCTCAATCCTCAATCCTCTATCCTCAATCTTCAATCCTCAATAATCGATCTCCAATCATAGATCCTCAATCCCCAATCTTCAATCCTTAGTCCTGAATCCTCAATCCTCAATACTCAATCCTCAATATTCAATCCTCAATCCTCGATCCTAATTCCTCAGTCGTCAATCCTCAATCCTCAATCCACAATCCTCAATATTCAATCCTCAATACTCAACCTTCAATCCTCAATACTCAATCCTCAATCCTCAATCCTCAATCCTCAGTCATAAATCCTCAATCTTCAATACTCAGTCTTCAATTCTCAAGCCTCAATCCTCAACCCTCAATCCTCAATCCTCAATTCTCAATCTTCAATCCTCAATAATCAATCTCCAATCCTAGATCCTCAATCCCCAATCTTCAATCCTTAATCCTCAATCTTTAATCCTTAATCCTCAATCGTCAATCTTCAATCCTCAATACTCAGTCTTCAATCCTCAATCCTCAATCCTCAATCGTCAATCCTCATTCCTCAATCCTCAATACCCAATCCTCAATCTTAAATCCTCAATCCTCAATCCTCAATCCTCAATCCTCAATCCTCAGTCCTCAAACATCAGTCCTGAATCCTCAATCCTGAATCCTCAATCTTCAGCCCTCAGTCCTCAACAATCGGTTGTCAATCCTCAATCCTCAATAGAATATCATCAATTCACAGATTTCAATACTCAATACTCAATCTCCAATCTTCAAGTCTCTATCCTCAAACGTCAATTCTCATCACTCAACACTCAACACTCAGTCCCCAATCCTCAATATTCAATCCTCAATCCTCCGTTCTCAATCCACGATCCTCAACCTTCAATCCTCAATACTGAATCTTCAATCCTCAATCCTCAATCCTCAATCCTCAATTCTCAACACTCAATCCTTAATCCTCAGACCTCAAACATCAATATTCAACCCTCAGTCCTCGTCCTCAATCCACAGCACTCAATCCTCAGTCCTCAATATTCAATCATCAATATTCAATCTTCAATCCTCAATCCTCAATCCTCAATCCTCAATTCGCAATCCTCAATCTTCAACCCTCAATACTCAATCTTCAATTCTCAATCTTCAATCCTCAATCTTCAATCATCAATCCCCAATCCTCAATTCTGAACCCTCAATCCTTAATCCTCAGACATCAAACATCAATATTCAACCCTCAGTCCTCGTCCTCAATCCATAACACTCAATCCTCAGTCCTCAATCTTCAATCATCAATAATCAATCTTCAATCCTCAATCATCAATCCTCAATCCTTAATCCTCAATCCTCAATATTCATCACTCAACCCTCAACCATCAATCCTCAATACTCAACCATCAATCCTCAATTCTCAATACTCAATAGAACATCCTGAATCCTTATGGTTCAATACTCAATCCAGAATATTCAATAATCAAATCTCAAACCTCAAGCATCAATTCTCAACACTCAATCCTCAACACTCAGTCCTCTCTCTTCAATCCTACATCCTCAACCCTCAATCCTCAAGCGTCAATCCTCAGTCCTCAATCCTCAATCCTCAATCGTCAGTCTTCAATCCTCAATACTCAATCTTCAATCCTCAATCCTCAAACCTCAATCCTCAATCCTCATTCTTCAATCCTCAATACCCAATCCTCAATCTTCAATCCTCAGTACTCAATCCTCAATTCTCAATCATCAATCCTCAGTCCTCAGTCCTCAAACCTCAATCCTCAACCCTCAGCCCTCATCCTCAATCCTCAATCCTCAATCCTCAATACTCAGCCCTCAGTCCTCAAGCCTCAATGCTCAATCCTCAATCCCCAATCCTCAATCCTCAATCCTCAATCATCAATCCTCAATCTTCAATACTCAATCCTCATTCCTCAATCCTCAGTCCTCTATATTCAACACTCAACCCTCAACCATCAATCCTCAATTGTCAATACTCAATAGAACATCCTGAATTCTGATGGTTCAATACTCAATCCAGAATATTCAATAATCAAACCTCAAACCTCAAGCATCAATTCTCAACACTCAATCCTCAACACTCAGTCCTCTCTCTTCAATACTACATCCTCAACCCTCAATCCTCAAGCGTCAATCCTCAATACTCAATCCTCAATCCTCAATCATCAATCCCCAATCTTCAATACTCAATCCTCAATCCTCAATTCTCAATCCTCAATACTCAACCATCAATCCTAAATTCTCAATGCTCAATAGAATATCCTGAATTCTCAGGATTCTATACTCATACCTCAATCCTCAAACCTCAGCCCTCATTCTCAATCCTCAATCCTCAATCCTCAATATTCAATCCCCAATACTCAATCTTCAATCCTCAATCCTCAATCCTCAATCCTCAATCCTCAATCCTCAGTCATAAATCCTCAATCTTCAACACTCAATCGTCAATCCTCAGTCCTCAATCCTCAATCCTCAATCCTCGTTCCTCAAACCTCAATCCTCATCCCTCAGTCCACATCCTCAATTCTCAATTCTCAATCCTCAATCCTCAATCCTCAATTTTCAATCCCCAAAAATCAATCTCGAATCCTAGATCCTCAAACCCCAATCCTCAGTCCTTAATCCTCAATCTTCATTCCTCAATCGCCAGTCCTCAATCTTCAATCCTCTATGCTCAATCGTCAATCCTCAAGCCTCAGTCCTCAATCCTCAATCCTCAATCCTCAAACCTCAATCCTCAACCGTCAGTCCTCGTCCTCAATCCTCAACCCTCAATCATCAATCCTCAAACTTCAATCATCAATACTCAACCTTCAATCCTCAATACTCAATGCTCAATCGTCAATCCTCAATCCCCAATCCTCAATCTTCAATGCTCAATCCTCAATCCTCAATCCTCAATCCTCAATCCTCAATCTTCAATAATCAATACTCAATCTTCAATCCTCAATCCTCAATCCTCAATCCTCAATCCTCAATCCTCAATCCTCAATCCTGAATCCTCAATCTTCAATCCACAATACTCAATCTGCAATCCTCAATCCTCAATCCTCAGTGATCAATACTCAATCTTCAATACTCAATCCTCAATCCTCAATCCTCAATCCTCAATCCTCAATCCTCAATCCTCAATCCCCAATCCTCATTTCTCAACCCTCAATCCTCAACCCTTAGTCCTCATCCTCAAATCTCAATTCTCAATCCTCAATCCTCAATTCTCAATCTTCATCCTCAATAATCAATCTCCAATCCTAGATACTCAATCCTCAATCCTCAATACCCAATCTTCAATCCTCAATATTCAATCTCCAATCCTAGATCCTCAATCCTCAATCCTCAATCCTCAATCCTCAATCCTCATACTTCAAACCTCAATACCCAATTCTCAATCTTCATCCTCAATAATCAATCTCCAATCCTAGATCCTCAATCCTCAATCCTCAATCCCCAATCTTCAATTCTCAATAATCAATCTCCTATCCTAGATCCTCAATCCTCAAACCTCAATCCTCAACAGTCAGTCCTCGACCTCAATCCTCAAACCTCAATCCTCAATCCTCAATATTCAATCATCAATACTCAATCTTCAATCCTCAATGCTCTATCCTCAATCCTCAATCCTCAATCCTCAATATTCAAGACACAACCCTCAGCCATCAGTCCTCAATACTCAACCATCAATCCTCAATTCTCAATACTCAATAGAATATTCTGAATACTCATGGTTCAATACTCAATCCACAATATTCAATAATCAAATCTCAATCCTCAATCTTCAATCCTCAATACTCAATTTCAATCCTCAATGCTCAATTCTCAATCCCCAATACTCAATCCTCAACCGTCAATCCTCAATCCCCAATCCTCAATCTTCAATCCTCAACCTCAATCCTCAATCCTCAATCCTCAATCCTCAATAGAATATCATCAATTCACAGATTTCAATACTCAATACTCAATCTCCAATCTTCAAGTCTCTATCCTCAAACGTCAATTCTCATCACTCAACCCTCAACACTCAGTCCCCAATCCTCAATATTCAATCCTCAATCCTCCGTTCTCAATCCACGATCCTCAACCTTCAATCCTCAATACTGAATCTTCAATCCTCAATCCTCAATCCTCAATCCTCAATTCTCAACACTCAATCCTTAATCCTCAGACCTCAAACATCAATATTCAACCCTCAGTCCTCGTCCTCAGTCCACAACACTCAATCCTCAGTCCTCAATATTCAATCATCAATATTCAATCTTCAATCCTCAATCCTCAATCCTCAATCCTCAATTCGCAATCCTCAATCTTCAACCCTCAATACTCAATCTTCAATTCTCAATCTTCAATCCTCAATCCTCAATCCTCAATCCTCAATCTTCAATGCTCAATACTCAATCTTCAATCCTCAATCCTCAATCCTCAATCCTCAATCCTCAATCTTCAATCCTCAATCCTCAAACCTCAATCTTCAATCCTCAATACTCAATCTGCAATCCTCAATCCTCAAACCTCAATCCTCGATCCTCATACTTCAATCCTCAATACACAATCCTCAATCTTCAATCCTCAATCCTCAATCCTCAATTCTCGTTCCTCAAACCTCAATCCTCATCCCTCAGTCCACATCCTCAATTCTCAATTCTCAATCCTGAATCCTCAATCCTCAATTTTCAATCCCCAAAAATCAATCTCGAATCCTAGATCCTCAAACCCCAATCCTCAGTCCTTAATCCTCAATCTTCATTCCTCAATCGCCAGTCCTCAATCTTCAATCCTCTATGCTCAATCGTCAATCCTCAAGCCTCAGTCCTCAATCCTCAATCCTCAATCCTCAAACCTCAATCCTCAACCGTCAGTCCTCGTCCTCAATCCTCAACCCCCAATCATCAATCCTCAAACTTCAATCATCAATACTCAACCTTCAATCCTCAATACTCAATGCTCAATCGTCAATCCTCAATCCCCAATCCTCAATCTTCAATGCTCAATCCTCAATCCTCAATCCTCAATCCTCAATCCTCAATCTTCAATAATCAATACTCAATCTTCAATCCTCAATCCTCAATCCTCAATCCTCAATCCTCAATCCTCAATCCTCAATCCTCAATCCTCAATACTCAATCTGCAATCCTCAATCCTCAATCCTCAATCCTCAATCCTCATTCTTCAATCCTCAATACCCAATCCTCAATCTTCAATCCTCAATCATCAATCCTCAATTCTCAATCCTCAATCCTCAATCCTCAGACCGCAAACATCAATATTCAACCCTCAGTCCTCGTCCTCTATCCACAACCATCAATCCTCAATCCTCAATCTTCAATCATCAATATTCAATCTTCAATCCTCAATTCCCAATCCTCAACCCTCAATACTCAATCCTCAATATTCATCACTCAACCCTCAACCATCAATCCTCAATACTCAACCATCAATCCTCAATTCTCAATACTCAATAGAACATCCTGAATCCTTATGGTTCAATACTCAATCCAGAATATTCAATAATCAAATCTCAAACCTCAAGCATCAATTCTCAACACTCAATCCTCAACACTCAGTCCTCTCTCTTCAATCCTACATCCTCAACCCTCAATCCTCAAGCGTCAATCCTCAGTCCTCAATCCTCAATCCTCAATCGTCAGTCTTCAATCCTCAATACTCAATCTTCAATCCTCAATCCTCAAACCTCAATCCTCAATCCTCATTCTTCAATCCTCAATACCCAATCCTCAATCTTCAATCCTCAGTACTCAATCCTCAATTCTCAATCATCAATCCTCAGTCCTCAGTCCTCAAACCTCAATCCTCAACCCTCAGCCCTCATCCTCAATCCTCAATCCTCAATCCTCAATACTCAGCCCTCAGTCCTCAAGCCTCAATGCTCAATCCTCAATCCCCAATCCTCAATCCTCAATCCTCAATCATCAATCCTCAATCTTCAATACTCAATCCTCATTCCTCAATCCTCAGTCCTCTATATTCAACACTCAACCCTCAACCATCAATCCTCAATTGTCAATACTCAATAGAACATCCTGAATTCTGATGGTTCAATACTCAATCCAGAATATTCAATAATCAAACCTCAAACCTCAAGCATCAATTCTCAACACTCAATCCTCAACACTCAGTCCTCTCTCTTCAATACTACATCCTCAACCCTCAATCCTCAAGCGTCAATCCTCAATACTCAATCCTCAATCCTCAATCATCAATCCCCAATCTTCAATACTCAATCCTCAATCCTCAATTCTCAATCCTCAATACTCAACCATCAATCCTAAATTCTCAATGCTCAATAGAATATCCTGAATTCTCAGGATTCTATACTCATACCTCAATCCTCAAACCTCAGCCCTCATTCTCAATCCTCAATCCTCAATCCTCAATATTCAATCCCCAATACTCAATCTTCAATCCTCAATCCTCAATCCTCAATCCTCAATCCTCAATCCTCAGTCATAAATCCTCAATCTTCAACACTCAATCGTCAATCCTCAGTCCTCAATCCTCAATCCTCAATCCTCGTTCCTCAAACCTCAATCCTCATCCCTCAGTCCACATCCTCAATTCTCAATTCTCAATCCTCAATCCTCAATCCTCAATTTTCAATCCCCAAAAATCAATCTCGAATCCTAGATCCTCAAACCCCAATCCTCAGTCCTTAATCCTCAATCTTCATTCCTCAATCGCCAGTCCTCAATCTTCAATCCTCTATGCTCAATCGTCAATCCTCAAGCCTCAGTCCTCAATCCTCAATCCTCAATCCTCAAACCTCAATCCTCAACCGTCAGTCCTCGTCCTCAATCCTCAACCCTCAATCATCAATCCTCAAACTTCAATCATCAATACTCAACCTTCAATCCTCAATACTCAATGCTCAATCGTCAATCCTCAATCCCCAATCCTCAATCTTCAATGCTCAATCCTCAATCCTCAATCCTCAATCCTCAATCCTCAATCTTCAATAATCAATACTCAATCTTCAATCCTCAATCCTCAATCCTCAATCCTCAATCCTCAATCCTCAATCCTCAATCCTGAATCCTCAATCTTCAATCCACAATACTCAATCTGCAATCCTCAATCCTCAATCCTCAGTGATCAATACTCAATCTTCAATACTCAATCCTCAATCCTCAATCCTCAATCCTCAATCCTCAATCCTCAATCCTCAATCCCCAATCCTCATTTCTCAACCCTCAATCCTCAACCCTTAGTCCTCATCCTCAAATCTCAATTCTCAATCCTCAATCCTCAATTCTCAATCTTCATCCTCAATAATCAATCTCCAATCCTAGATACTCAATCCTCAATCCTCAATACCCAATCTTCAATCCTCAATATTCAATCTCCAATCCTAGATCCTCAATCCTCAATCCTCAATCCTCAATCCTCAATCCTCATACTTCAAACCTCAATACCCAATTCTCAATCTTCATCCTCAATAATCAATCTCCAATCCTAGATCCTCAATCCTCAATCCTCAATCCCCAATCTTCAATTCTCAATAATCAATCTCCTATCCTAGATCCTCAATCCTCAAACCTCAATCCTCAACAGTCAGTCCTCGACCTCAATCCTCAAACCTCAATCCTCAATCCTCAATATTCAATCATCAATACTCAATCTTCAATCCTCAATGCTCTATCCTCAATCCTCAATCCTCAATCCTCAATATTCAAGACACAACCCTCAGCCATCAGTCCTCAATACTCAACCATCAATCCTCAATTCTCAATACTCAATAGAATATTCTGAATACTCATGGTTCAATACTCAATCCACAATATTCAATAATCAAATCTCAATCCTCAATCTTCAATCCTCAATACTCAATTTCAATCCTCAATGCTCAATTCTCAATCCCCAATACTCAATCCTCAACCGTCAATCCTCAATCCCCAATCCTCAATCTTCAATCCTCAACCTCAATCCTCAATCCTCAATCCTCAATCCTCAATAGAATATCATCAATTCACAGATTTCAATACTCAATACTCAATCTCCAATCTTCAAGTCTCTATCCTCAAACGTCAATTCTCATCACTCAACCCTCAACACTCAGTCCCCAATCCTCAATATTCAATCCTCAATCCTCCGTTCTCAATCCACGATCCTCAACCTTCAATCCTCAATACTGAATCTTCAATCCTCAATCCTCAATCCTCAATCCTCAATTCTCAACACTCAATCCTTAATCCTCAGACCTCAAACATCAATATTCAACCCTCAGTCCTCGTCCTCAGTCCACAACACTCAATCCTCAGTCCTCAATATTCAATCATCAATATTCAATCTTCAATCCTCAATCCTCAATCCTCAATCCTCAATTCGCAATCCTCAATCTTCAACCCTCAATACTCAATCTTCAATTCTCAATCTTCAATCCTCAATCCTCAATCCTCAATCCTCAATCTTCAATGCTCAATACTCAATCTTCAATCCTCAATCCTCAATCCTCAATCCTCAATCCTCAATCTTCAATCCTCAATCCTCAAACCTCAATCTTCAATCCTCAATACTCAATCTGCAATCCTCAATCCTCAAACCTCAATCCTCGATCCTCATACTTCAATCCTCAATACACAATCCTCAATCTTCAATCCTCAATCCTCAATCCTCAATTCTCGTTCCTCAAACCTCAATCCTCATCCCTCAGTCCACATCCTCAATTCTCAATTCTCAATCCTCAATCCTCAATCCTCAATTTTCAATCCCCAAAAATCAATCTCGAATCCTAGATCCTCAAACCCCAATCCTCAGTCCTTAATCCTCAATCTTCATTCCTCAATCGCCAGTCCTCAATCTTCAATCCTCTATGCTCAATCGTCAATCCTCAAGCCTCAGTCCTCAATCCTCAATCCTCAATCCTCAAACCTCAATCCTCAACCGTCAGTCCTCGTCCTCAATCCTCAACCCTCAATCATCAATCCTCAAACTTCAATCATCAATACTCAACCTTCAATCCTCAATACTCAATGCTCAATCGTCAATCCTCAATCCCCAATCCTCAATCTTCAATGCTCAATCCTCAATCCTCAATCCTCAATCCTCAATCCTCAATCTTCAATAATCAATACTCAATCTTCAATCCTCAATCCTCAATCCTCAATCCTCAATCCTCAATCCTCAATCCTCAATCCTCAATCCTCAATACTCAATCTGCAATCCTCAATCCTCAATCCTCAATCCTCAATCCTCATTCTTCAATCCTCAATACCCAATCCTCAATCTTCAATCCTCAATCCTCAATCCTCAATTCTCAATCCTCAATCCTCAATCCTCAGACCGCAAACATCAATATTCAACCCTCAGTCCTCGTCCTCTATCCACAACCATCAATCCTCAATCCTCAATCTTCAATCATCAATATTCAATCTTCAATCCTCAATTCCCAATCCTCAACCCTCAATACTCAATCCTCAATCTTCAATACTCAATCTTCAATCCTCAATCCTCAATCCTCAATCCTCGATCCTCAATCCTCAAACCTCAATCCTCAATCCTCAATATTCAATCATCAATACTCAATCTTCAATCCTCAATCCTCAATCCTCAATCCTCAATCCCCAATCCTCAATATTCAACACACAACCCTCAGCCAACAATCCTCAATACTCAACCATCAATCCTCAATTCTCAATACTCAATAGAATATTCTGAATACTCATGGTTCAATACTCAATCCACAATATTCAATAATCAAATCTCAATCCTCAATCTTCAATCCTCAATACTCAATTTCAATCCTCAATCCTCAATTCTCAATCCCCAATACTCAATCCTCAACCGTCAATCCTCAATCCCCAATCCTCAATCTTCAATCCTCAACCTCAATCCTCAATCCTCAATCCTCAATCCTCAATCTTCAATCCTCAATACTCAATCTTCAATCCTCAATCATCAATCCTCAATCCTCAATCCTCAATCCTCAATCCTCAATCCTCAATTCTCAATCCTCAATCCTCAATACGTAATCTGCAATTGTCAATCCTCAATCCTCAATCCTCAATCCTCATTCTTCAATCCTCAATACCCAATCTTCAATCTTCAATCCTGAATCCTCAATCCACAATCCTCAACATTCAATCCTCAATCCTCAACCCTCAATTCTCAATCCTCAATCTTCAATCCTCAATACTCAATCTTCAATCCCCAATCCTCAATTCTCAATCCTCAATCCTCAATGTTCAATCCTCAGTACTCAATCTTCAATCCTCAATTCTCAATCCTCAATCCTCAATCCTCATTCTTCAATCCTCAACACCCAATCCTCAATCTTCAATCCTCAATCCTCAATCCTCAATTCTCAATCCTCAATCCTCAATCCTCAGACCTCAAGCATCAATATTCAACCCTCAGTCCTCGTCCTCTATCCACAACCATCAATCCTCAATCCTCAACCTTCAATCATCAATATTCAATCTTCAATCCTCAATCCTCAATCCTCAATCCTCAATCCTCAATCCACAATCCTCAATCTTCAATCCTCAATCCTCAATCCTCAATCCTCAATCCTCAATCTTCAATCCTCAATACTTAATCTTCAATCCCCAATCCTCAATTCTCAATCCTCAATCCTCAATGTTCAATCCTCAATACTCAATCTTCAATCCTCAATCCTCAATCGTCAATCCTCATTCTTCAATCCTCAACACCCAATACTCAATCTTCAATCCTCAATCCTCAACTCTCAATCCTCAATCCTCAATCCTCAGACCTCACACATCAATACTCAACCCTCAGTCCTCGTCCTCAATTCGCAACCCTCAATCCTCAATCCTCAATCATCAATCATCAATATTCAATATTCAGTCCTCAATCCTCAATCCTCAATCCTCAATCCTCAATCCTCAATGTTTAATCTACAATACCCAATCCTCAATCTTCAATCCTCAATCCTCAATCCTCAATCCTCAATCCTCAATACTCAATCCTCAATTCTCAGTCCTCAAACCTCAATCCTGTATCCACAATCCTGAATCCTCAACCTTCAGTCCTCAGTCCTCAACAATCATTCGTCAGTTCTCAATCCTCAATACAATATCGTCAATTCACACCTTTCAATACTCAATACACAGTCTGCAATCTTAAAATCTCTATCCACAAACTTCAATTCTCATCACTCAACCCTCAACACTCAGTCCCCCATCCTCAATCTTCAATCCTCAATCCTCAATCCTCAATTCTCAATACTCAATCCGCAGTCCTCAGACCTCAAACCTCAATCCTCAATAATCGATTACCAAACCTAGATCCTCAATCCTCAATCCTCAATCCCCAATCATCAATCGTCAATAATCAATCTCCAATCCTAGGTCCTCAATCCGCAACCTTCAATCCTCAATCCTCAATCCTCATCCTTCAATCCTCAATACCCAATCCTCAATCTTCAATACTCAATCCTCAATCCTCAATCCTCAATCCTCAATCCACAATCCTCAATCTTCAATCCTCAATCCTCAATCCTCAATCATCAATCCTCAATCTTCAATCCTCAATCCTCAATCCTCAATCCTCAATCCACAATCCTCAATCCTCAATCCTCAATCCTCAATCCTCAATACTCAATCTGCAATCCTCAAGCGTCAATCCTCAATCCTCAATGCTCATTCTTCAATCCTCAATACCCAATCCTCAATCTTCAATCCTCAATACTCAATCTTCACTCCTCAATCCTCAATCCTCAATCCTCGATCCTCAATCCTCAATCCTCAATCCTCAATCCTCAATCCTCAATACTCAATCTGCAATCCTCAATCCTCAATACTCAATCCTCAATCCTCATTCTTCAATCCTCAATACCCAATCCTCAATCTTCAATCCTCAATCCTCAATCCTCAATTCTCAATCCTCAATCCTCAATCCTCAGACCGCAAACATCAATATTCAACCCTCAGTCCTCGTCCTCTATCCACAACCATCAATCCTCAATCCTCAATCTTCAATCATCAATATTCAATCTTCAATCCTCAATTCCCAATCCACAACCCTCAATACTCAACCCTCAATCTTCAATACTCAATCTTCAATCCTCAATCCTCAATCCTCAATCCTCGATCCTCAATCCTCAAACCTCAATCCTCAATCCTCAATATTCAATCATCAATACTCAATCTTCAATCCTCAATCCTCAATCCTCAATCCTCAATCCCCAATCCTCAATATTCAACACACAACCCTCAGCCAACAATCCTCAATACTCAACCATCAATCCTCAATTCTCAATACTAAATAGAATATCCTGAATTCGCATGGTTCGATACTCAATCCGCAATATTCAATAATCAAATCTCAATCCTCAATCTTCAATCCTCAATACTCAATTTCAATCCTCAATCCTCAATCTTCAATCCTCAATCCTCAATTGTCAATCCTCAATCCTCAATCCTCAACCTTCAATCCTCAATACTCAACCTTCAATCCTCAATCGTCAATCCTCAATCCTCAATCCTCAATCCTCAATCCTCAATCCTCAATCCTCCATCCTCAATACTCAATCTGCAATCCTCAATCCTCAATCCTCAATCCTCAATGCTCATTCTTCATTCCTCAATACCCAATCCTCAATCTTCAAACCTCAATCCTCAATCCTCAATTCTCAATCCTCAATTATCAATCCTCAGACCTCAAACATCAATATTCAACCCTCAGTTCTCGTCCTCAATCCACAACACTCAAACCTCAATCCTCAATCTTCAATCATCAATATTCAATCTTCAATCCTCAATCCTCAATCCTCAATCCTCAATCCTCAATCCTCAATCCTCAATCTTCAATCCTCAATCTTCAATCCTCAATCCTCAATCGTCAGTCTTCAATCCTCAATACTCAATCTTCAATCCTCAATCCTCAAACCTCAATCCTCAATCCTCATTCTTCAATCCTCAATACCCAATCCTCAATCTTCAATCCTCAGGACTCAATCCTCAATTCTCAATCATCAATCCTCAGTCCTCAGTCCTCAAACCTCAATCCTCAACCCTCAGCCCTCATCCTCAATCCTCAGTCCTCAATCCTCAATACTCAGCCCTCAGTCCTCAAGCCTCAATGCTCAATCCTCAATCCCCAATCCTCAATCCTCAATCCTCAATCATCAATCCTCAATCTTCAATACTCAATCCTCATTCCTCAATCCTCAGTCCTCTATATTCAACACTCAACCCTCAACCATCAATCCTCAATTGTCAATACTCAATAGAACATCCTGAATTCTGATGGTTCAATACTCAATCCAGAATATTCAATAATCAAACCTCAAACCTCAAGCATCAATTCTCAACACTCAATCCTCAACACTCAGTCCTCTCTCTTCAATACTACATCCTCAACCCTCAATCCTCAAGCGTCAATCCTCAATACTCAATCCTCAATCCTCAATCATCAATCCCCAATCTTCAATACTCAATCCTCAATCCTCAATTCTCAATCCTCAATACACAACCATCAATCATAAATTCTCAATGCTCAATAGAATATCCTGAATTCTCAGGATTCTATACTCATACCTCAATCCTCAAACCTCAGCCCTCATTCTCAATCCTCAATCCTCAATCCTCAATATTCAATCCCCAATACTCAATCTTCAATCCTCAATCCTCAATCCTCAATCCTCAATCCTCAATCCTCAATCCTCAGTCATAAATCCTCAATCTTCAACACTCAATCGTCAATCCTCAGTCCTCAATCCTCAATCCTCAATCCTCGTTCCTCAAACCTCAATCCTCATCCCTCAGTCCACATCCTCAATTCTCAATTCTCAATCCTCAATCCTCAATCCTCAATTTTCAATCCCCAAAAATCAATCTCGAATCCTAGATCCTCAATCCCCAATCCTCAGTCCTTAATCCTCAATCTTCAATCCTCAATCGCCAGTCCTCAATCTTCAATCCTCTATGCTCAATCGTCAATCCTCAAGCCTCAGTCCTCAATCCTCAATCCTCAATCCTCAAACCTCAATCCTCAACCGTCAGTCCTCGTCCTCAATCCTCAATCCTCAATCATCAATCCTCAAACTTCAATCATCAATACTCAACCTTCAATCCTCAATACTCAATCCTCAATCGTCAATCCTCAATCCCCAATCCTCAATCTTCAATGCTCAATCCTCAATCCTCAATCCTCAATCCTCAATCCTCAATCTTCAATAATCAATACTCAACCTTCAATCCTCAATACTCAATCCTCAATCGTCAATCCTCAATCCCCAATCCTCAATCTTCAATACTCAATCTGCAATCCTCAATCCTCAATCCTCAATCCTCAATCCTCAATGCTCATTCTTCAATCCTCAATACCCAATCCTCAATCTTCAAACCTCAATCCTCAATCCTCAATTCTCAATCCTCAATTATCAATCCTCAGACCTCAAACATCAATATTCAACCCTCAGTTCTCGTCCTCAATCCACAACACTCAAACCTCAATCCTCAATCTTCAATCATCAATATTCAATCTTCAATCCTCAATCCTCAATCCTCAACCCTCAATCCTCAATCCTCAATCCTCAATCTTCAATCCTCAATCCTCAATCCTCAATCCTCAATCCTCAATCCTCAATCCTCAATCCTCAATCTTCAATCCTCAATCCTCAATCCTCAATCCTGAATTCTCAATCTTCAATCCTCAATACTCAATCTTCAATCCCCAATCCTCAATCCTCAATCCTCAATCCTCATTCATCAAACCTCAATCCTCAACCATCAGTCCTCATCCTCAATTCTCAATCCTCAATCCTCAATCCTCTATCCTCAATCTTCAATCCTCAATAATCGATCTCCAATCATAGATCCTCAATCCCCAATCTTCAATCCTTAGTCCTCAATCCTCAATCCTCAATCCTCAATCCTCAATATTCAATCCTCAATCCTCGATCCTCATTCCTCAGTCGTCAATCCTCAATCCTCAATCCTCAATCCTCAATCCTCAATTCGCAATCCTCAATCTTCAACCCTCAATACTCAATCTTCAATTCTCAATCTTCAATCCTCAATCCTCAATCCTCAATCCTCAACCTTCAATGCTCAATACTCAATCTTAAAGCCTCAATCCTCAATCCTCAATCCTCAATCCTCAATCTTCAATCCTCAATCCTCAAACCTCAATCTTCAATCCTCAATACTCAATCTGCAATCCTCAATCCTCAAACCTCAATCCTCGATCCTCATACTTCAATCCTCAATACACAATCCTCAATCTTCAATCCCCAATCCTCAATCCTCAATTCTCAACCCTCAATCCTTAATCCTCAGACCTCAAACATCAATATTCAACCCTCAGTCCTCGTCCTCAATCCACAACACTCAATCCTCAGTCCTCAATCTTCAATCATCAATAATCAATCTTCAATCCTCAATCATCAATCCTCAATCCTTAATCCTCAATCCTCAATATTCATCACTCAACCCTCAACCATCAATCCTCAATACTCAACCATCAATCCTCAGTTCTCAATACTCCATAGAACATCCTGAATCCTTATGGTTCAATACTCAATCCAGAATATTCAATAATCAAATCTCAAACCTCAAGCATCAATTCTCAGCACTCAATCCTCAACACTCAGTCCTCTCTCTTCAATCCTACATCCTCAACGCTCAATCCTCAAGCGTCAATCCTCAGTCCTCAATCCTCAATCCTCAATCGTCAGTCTTCAATCCTCAATACTCAATCTTCAATCCTCAATCCTCAAACCTCAATCCTCAATCCTCATTCTTCAATCCTCAATACCCAATCCTCAATCTTCAATCCTCAATTCTCAATCATCAATCCTCAGTCCTCAGTCCTCAAACCTCAATCCTCAACCCTCAGCCCTCATCCTCAATCCTCAATCCTCAATCCTCAATACTCAGCCCTCAGTCCTCAAGCCTCAATGCTCAATCCTCAATCCCCAATCCTCAATCCTCAATCCTCAATCATCAATCCTCAATCTTCAATACTCAATCCTCATTCCTCAATCCTCAGTCCTCTATATTCAACACTCAACCCTCAACCATCAATCCTCAATTGTCAATACTCAATAGAACATCCTGAATTCTGATGGTTCAATACTCAATCCAGAATATTCAATAATCAAACCTCAAACCTCAAGCATCAATTCTCAACACTCAATCCTCAACACTCAGTCCTCTCTCTTCAATACTACATCCTCAACCCTCAATCCTCAAGCGTCAATCCTCAATACTCAATCCTCAATCCTCAATCATCAATCCTCAATCTTCAATACTCAATCCTCAATCCTCAATTCTCAATCCTCAATACTCAACCATCAATCCTAAATTCTCAATGCTCAATAGAATATCCTGAGTTCTCAGGATTCTATACTCATACCTCAATCCTCAAACCTCAGCCCTCATTCTCAATCCTCAATCCTCAATCCTCAATATTCAATCCCCAATACTCAATCTTCAATCCTCAATCCTCAATCCTCAATCCTCAATCCTCAATCCTCAGTCATAAATCCTCAATCTTCAACACTCAATCGTCAATCCTCAGTCCTCAATCCTCAATCCTCAATCCTCGTTCCTCAAACCTCAATCCTCATCCCTCAGTCCACATACTCAATTCTCAATTCTCAATCCTCAATCCTCAATCCTCAATTTTCAATCCCCAAAAATCAATCTCGAATCCTAGATCCTCAATCCCCAATCCTCAGTCCTTAATCCTCAATCTTCAATCCTCAATCGCCAGTCCTCAATCTTCAATCCTCTATGCTCAATCGTCAATCCCCAAGCCTCAGTCCTCAACCCTCAATCCTCAATCCTCAAACCTCAATCCTCAACCGTCAGTCCTCGTCCTCAATCCTCAACCCTCAATCATCAATCCTCAACCTTCAACCATCAATACTCAACCTTCAATCCTCAATACTCAATCCTCAATCGTCAATCCTCAATCCCCAATCCTCAATCTTCAATGCTCAATCCTCAATCCTCTATACTCAATCCTCAATCCTCAATCTTCAATAATCAATACTCAATCTTCAATCCTCAATCCTCAATCCTCAATCCTCAATCCTCAATCCTCAATCCTGAATCCTCAATCTTCAATCCACAATACTCAATCTGCAATCCTCAATCCTCAATCCTCAGTGATCAATACTCAATCTTCAATACTCAATCCTCAATCCTCAATCCTCAGTCCTCAATCCTCAATCCTCAATCCCCAATCCTCATTTCTCAACCCTCAATCCTCAACCCTTAGTCCTCATCCTCAATTCTCAATTCTCAATCCTCAATCCTCAATTCTCAATCTTCATCCTCAATAATCAATCTCCAATCCTAGATACTCAATCCTCAATCCTCAATCCCCAATCCTCATTCTTCAAACCTCAATACCCAATCCTCAATCTTCAATCCTCATACCTCAATCCTCAATCTTCAATCATCAATCCTCTATCTTCAACACTCAATCCTCAATCCTCAATCCTCAATCCTCAATACTAACCATCAATCCTCAATTCTCGATACTCAATAGAATATCCTGAATTCTCAGGATTCAATACTGAAACCTCAATCCTCAACCCTCAGCCCTCGTCATCCATTCTCAATCGCCAATCCTCAATCCTGAATGTTCAATCCTCAACATTCAATCTTCAATCCTCAATCCTCAAACCTCAATCCTCAATCCTCAATCCTCAGCGATCAATAATCAATCTCCAATCCTAGATCCTCAATCCTCAATCCTCAATCCCCAATCTTCAATCCTCAATAATCAATCTCCAATCCTAGATCCTCAATCCTCGATCCTCAATCCTCAACCATCAATCCTCATTCTTCAAACCTCAATACCCAATCATCAATCTTCAATCCTCAATGCTCAATCCTCAATCCTCAAGCCTCAGTCCTGAATCCTCAATCCTCAATCCTCTAACCTCAATCCTCAACCCTCAGCCCTCATTCTCAATCCTCAATCCTCAGTCCTCAATATTCAATCCCCAATACTCAATCTTCAATCCTCAATTCTCAATCCTCAATCCTCAATCCTCAATCCTCAATCCTCAGTCATAAATCCTCAATCTTCAATACTCAATCGTCAATCCTCAGTCCTCAATCCTCAACCCTCAATCCTCAGTCCTCAAACGTCAATCCTCAACCCTCAGTCCACATCCTCAATTCTCAATTCTCAATCCTCAACCCTCAATCCTCAACCCTCAATCTCCAAAAATCAATCTCCAATCTTAGATCCTCAATCCCCAATCCTCAGTCCTTAATCCTCAATCTTCAATCCTCAATCGCCAGTCCTCAATCTTCAATCCTCTATGCTCAATCGTCAATCCTCAAGCCTCAGTCCTCAATCCTCAATCCTCAATCCTCAAACCTCAATCCTCAACCGTCAGTCCTCGTCCTCAATCCTCAATCCTCAATCATCAATCCTCAAACTTCAATCATCAATACTCAACCTTCAATCCTCAATACTCAATCCTCAATCGTCAATCCTCAATCCCCAATCCTCAATCTTCAATGCTCAATCCTCAATCCTCAATCCTCAATCCTCAATCCTCAATCTTCAATAATCAATACTCAACCTTCAATCCTCAATACTCAATCCTCAATCGTCAATCCTCAATCCCCAATCCTCAATCTTCAATACTCAATCTGCAATCCTCAATCCTCAATCCTCAATCCTCAATCCTCAATGCTCATTCTTCAATCCTCAATACCCAATCCTCAATCTTCAAACCTCAATCCTCAATCCTCAATTCTCAATCCTCAATTATCAATCCTCAGACCTCAAACATCAATATTCAACCCTCAGTTCTCGTCCTCAATCCACAACACTCAAACCTCAATCCTCAATCTTCAATCATCAATATTCAATCTTCAATCCTCAATCCTCAATCCTCAACCCTCAATCCTCAATCCTCAATCCTCAATCTTCAATCCTCAATCCTCAATCCTCAATCCTCAATCCTCAATCCTCAATCCTCAATCCTCAATCTTCAATCCTCAATCCTCAATCCTCAATCCTGAATTCTCAATCTTCAATCCTCAATACTCAATCTTCAATCCCCAATCCTCAATCCTCAATCCTCAATCCTCATTCATCAAACCTCAATCCTCAACCATCAGTCCTCATCCTCAATTCTCAATCCTCAATCCTCAATCCTCTATCCTCAATCTTCAATCCTCAATAATCGATCTCCAATCATAGATCCTCAATCCCCAATCTTCAATCCTTAGTCCTCAATCCTCAATCCTCAATCCTCAATCCTCAATATTCAATCCTCAATCCTCGATCCTCATTCCTCAGTCGTCAATCCTCAATCCTCAATCCTCAATCCTCAATCCTCAATTCGCAATCCTCAATCTTCAACCCTCAATACTCAATCTTCAATTCTCAATCTTCAATCCTCAATCCTCAATCCTCAATCCTCAACCTTCAATGCTCAATACTCAATCTTAAAGCCTCAATCCTCAATCCTCAATCCTCAATCCTCAATCTTCAATCCTCAATCCTCAAACCTCAATCTTCAATCCTCAATACTCAATCTGCAATCCTCAATCCTCAAACCTCAATCCTCGATCCTCATACTTCAATCCTCAATACACAATCCTCAATCTTCAATCCCCAATCCTCAATCCTCAATTCTCAACCCTCAATCCTTAATCCTCAGACCTCAAACATCAATATTCAACCCTCAGTCCTCGTCCTCAATCCACAACACTCAATCCTCAGTCCTCAATCTTCAATCATCAATAATCAATCTTCAATCCTCAATCATCAATCCTCAATCCTTAATCCTCAATCCTCAATATTCATCACTCAACCCTCAACCATCAATCCTCAATACTCAACCATCAATCCTCAGTTCTCAATACTCCATAGAACATCCTGAATCCTTATGGTTCAATACTCAATCCAGAATATTCAATAATCAAATCTCAAACCTCAAGCATCAATTCTCAGCACTCAATCCTCAACACTCAGTCCTCTCTCTTCAATCCTACATCCTCAACGCTCAATCCTCAAGCGTCAATCCTCAGTCCTCAATCCTCAATCCTCAATCGTCAGTCTTCAATCCTCAATACTCAATCTTCAATCCTCAATCCTCAAACCTCAATCCTCAATCCTCATTCTTCAATCCTCAATACCCAATCCTCAATCTTCAATCCTCAATTCTCAATCATCAATCCTCAGTCCTCAGTCCTCAAACCTCAATCCTCAACCCTCAGCCCTCATCCTCAATCCTCAATCCTCAATCCTCAATACTCAGCCCTCAGTCCTCAAGCCTCAATGCTCAATCCTCAATCCCCAATCCTCAATCCTCAATCCTCAATCATCAATCCTCAATCTTCAATACTCAATCCTCATTCCTCAATCCTCAGTCCTCTATATTCAACACTCAACCCTCAACCATCAATCCTCAATTGTCAATACTCAATAGAACATCCTGAATTCTGATGGTTCAATACTCAATCCAGAATATTCAATAATCAAACCTCAAACCTCAAGCATCAATTCTCAACACTCAATCCTCAACACTCAGTCCTCTCTCTTCAATACTACATCCTCAACCCTCAATCCTCAAGCGTCAATCCTCAATACTCAATCCTCAATCCTCAATCATCAATCCTCAATCTTCAATACTCAATCCTCAATCCTCAATTCTCAATCCTCAATACTCAACCATCAATCCTAAATTCTCAATGCTCAATAGAATATCCTGAGTTCTCAGGATTCTATACTCATACCTCAATCCTCAAACCTCAGCCCTCATTCTCAATCCTCAATCCTCAATCCTCAATATTCAATCCCCAATACTCAATCTTCAATCCTCAATCCTCAATCCTCAATCCTCAATCCTCAATCCTCAGTCATAAATCCTCAATCTTCAACACTCAATCGTCAATCCTCAGTCCTCAATCCTCAATCCTCAATCCTCGTTCCTCAAACCTCAATCCTCATCCCTCAGTCCACATACTCAATTCTCAATTCTCAATCCTCAATCCTCAATCCTCAATTTTCAATCCCCAAAAATCAATCTCGAATCCTAGATCCTCAATCCCCAATCCTCAGTCCTTAATCCTCAATCTTCAATCCTCAATCGCCAGTCCTCAATCTTCAATCCTCTATGCTCAATCGTCAATCCCCAAGCCTCAGTCCTCAACCCTCAATCCTCAATCCTCAAACCTCAATCCTCAACCGTCAGTCCTCGTCCTCAATCCTCAACCCTCAATCATCAATCCTCAACCTTCAACCATCAATACTCAACCTTCAATCCTCAATACTCAATCCTCAATCGTCAATCCTCAATCCCCAATCCTCAATCTTCAATGCTCAATCCTCAATCCTCTATACTCAATCCTCAATCCTCAATCTTCAATAATCAATACTCAATCTTCAATCCTCAATCCTCAATCCTCAATCCTCAATCCTCAATCCTCAATCCTGAATCCTCAATCTTCAATCCACAATACTCAATCTGCAATCCTCAATCCTCAATCCTCAGTGATCAATACTCAATCTTCAATACTCAATCCTCAATCCTCAATCCTCAGTCCTCAATCCTCAATCCTCAATCCCCAATCCTCATTTCTCAACCCTCAATCCTCAACCCTTAGTCCTCATCCTCAATTCTCAATTCTCAATCCTCAATCCTCAATTCTCAATCTTCATCCTCAATAATCAATCTCCAATCCTAGATACTCAATCCTCAATCCTCAATCCCCAATCCTCAATCCTCATTCTTCAAACCTCAATACCCAATCCTCAATCTTCAATCCTCATACCTCAATCCTCAATCTTCAATCATCAATCCTCTATCTTCAACACTCAATCCTCAATCCTCAATCCTCAATCCTCAATACTAACCATCAATCCTCAATTCTCGATACTCAATAGAATATCCTGAATTCTCAGGATTCAATACTGAAACCTCAATCCTCAACCCTCAGCCCTCGTCATCCATTCTCAATCGCCAATCCTCAATCCTGAATGTTCAATCCTCAACATTCAATCTTCAATCCTCAATCCTCAAACCTCAATCCTCAATCCTCAATCCTCAGCGATCAATAATCAATCTCCAATCCTAGATCCTCAATCCTCAATCCTCAATCCCCAATCTTCAATCCTCAATAATCAATCTCCAATCCTAGATCCTCAATCCTCGATCCTCAATCCTCAACCATCAATCCTCATTCTTCAAACCTCAATACCCAATCATCAATCTTCAATCCTCAATGCTCAATCCTCAATCCTCAAGCCTCAGTCCTCAATCCTCAATCCTCAATCCTCTAACCTCAATCCTCAACCCTCAGCCCTCATTCTCAATCCTCAATCCTCAGTCCTCAATATTCAATCCCCAATACTCAATCTTCAATCCTCAATTCTCAATCCTCAATCCTCAATCCTCAATCCTCAATCCTCAGTCATAAATCCTCAATCTTCAATACTCAATCGTCAATCCTCAGTCCTCAATCCTCAACCCTCAATCCTCAGTCCTCAAACGTCAATCCTCAACCCTCAGTCCACATCCTCAATTCTCAATTCTCAATCCTCAACCCTCAATCCTCAACCCTCAATCTCCAAAAATCAATCTCCAATCTTAGATCCTCAATCCCCAATCCTCAGTCCTTAATCCTCAATCTTCAATCCTCAATCGCCAGTCCTCAATCTTCAATCCTCTATGCTCAATCGTCAATCCTCAGGCCTCAGTCCTCAATCCTCAATCCTCAATCCTCAAACCTCAATCCTCAACAGTCAGTCCTCGTCCTCAATCCTCAACCCTCAATCCTCAATCCTCAATATTCAACCATCGATACTCAATCTTCAATCCTCAATAATCAATCCTCAATCGTCAATCCTCAATCCCCAATCCTCAATCTTCAATGCTCAATCCTCAATCATCAATCATCAATTTTCAACACTCAATCCTCAATACTCAATCCTCAATCCACAATACTCAATCCTCAATTTTCAATCCTCAATACTCAATCTTCAATCCTCAATCCTCAATCCTCAATCCACAATCCTCAATCTTCAATCCTCTATACTCAATCTTCAATCCCCAATCCTCAATTCTCAATCCTCAATCCTCAATCTTCAATCCTCAATACTCAATCTTCAATCCCCAGTCCTCAATTCTCAATCCTCAATCCTCAATGTTCAATCCTCAATACTCAATCTTCAATCCTCAATCCTCAGACCTCAAACATCAATATTCAACCCTCAGTCCTCGTCCTCTATCCACAACAATCAATCCTCAATCCTCAATCTTCAATCATCAACATTCAATCTTCAATCCTCAATCCTAAATCCTCAATCCTCAATCCTCAATCCTCAATTCTCAATCCTCAATCCTCAATCCTCAGACCTCAAACATAAATATTCAACCCTCAGTCCTCGTCGTCTATCCACAACAATCAATCCTCAATCCTCAATCTTCAATCATCAACATTCAATCTTCAATCCTCAATCCTAAATCCTCAATCCTCAATCCTCAATCCTCAATCCTCAATCCTCAATCCTCAATCTTCAATCCTCAATACTCAATCTTCAATCCCCAATCGTCAACCCTCAATACTCAATCCTCAATTCTCAGTCCTGAAACCTCAATCCTGAATCCACAATCCTCAATCTTCAATCCTCAATCATCAGTCCTCAATTCTCAATCCTCAATCATCAGTCCTCATCCTCAATTCTCAATTCTCAATCCTCTATCCTCAATCCTCAATCTTCAATCCTCAATAATCAATCTCCAATACTAGATCCTCAATCCCCAATCTTCAAACCTTAATACTCAATCTTCAATCCTCAATCCCCAGTCATCAATCTTCAATCCTCAATGCTCAATCCTCAATCCTCAATCCTCAGTCCTCAATCCACAATCCTCATTCCTCAAACCTCAATCCTCAACCGTCAGTCCTCGTCCTCAATCCTCAAACCTCAATCCTCGATCCTCAATATTCAATCATCAATACTCAATCTTCAATCCTCAATGCTCTATCCTCAATCCTCAATCCTCAATCCTCAATCCTCAATACCCAATCCTCAATCTTCAATCTTCAATCCTCAATCCTCAATCCTCAGTCCTCAAACATCAATCCTGAATCCTCAATCCTGAATCCTCAATCCTCAGCACTCAGTCCTCAACAATCAGTTGTCAATCCTCAATCCTCAATGGAATATCATCAATTTACAGATTTCAATGCTCAATACTCAATCTGCAGTCTTCAAGTCTCTATTCTCAAACATCAATTCTCATCACTCAACCCTCAACACTCAATCCTCAATCTTCAATCCTCAATCCTCAATCCTCAACCCTCAATCCTCATTCCTCAAACCTCAATCCTCAACCCTCAGTCCTCATCCTCAATTCTCAATTCTCAATCCTCAATACTCAATCCTCAATCTTCAATCCTCAATCCTCAAACCTCAATCCTCAATCCTCATTTCTCAATCCTCAATACCCAATCCTCAATCTTCAATCGTCAATCCTCAATCCTCAATTCTCAATCCTCAATCCTTAATCCTCAGACCACAAACATCAATATTCAACCCTCAGTCCTCGTCCTCAATCCACAACCCTCAATCCTCAGTCCTCAATATTCAATCATCAATATTCAATCTTCAATCCTCAATCCTCAATCCTCAATCCTCAATCCTCAATACTCAATCTTCAATACTCGAACCTCAATCCTCAATACTCAATCCTCAATCCTCAATCCTCAATCTTCAATCCTCAATACTCAATCTTCAATCCCCAATCCTCAATTCTCGATCCTCAAGCCTCAATGTTCAATCCTCAATACTCAATCTCCAATCCCAGATCCTCAATCCCCAATCTTCAATCCTTAATACTCAATCTTCAATCCTCAATCCCCAGTCATCAATCTTCAATCCTCAATGCTCAATCCTCAATCCTCAATCCTCAGTCCTCAATTCACAATCCTCAATCCTCAAACCTCACACTTCAACCGTCAGTCCTCGTCCTCAATCCTCAAACCTCAATCCTCAATCCTCAATATTCAATCATCAATACTCAATATTCAATCCTCAATGCTCAATCTTCAATCCTCAATCCTCAGTCCTCAATATTCAAGACACAACCCTCAGCCATCAATCCTCAATACTCAACCATCAATCCTCAATTCTCAATACTCAATACAATGTTCTGAATACTCATGGTTCAATACTCAAACCACAATATTCAATAATCAAGTCTCAATCCTCAATCATCAATCCTCAATACTCAATTTCAATCCTCAATCCTCAATTCTCAATCCCCAATCCTCGATCCTCAATCATCAATCCTAAATCCTCAATCCTCAGGCATCAATACTCAATCTTCAATGCTCAATCCTCAATCCTCAATCTTCAATACTCAATCCTCAATCCTCAATTCTCAATCCTCAATACACAACCATCAATCCTAAATTCTCAATGCTCAATAGAATATCCTGAATTCTCAGGATTCTATACTCATACCTCAATCCTCAAACCTCAGCCCTCATTCTCAATCCTCAATCCTCAATCCTCAATATTCAATCCCCAATACTCAATCTTCAATCCTCAATCCTCAATCCTCAATCCTCAATCCTCAATCCTCGGTCATAAATCCTCAATCTTCAACACTCAATCGTCAATCCTCAGTCCTCAATCCTCAATCCTCAATCCTCGTTCCTCAAACCTCAATCCTCATCCCTCAGTCCACATCCTCAATTCTCAATTCTCAATCCTCAATCCTCAATCCTCAATTTTCAATCCCCAAAAATCAATCTCGAATCCTAGATCCTCAATCCCCAATCCTCAGTCCTTAATCCTCAATCTTCAATCCTCAATCGCCAGTCCTCAATCTTCAATCCTCTATGCTCAATCGTCAATCCTCGAGCCTCAGTCCTCAATCCTCAATCCTCAATCCTCAAACCTCAATCCTCAACCGTCAGTCCTCGTCCTCAATTCTCAACCCTCAATCATCAATCCTCAAACTTCAATCATCAATACTCAACCTTCAATCCTCAATACTCAATCCTCAATCGTCAATCCTCAATCCTCAATCCTCAATCCTCAATCCTCAATCCTCAATCCTCAATCCTCAATCCTCAATCCTCAATCCTCAATCCTCAATCTTCAATCCTCAATCCTCAATCCTCAATCCTGAATTCTCAATCTTCAATCCTCAATACCCAATCTTCAATCCCCAATCCTCAATCCTCAATCCTCAATCCTCATTCATCAAACCTCAATCCTCAACCATCAGTCCTCATCCTCAATTCTCAATCCTCAATCCTCAATCCTCTATCCTCAATCTTCAATCCTCAATAATCGATCTCCAATCATAGATCCTCAATCCCCAATCTTCAATCCTTAGTCCTCAATCCTCAATCCTCAATCCTCAATCCTCAATATTCAATCCTCAATCCTCGATCCTCATTCCTCAGTCGTCAATCCTCAATCCTCAATCCACAATCCTCAATATTCAATCCTCAATACTCAACCTTCAATCCTCAATACTCAATCCTCAATCCTCAATCCTCAATCCTCAATCTTCAATCCTCAATCCTCAATCCTCAATCCTCAATCTTCAATCCTCAATCCACAATCCTCAATCCTCAATACTCAATCCTCAATCCTCAATCCTCAATCCTCAATACTCAATCTGCAATCCTCAATCCTCAATCCTCAATCCTCAATCCTCATTCTTCAATCATCAACATTCAATCTGCAATCCTCAATCCTCAACCTCAATCCTCAATCCTCAATCCTCAATCCTCAATCTTCAATCCTCAATCCTCAATCCTCAATCCTCAATCCTCAATCCTCAATCCTCAATAATCAATCTCCAATCCTCAACCCTCAATCCTCATTCCTCAAACCCCAATCCTCAACCCTCAGTCCTCATCCTCAATTCTCAATTCTCAATCCTCAATCCTCAATCCTCAATCCTCAATTCTCAATCCTCAATCCTCAATCCTCAGACCTCAAACATCAATATTCAACCCTCAGTCCTCGTCCTCTATCCACAACAATCAATCCTCAATCCTCAATCTTCAATCATCAACATTCAATCTTCAATCCTCAATCCTAAATCCTCAATCCTCAATCCTCAATCCTCAATCCTCAATCCTCAATCCTCAATCTTCAATCCTCAATACTCAATCTTCAATCCCCAATCGTCAACCCTCAATACTCAATCCTCAATTCTCAGTCCTGAAACCTCAATCCTGAATCCACAATCCTCAATCTTCAATCCTCAAACATCAGTCCTCAATTCTCAATCCTCAATCATCAGTCCTCATCCTCAATTCTCAATTCTCAATCCTCTATCCTCAATCCTCAATCTTCAATCCTCAATAATCAATCTCCAATCCTAGATCCTCAATCCCCAATCTTCAAACCTTAATACTCAATCTTCAATCCTCAATCCCCAGTCATCAATCTTCAATCCTCAATGCTCAATCCTCAATCCTCAATCCTCAGTCCTCAATCCACAATCCTCAATCCTCAAACCTCAATCCTCAAACGTCAGTCCTCGTCCTCAATCCTCAAACCTCAATCCTCGATCCTCAATATTCAATCATCAATACTCAATCTTCAATCCTCAATGCTCTATCCTCAATCCTCAATCCTCAATCCTCAATCCTCAACACCCAATCCTCAATCTTCAATCCTCAATCCTCAATCCTCAATTCTCAATCCTCAATCCTCAATCCTCAGACCTCAAGCATCAATATTCAACCCTCAGTCCTCGTCCTCTATCCACAACCATCAATCCTCAATCCTCAACCTTCAATCATCAATATTCAATCTTCAATCCTCAATCCTCAATCCTCAATCCTCAATCCTCAATCCTCAATCCTCAATCCACAATCTTCAATCTTCAATCCTCAATCCTCAATCCTCAATCCTCAATCCTCAATCTTCAATCCTCAATACTCAATCTTCAATCCCCAGTCCTCAATTCTCAATCCTCAATCCTCAATGTTCAATCCTCAATACTCAATCTTCAATCCTCAATCCTCAATCCTCAATCCTCTATCCTCATTCTTCAATCCTCAACACCCAATACTCAATCTTCAATCCTCAATCCTCAACTCTCAATCCTCAATCCTCAATCCTCAGACCTCACACACCAATACTCAACCATCAGTCCTCGTCCTCAATTCACAACCCTCAATCCTCAATCCTCAATCATCAATCATCAATATTCAATATTCAGTCCTCAATCCTCAATCCTCAATCCTCAATCCTCAATCCTCAATCCTCAATCTTCAATCCTCAATCCTCAATCCTCAATCCTCAATCTTCAATCCTCAATCCTCAATCCTCAATCCTCAATCCTCAATCCTCAATCCTCAATCCTCAATCCTCAATACTCAATCTGCAATCCTCAATCCTCAATCCTCAATCCTCAATCCTCATTCTTCAATCATCAACATTCAATCTGCAATCCTCAATCCTCAACCTCAATCCTCAATCCTCAATCCTCAATCCTCAATCTTCAATCCTCAATCCTCAATCCTCAATCCTCAATCCTCAATCCTCAATCCTCAATAATCAATCTCCAATCCTCAACCCTCAATCCTCATTCCTCAAACCTCAATCCTCAACCCTCAGTCCTCATCCTCAATTCTCAATTCTCAATCCTCAACCCTCAATCCTCAATCCTCAATTCTCAATCCTCAATCCTCAATCCTCAGACCTCAAACATCAATATTCAACCGTCAGTCCTCGTCCTCAATCCTCAAACCTCAATCCTCGATCCTCAATATTCAATCATCAATACTCAATCTTCAATCCTCAATGCTCTATCCTCAATCCTCAATCCTCAATCCTCAATCCTCAATACCCAATCCTCAATCTTCAATCTTCAATCCTCAATCCTCAATCCTCAGTCCTCAAACATCAATCCTGAATCCTCAATCCTGAATCCTCAATCCTCAGCACTCAGTCCTCAACAATCAGTTGTCAATCCTCAATCCTCAATGGAATATCATCAATTTACAGATTTCAATGCTCAATACTCAATCTGCAGTCTTCAAGTCTCTATTCTCAAACATCAATTCTCATCACTCAACCCTCAACACTCAATCCTCAATCTTCAATCCTCAATCCTCAATCCTCAACCCTCAATCCTCATTCCTCAAACCTCAATCCTCAACCCTCAGTCCTCATCCTCAATTCTGAATTCTCAATCCTCAATACTCAATCCTCAATCTTCAATCCTCAACCCCCAAACCTCAATCCTCAATCCTCATTTCTCAATCCTCAATACCCAATCCTCAATCTTCAATCGTCAATCCTCAATCCTCAATTCTCAATCCTCAATCCTTAATCCTCAGACCACAAACATCAATATTCAACCCTCAGTCCTCGTCCTCAATCCACAACCCTCAATCCTCAGTCCTCAATATTCAATCATCAATATTCAATCTTCAATCCTCAATCCTCAATCCTCAATCCTCAATCCTCAATACTCAATCTTCAATCCTCGAACCTCAATCCTCAATACTCAATCCTCAATCCTCAATCCTCAATCTTCAATCCTCAATACTCAATCTTCAATCCCCAATCCTCAATTCTCTATCCTCAAGCCTCAATGTTCAATCCTCAATACTCAATCTCCAATCCCAGATCCTCAATCCCCAATCTTCAATCCTTAAGACTCAATCTTCAATCCTCAATCCCCAGTCATCAATCTTCAATCCTCAATGCTCAATCCTCAATCCTCAATCCTCAGTCCTCAATTCACAATCCTCAATCCTCAAACCTCACACTTCAACCGTCAGTCCTCGTCCTCAATCCTCAAACCTCAATCCTCAATCCTCAATATTCAATCATCAATACTCAATATTCAATTCTCAATGCTCAATCTTCAATCCTCAATCCTCAGTCCTCAATATTCAAGACACAACCCTCAGCCATCAATCCTCAATACTCAACCATCAATCCTCAATTCTCAATACTCAATACAATGTTCTGAATACTCATGGTTCAATACTCAAACCACAATATTCAATAATCAAGTCTCAATCCTCAATCATCAATCCTCAATACTCAATTTCAATCCTCAATCCTCAATTCTCAATCCCCAATCCTCGATCCTCAATCATCAATCCTCAATCCTCAATCCTCAGGCATCAATACTCAATCTTCAATGCTCAATCCTCAATCCTCAATCTTCAATCCTCATTCCGCAACCCTCAATCCTCATCCCTCAAACCTCAATCCTCAACCCTCAGTCCTCATACTCAATTCTCAATTCTCAATCCTCAATCCTCAATCCTCAATCTTCAATCCTCAATAATCAATCTCCAATCCTCAATCCTCAATCCTCGATCCTCAGTCCTCAGGCATCAATACTCAATCTTCAATACTCAATCCTCAATCCTCAATCCTCAATCCTCAATCCTCAACCCTCAATCCTCATTCCTCAAACCTCAGTCCTCAACCCTCAGTCCTCATCCTCAATTCTCAATTCTCAATCCTCAATCCTCAATCCTCAATCTTCAATCCTCAATAATCAATCTCCAATCCTAGATCCTCAATCCCCAATCTTCAATCCTTAATACTCAATCTTCAATCCTCAATCCCCAGTCATCAATCTTCAATCCTCAATGCTCAATCCTCAATCCTCAATCCTCAGTCTTCAATCCACAATCCTCAATCCGCAAAGCTCAATCTTCAACCGTCAGTCCTCGTCCTCAATCCTCAAACCTCAATCCTCAATCCTCAATATTCAATCATCAATACTCAATCTTCAATCCTCAATGCTCTATCCTCAATCCTCAATCCTCAATCCTCAATATTCAAGACACAACCCTCAGCCATCAATCCTCAATACTCACCCATCAATCATCAATTCTCAATACTCAATACAATATTCTGAATACTCATGGTTCAATACTCAATCCACAATATTCAATAATCAAGTCTGAATCCTCAATCTTCAATCCTCAATACTCAATTTCAATCCTCAATCCTCAATTCTCAATCCCCAATACTCAATCCTCAATCGTCAATCCTCAATCCCCAATCGTCAATCTTCAATCCTCAACCTCAATCCTCAATCCTCAATGCTCAATCCTCAATCTTCAATCATCAATACTCAATCTTCAATCCTCAATGCTCTATCCTCAATCCTCAATCCTCAATCCTCAATATTCAAGACACAACCCTCAGCCATCAATCTTCAATACTCAACCATCAATCCTCAATTCTCAATACTCAATACAATATTCTGAATACTCATGGTTCAATACTCAATCCACAATATTCAATAATCAAGTCTCAATCCTCAATCTTCAATCCTCAATACTCAATTTCAATCCTCAATCCTCAATTCTCAATCCCCAATACTCAATCCTCAATTCTCAATCCCCAATACTCAATCCTCAATCGTCAATCCTCAATCCCCAATCCTCAATCTTCAATCCTCAACCTCAATCCTCAATCCTCAATCCTCAATCCTCAATCCTCCATCTTCAATCCTCAATACTCAATCTTCAATCCTCAATCCACAATCCTCAATCCTCAATCCTCAATCCTCAATCCTCAATCCTCAATCCTCAATCCTCAATACTCAATCTGCAATCCTCAATCCTCAATCCTCAATCCTCAATTCTCATTCTTCAATCCTCAATACCCAATCCTCAATCTTCAATCCTCAATCCTCAATCCTCAATTCTCAATCCTCAATCCTCAATCCTCAGACCACAAACATCAATATTCAACCCTCAGTCCTCGTCCTCTATCCACAACCTTCAATGCTCAATCCTCAATCTTCAATCATCAATATTCAATCTTCAATCCTCAATCCTCAATCCTCAATCCTCAATCCTCAATCCTCAATCCTCATTCCTCAATCCTCAATCTTCAATCCTCAATACTCAATCTTCAATCCCCAATCCTCAATTCTCAATCCTCAAGCCTCAATGTTCAATCCTCAATACTCAATCTTCAATCCTCAATCCTCAATCCTCAATCCTCAATCCTCATTCTTCAATCCTCAATACCCAATCCTCAATCTTCAATCCTCAATCCTCAATGTTCAATCCTCAATACTCAATCTCCAATCCTAGATCCTCAAGCCCCAATCTTCAATCCTTAATACTCAATCTTCAATCCTCAATCCCCAGTCATCAATCTTCAATCCTCAATGCTCAATCCTCAATCCTCAATCCTCAGTCCTCAATCCACAATCCTCAATCCTCAAACCTCAATCTTCAACCGTCAGTCCTCGTCCTCAATCCTCAAACCTCAATCCTCAATCCTCAATATTCAATCATCAATACTCAATATTCAATCCTCAATGCTCTATCCTCAATCCTCAATACTCAAGACACAACCCTCAGCCATCAATCCTCAATACTCAACCATCAATCCTCAAGTCTCAATACTCGATACAATATTCTGAATACTCATGGTTCAATACTCAAACCACAATATTCAATAATCAAGTCTCAATCCTCAATCATCAATCCTCAATACTCAATTTCAATCCTCAACCCTCAATTCTCAATCCCCAATACTCAATCCTCAATCGTCAATCCTCAATCCCCAAACCTCAATCTTCAATCCTCAACCTCAATCCTCAATCCTCAATCCTCAATCCTCAATCTTCAATCATCAATGCTCAATCTTCAATCCTCAATGCTCTATCCTCAATCCTCAATCCTCAATCCTCAATATTCAAGACACAACCCTCAGCCATCAATCCTCAATACTCAACCATCAATCCTCAATTCTCAATACTCAATACAATGCTCTGAATACTCATGGTTCAATACTCAATCCACAATATTCAATAATCAAGTCTCAATCCTCAATCTTCAATCCTCAATACTCAATTTCAATCCTCAATCCTCAATTCTCAATCCCCAATACTCAATCCTCAACCGTCAATCCTCAATCCCCAATCCTCAATCTTCAATCCTCAATCCTTAATCCTCAATCCTCAATATTCATCACTCAACCCTCAACCATCGATCCTCAATACTCAACCATCAATCCTCAATTCTCAATACTCAATAGAACATCCTGAATCCTTATGGTTCAATACTCAATCCAGAATATTCCATAATCAAATCTCAAACCTCAAGCATCAATTCTCAACACTCAATCCTCAACACTGAGTCCTCTCTCTTCAATCCTACATCCTCAACCCTCAATCCTCAAGCGTCAATCCTCAGTCCTCAATCCTCAATCCTCAATCGTCAGTCTTCAATCCTCAATACTCAATCTTCAATCCTCAATCCTCAAACCTCAATCCTCAATCCTCATTCTTCAATCCTCAATACCCAATCCTCAATCTTCAATACTCAATACTCAATCCTCAATTCTCAATCATCAATCCTCAGTCCTCAGTCCTCAAACCTCAATCCTCAATCCTCAGTCCTCAATCCGCAATCCTCAATCCTCAAACCTCAATCCTCAACCGTCAGTCCTCGTCCTCAATCCTCAAACCTCAATCCTCAATCCTCAATATTCAATCATCAACACTCAATCTTCAATTCTCAATGCTCTATCCTCAATCCTCAATCCTCAATCCTCAATATTCAAGACACAACCCTCAGCCATCAGTCCTCAATACTCAACCATCAATCCTCATTCCTCAGTCGTCAATCCTCAATCCTCAATCCACAATCCTCAATATTCAATCCTCAATACTCAACCTTCAATCCTCAATACTCAATCCTCAATCCTCAATCCTCAATCCTCAATCCTCAGTCATAAATCCTCAATCTTCAATACTCAGTCTTCAATCCTCAATCCTCAATCCTCAACCCTCAATCCTCAATCCTCAATTCTCAATCTTCAATCCTCAATAATCAATCTCCAATCCTAGATCCTCAATCCCCAATCTTCAATCCTTAATCCTCAATCTTTAATCCTTAATCCTCAATCGTCAATCTTCAATCCTCAATAGTCAGTCTTCAATCCTCAATCCTCAATCCTCAATCGTCAATCCTCATTCCTCAATCCTCAATACCCAACCCTCAATCTTAAATCCTCAATCCTCAATCCTCAATCCTCAATCCTCAATCCTCAGTCCTCAAACATCAGTCCTGAATCCTCAATCCTGAATCCTCAATCTTCAGCCCTCAGTCCTCAACAATCGGTTGTCAATCCTCAATCCTCAATAGAATATCATCAATTCACAGATTTCAATACTCAATACTCAATCTCCAATCTTCAAGTCTCTATCCTCAAACGTCAATTCTCATCACTCAACCCTCAACACTCAGTCCCCAATCCTCAATATTCAATCCTCAATCCTCCGTTCTCAATCCACGATCCTCAACATTCAATCCTCAATACTGAATCTTCAATCCTCAATCCTCAATCCTCAATCCTCAATTCTCAACACTCAATCCTTAATCCTCAGACCTCAAACATCAATATTCAACCCTCAGTCCTCGTCCTCAATCCACAACACTCAATCCTCTGTCCTCAATATTCAATCATCAATATTCAATCTTCAATCCTCAATCCTCAATCCTCAATCCTCAATCCTCAATTCGCAATCCTCAATCTTCAACCCTCAATACTCAATCTTCAATTCTCAATCTTCAATCCTCAATCCTCAATCCTCAATCCTCAACCTTCAATGCTCAATACTCAATCTTCAATCCTCAATCCTCAATCCTCAATCCTCAATCCTCAATCTTCAATCCTCAATCCTCAAACCTCAATCTTCAATCCTCAATACTCAATCTGCAATCCTCAATCCTCAAACCTCAATCCTCGATCCTCATACTTCAATCCTCAAAACACAATCCTCAATCTTCAATCCTCAATCCTCAATCCTCAATTCTCAACCCTCAATCCTTAATCCCCAGACCTCAAACATCAATATTCAACCCTCAGTCCTCGTCCTCAATCCACAACACTCAATCCTCAGTCCTCAATCTTCAATCATCAATAATCAATCTTCAATCCTCAATCATCAATCCTCAATCCTCAATCCTCAATACTCAATCTGCAATCCTCAATCCTCAATCCTCAATCCTCAATTCTCATTCTTCAATCCTCAATACCCAATCCTCAATCTTCAATCCTCAATCCTCAATCCTCAATTCTCAATCCTCAATTCTCAATCCTCAGACCTCAAACATCAATATTCAACCCTCAGTCCTCGTCCTCTATCCACAACCTTCAATCCTCAATCCTCAATCTTCAATCATCAATATTCAATCTTGAATCCTCAATCCTCAATCCTCAATCCTCAATCCTCAATCCTCAATCCTCATTCCTCAATCCTCAATCTTCAATCCTCAATACTCAATCTTCAATCCCCAATCCTCAATTCTCAATCCTCAAGCCTCAATGTTCAATCCTCAATACTCAATCTCCAATCTTAGATACTCAATCCCCAATCTTCAATCCTTAATACTCAATCTTCAATCCTCAATCCCCAGTCATCAATCTTCAATCCTCAATGCTCAATCCTCAATCCTCAATCCTCAGTCCTCAATCAACAATCCTCAATCCTCAAACCTCAATCTTCAACCGTCAGTCCTCGTCCTCTATCCTCAAACCTCAATCCTCAATCCTCAATATTCAATCATCAATACTCAATATTCAATCCTCAATGCTCTATCCTCAATCCTCAATCCTCAATCCTCAATATTCAAGACACAACCCTCAGCCATCAATCCTCAATACTCAACCATCAATCCTCAAGTCTCAATACTCGATACAATATTCTGAATACTCATGGTTCAATACTCAAACCACAATATTCAATAATCAAGTCTCAATCCTCAATCATGAATCCTCAATACTCAATTTCAATCCTCAATCCTCAATTCTCAATCCCCAATACTCAATCCTCAATCGTCAATCCTCAATCCTCAATCCTCAGTCTTCAATCCTCAACCTCAATCCTCAATCCTCAATCCTCAATCCTCAATCTTCAATCATCAATACTCAATCTTCAATCCTCAATGCTCTATCCTCAATCCTCAATCCTCAATCCTCAATATTCAAGACACAACCCTCAGCCATCAATCCTCAATTCTCAATACTCAATACAATATTCTGAATACTCATGGTTCAATACTCAATACACAATATTCAATAATCAAGTCTCAATCCTCAATCTTCAATCCTCAATACTCAATTTCAATCCTCAATCCTCAATCCTCAATCCTTAATTCTCAACCCTCAATCCTTAATCCTCAGACCTCAAACATCAATATTCAACCCTCAGTCCTCGTCCTCAATCCACAACACTCAATCCTCAGTCATCAATCTTCAATCATCAATAATCAATCTTCAATCCTCAATCATCAATCCTCAATCCTTAATCCTCAATCCTCAATATTCATCACTCAACCCTCAACCATCAATCCTCAATACTCAACCATCAATCCTCAATTCTCAATACTCAATAGAACATCCTGAATCCTTATGGTTCAATACTCAATCCAGAATATTCCATAATCAAATCTCAAACCTCAAGCATCAATTCTCAACACTCAATCCTCAACACTGAGTCCTCTCTCTTCAATCCTACATCCTCAACCCTCAATCCTCAAGCGTCAATCCTCAGTCCTCAATCCTCAATCCTCAATCGTCAGTCTTCAATCCTCAATACTCAATCTTCAATCCTCAATCCTCAAACCTCAATCCTCAATCCTCATTCTTCAATCCTCAATACCCAATCCTCAATCTTCAATACTCAAGACTCAATCCTCAATTCTCAATCATCAATCCTCAGTCCTCAGTCCTCAAACCTCAATCCTCAATCCTCAGTCCTCAATCCGCAATCCTCAATCCTCAAACCTCAATCCTCAACCGTCAGTCCTCGTCCTCAATCCTCAAACCTCAATCCTCAATCCTCAATATTCAATCATCAACACTCAATCTTCAATCCTCAATGCTCTATCCTCAATCCTCAATCCTCAATCCTCAATATTCAAGACACAACCCTCAGCCATCAGTCCTCAATACTCAACCATCAATCCTCAATTCTCAATACTCAATAGAATATTCTGAATACTCATGGTTCAATACTCAATCCACAATATTCAATAAACAAATCTCAATCCTCAATCTTCAATCCCCAATACTCAATTTCAATCCTCAATCCTCAATTCTCAATCCCCAATACTCAATCCTCAACCGTCAATCCTCAATCCCCAATCCTCAATCTTCAATCCTCAACCTCAATCCTCAATCCTCAATCCTCAATCCTCAATCTTCAATCCTCAATACTCAACCTTCAATCCTCAATCATCAATCCTCAATCCTCAATCCTCAATCCTCAATCCTCAATCCTCAATTCTCAATCCTCAATCCTCAATACGTAATCTGCAATTGTCAATCCTCAATCCTCAATCCTCAATCCTCATTCTTCAATCCTCAATACCCAATCTTCAATCTTCAATCCTCAATCCTCAATCCACAATCCTCAACATTCAATCCTCAATCCTCAATCCTCAATTCTCAATCCTCAATCTTCAATCCTCAATAATCAATCTTCAATCCCCAATCCTCAATTCTCAATCCTCAATCCTCAATGTTCAATCCTCAATACTCAATCTTCAATCCTCAATTCTCAATCCTCAATCCTCAATCCTCATTCTTCAATCCTCAACACCCAATCCTCAATCTTCAATCCTCAATCCTCAATCCTCAATTGTCAATCCTCAATCCTCAATCCTCAGACCTCAAGCATCAATATTCAACCCTCAGTCCTCGTCCTCTATCCACAACCATCAATCCTCAATCCTCAACCTTCAATCATCAATATTCAATCTTCAATCCTCAATCCTCAATCCTCAATCCTCAATCCTCAATTCGCAATCCTCAATCTTCAACCCTCAATACTCAATCTTCAATTCTCAATCTTCAATCCTCAATCCTCAATCCTCAATCCTCAACCTTCAATGCTCAATACTCAATCTTCAATCCTCAATCCTCAATCCTCAATCCTCAATCCTCAATCTTCAATCCTCAATCCTCAAACCTCAATCTTCAATCCTCAATACTCAATCTGCAATCCTCAATCCTCAAACCTCAATCCTCGATCCTCATACTTCAATCCTCAAAACACAATCCTCAATCTTCAATCCTCAATCCTCAATCCTCAATTCTCAACCCTCAATCCTTAATCCCCAGACCTCAAACATCAATATTCAACCCTCAGTCCTCGTCCTCAATCCACAACACTCAATCCTCAGTCCTCAATCTTCAATCATCAATAATCAATCTTCAATCCTCAATCATCAATCCTCAATCCTCAATCCTCAATACTCAATCTGCAATCCTCAATCCTCAATCCTCAATCCTCAATTCTCATTCTTCAATCCTCAATACCCAATCCTCAATCTTCAATCCTCAATCCTCAATCCTCAATTCTCAATCCTCAATTCTCAATCCTCAGACCTCAAACATCAATATTCAACCCTCAGTCCTCGTCCTCTATCCACAACCTTCAATCCTCAATCCTCAATCTTCAATCATCAATATTCAATCTTGAATCCTCAATCCTCAATCCTCAATCCTCAATCCTCAATCCTCAATCCTCATTCCTCAATCCTCAATCTTCAATCCTCAATACTCAATCTTCAATCCCCAATCCTCAATTCTCAATCCTCAAGCCTCAATGTTCAATCCTCAATACTCAATCTCCAATCCTAGATACTCAATCCCCAATCTTCAATCCTTAATACTCAATCTTCAATCCTCAATCCCCAGTCATCAATCTTCAATCCTCAATGCTCAATCCTCAATCCTCAATCCTCAGTCCTCAATCAACAATCCTCAATCCACAAACCTCAATCTTCAACCGTCAGTCCTCGTCCTCTATCCTCAAACCTCAATCCTCAATCCTCAATATTCAATCATCAATACTCAATATTCAATCCTCAATGCTCTATCCTCAATCCTCAATCCTCAATCCTCAATATTCAAGACACAACCCTCAGCCATCAATCCTCAATACTCAACCATCAATCCTCAAGTCTCAATACTCGATACAATATTCTGAATACTCATGGTTCAATACTCAAACCACAATATTCAATAATCAAGTCTCAATCCTCAATCATGAATCCTCAATACTCAATTTCAATCCTCAATCCTCAATTCTCAATCCCCAATACTCAATCCTCAATCGTCAATCCTCAATCCTCAATCCTCAGTCTTCAATCCTCAACCTCAATCCTCAATCCTCAATCCTCAATCCTCAATCTTCAATCATCAATACTCAATCTTCAATCCTCAATGCTCTATCCTCAATCCTCAATCCACAATCCTCAATATTCAAGACACAACCCTCAGCCATCAATCCTCAATTCTCAATACTCAATACAATATTCTGAATACTCATGGTTCAATACTCAATACACAATATTCAATAATCAAGTCTCAATCCTCAATCTTCAATCCTCAATACTCAATTTCAATCCTCAATCCTCAATCCTCAATCCTTAATTCTCAACCCTCAATCCTTAATCCTCAGACCTCAAACATCAATATTCAACCCTCAGTCCTCGTCCTCAATCCACAACACTCAATCCTCAGTCATCAATCTTCAATCATCAATAATCAATCTTCAATCCTCAATCATCAATCCTCAATCCTTAATCCTCAATCCTCAATATTCATCACTCGACCCTCAACCATCAATCCTCAATACTCAACCATCAATCCTCAATTCTCAATACTCAATAGAACATCCTGAATCCTTATGGTTCAATACTCAATCCAGAATATTCCATAATCAAATCTCAAACCTCAAGCATCAATTCTCAACACTCAATCCTCAACACTGAGTCCTCTCTCTTCAATCCTACATCCTCAACCCTCAATCCTCAAGCGTCAATCCTCAGTCCTCAATCCTCAATCCTCAATCGTCAGTCTTCAATCCTCAATACTCAATCTTCAATCCTCAATCCTCAAACCTCAATCCTCAATCCTCATTCTTCAATCCTCAATACCCAATCCTCAATCTTCAATACTCAAGACTCAATCCTCAATTCTCAATCATCAATCCTCAGTCCTCAGTCCTCAAACCTCAATCCTCAATCCTCAGTCCTCAATCCGCAATCCTCAATCCTCAAACCTCAATCCTCAACCGTCAGTCCTCGTCCTCAATCCTCAAACCTCAATCCTCAATCCTCAATATTCAATCATCAACACTCAATCTTCAATCCTCAATGCTCTATCCTCAATCCTCAATCCTCAATCCTCAATATTCAAGACACAACCCTCAGCCATCAGTCCTCAATACTCAACCATCAATCCTCAATTCTCAATACTCAATAGAATATTCTGAATACTCATGGTTCAATACTCAATCCACAATATTCAATAATCAAATCTCAATCCTCAATCTTCAATCCCCAATACTCAATTTCAATCCTCAATCCTCAATTCTCAATCCCCAATACTCAATCCTCAACCGTCAATCCTCAATCCCCAATCCTCAATCTTCAATCCTCAACCTCAATCCTCAATCCTCAATCCTCAATCCTCAATCTTCAATCCTCAATACTCAACCTTCAATCCTCAATCATCAATCCTCAATCCTCAATCCTCAATCCTCAATCCTCAATCCTCAATTCTCAATCCTCAATCCTCAATACGTAATCTGCAATTGTCAATCCTCAATCCTCAATCCTCAATCCTCATTCTTCAATCCTCAATACCCAATCTTCAATCTTCAATCCTCAATCCTCAATCCACAATCCTCAACATTCAATCCTCAATCCTCAATCCTCAATTCTCAATCCTCAATCTTCAATCCTCAATAATCAATCTTCAATCCTCAATCCTCATTCTTCAATCCTCAATACTCAATCTGCAATCCTCAATCCTCAATCCTCAATCCTCAATTCTCATTCTTCAATCCTCAATACCCAATCCTCAATCTTCAATCCTCAATCCTCAATCCTCAATTCTCAATCCTCAATTCTCAATCCTCAGACCTCAAACATCAATATTCAACCCTCAGTCCTCGTCCTCTATCCACAACCTTCAATCCTCAATCCTCAATCTTCAATCATCAATATTCAATCTTGAATCCTCAATCCTCAATCCTCAATCCTCAATCCTCAATCCTCAATCCTCATTCCTCAATCCTCAATCTTCAATCCTCAATACTCAATCTTCAATCCCCAATCCTCAATTCTCAATCCTCAAGCCTCAATGTTCAATCCTCAATACTCAATCTCCAATCCTAGATACTCAATCCCCAATCTTCAATCCTTAATACTCAATCTTCAATCCTCAATCCCCAGTCATCAATCTTCAATCCTCAATGCTCAATCCTCAATCCTCAATCCTCAGTCCTCAATCAACAATCCTCAATACTCAATCCTCAATCCTCAATACTCAATCTGCAATCCTCAATCCTCAATCCTCAATCCTCAATCCTCATTCTTCAATCCTCAATACCCAATCCTCAATCTTCAATCCTCAATCCTCAATCCTCAATTCTCAATCCTCAATCCTCAATCCTCAGACCGCAAACATCAATATTCAACCCTCAGTCCTCGTCCTCTATCCACAACCATCAATCCTCAATCCTCAATCTTCAATCATCAATATTCAATCTTCAATCCTCAATTCCCAATCCTCAACCCTCAATACTCAATCCTCAATCTTCAATACTCAATCTTCAATCCTCAAACCTCAATCCTCAATCCTCAATATTCAATCATCAACACTCAATCTTCAATCCTCAATGCTCTATCCTCAATCCTCAATCCTCAATCCTCAATATTCAAGACACAACCCTCAGCCATCAGTCCTCAATACTCAACCATCAATCCTCAATTCTCAATACTCAATAGAATATTCTGAATACTCATGGTTCAATACTCAATCCACAATATTC
Source organism: Calliopsis andreniformis (assembly GCF_051401765.1). Lineage (NCBI taxonomy): Eukaryota > Metazoa > Arthropoda > Insecta > Hymenoptera > Andrenidae > Calliopsis > Calliopsis andreniformis. The sequence continues at coordinate 2,157,074 of NW_027480501.1, forward strand.
AATAATCAAATCTCAATCCTCAATCTTCAATCCCCAATACTCAATTTCAATCCTCAATCCTCAATTCTCAATCCCCAATACTCAATCCTCAACCGTCAATCCTCAATCCCCAATCCTCAATCTTCAATCCTCAACCTCAATCCTCAATCCTCAATCCTCAATCCTCAATCTTCAATCCTCAATACTCAACCTTCAATCCTCAATCATCAATCCTCAATCCTCAATCCTCAATCCTCAATCCTCAATCCTCAATTCTCAATCCTCAATCCTCAATACGTAATCTGCAATTGTCAATCCTCAATCCTCAATCCTCAATCCTCATTCTTCAATCCTCAATACCCAATCTTCAATCTTCAATCCTCAATCCTCAATCCACAATCCTCAACATTCAATCCTCAATCCTCAATCCTCAATTCTCAATCCTCAATCTTCAATCCTCAATAATCAATCTTCAATCCTCAATCCTCATTCTTCAATCCTCAATACTCAATCTGCAATCCTCAATCCTCAATCCTCAATCCTCAATTCTCATTCTTCAATCCTCAATACCCAATCCTCAATCTTCAATCCTCAATCCTCAATCCTCAATTCTCAATCCTCAATTCTCAATCCTCAGACCTCAAACATCAATATTCAACCCTCAGTCCTCGTCCTCTATCCACAACCTTCAATCCTCAATCCTCAATCTTCAATCATCAATATTCAATCTTGAATCCTCAATCCTCAATCCTCAATCCTCAATCCTCAATCCTCAATCCTCATTCCTCAATCCTCAATCTTCAATCCTCAATACTCAATCTTCAATCCCCAATCCTCAATTCTCAATCCTCAAGCCTCAATGTTCAATCCTCAATACTCAATCTCCAATCCTAGATACTCAATCCCCAATCTTCAATCCTTAATACTCAATCTTCAATCCTCAATCCCCAGTCATCAATCTTCAATCCTCAATGCTCAATCCTCAATCCTCAATCCTCAGTCCTCAATCAACAATCCTCAATACTCAATCCTCAATCCTCAATACTCAATCTGCAATCCTCAATCCTCAATCCTCAATCCTCAATCCTCATTCTTCAATCCTCAATACCCAATCCTCAATCTTCAATCCTCAATCCTCAATCCTCAATTCTCAATCCTCAATCCTCAATCCTCAGACCGCAAACATCAATATTCAACCCTCAGTCCTCGTCCTCTATCCACAACCATCAATCCTCAATCCTCAATCTTCAATCATCAATATTCAATCTTCAATCCTCAATTCCCAATCCTCAACCCTCAATACTCAATCCTCAATCTTCAATACTCAATCTTCAATCCTCAATCCTCAATCCCCAATCCTCGATCCTCAATCCTCAAACCTCAATCCTCAATCCTCAATATTCAATCATCAATACTCAATCTTCAATCCTCAATCCTCATTCCTCAATCCTCAATCCCCAATCCTCAATATTCAACACTCAACCCTCAGCCAACAATCCTCAATACTCAACCATCAATCCTCAATTCTCAATACTCAATAGAATATCCTGAATTCGCATGGTTCGATACTTAATCCACAATATTCAATAATCAAATCTCAATCCTCAATCTTCAATCCTCAATACTCAATTTCAATCCTCAATCCTCAATCTTCAATCCTCAATCCTCAATTGTCAATCCTCAATCCTCAATCCTCAACCTTCAATCCTCAATACTCAACCTTCAATCCTCAATCCTCAATCCTCAATCCTCAATCCTCAATCCTCAATCCTCAATCCTCAATCCTCAATCCTCAATCCTCAATCCTCATTCTTCAATCCTCAACACCCAATCCTCAATCTTCAATCCTCAATCCTCAATCCTCAATTCTCAATCCTCAATCCTCAATCCTCAGACCTCAAGCATCAATATTCAACCCTCAGTCCTCGTCCTCTATCCACAACCATCAATCCTCAATCCTCAACCTTCAATCATCAATATTCAATCTTCAATCCTCAATCCTCAATCCTCAATCCTCAATCCTCAATCCACAATCCTCAATCTTCAATCCTCAATCCTCAATCCTCAATCTTCAATCCTCAACCTCAAACCTCAATCCTCAATCCTCAATCCTCAATCCTCAATCTTCAATCCTCAATACCCAATCCTAAATCTTCAATCCTCAATCCTCAACTCTCAATCCTCAATCCTCAATCCTCTATCCTCAGACCTCACACATCAATACTCAACCCTCAGCCCTCGTCCTCAATCCACAACCCTCAATCCTCAATCCTCAATAATCAATCATCAATATTCAATCTTCAGTCCTCAATCCTCAATCCTCAATCCTCAATCCTCAATCCTCAATGTTCAATCCGAAATACCCAATCCTCAATCTTCAATCCTCAATCCTCAATCCTCAATCCTCAACCCTCAATACTCAATCCTCAATTCTCAGTCCTGAAACCTCAATCCTGAATCCACAATCCTCAATCTTCAATCCTCAATCATCAGTCCTCAATTCTCAATCCTCAATCATCAGTCCTCATCCTCAATTCTCAATTCTCAATCCTCTATCCTCAAGCCTGAATGTTCAATCCTCAATACTCAATCTCCAATCCTAGATCCTCAATCCCCAATCTTCAATCCTTAATACTTAATCTTCAATCCTCAATCCCCAGTCATCAATCTTCAATCCTCAATGCTCAATCCTCAATCCTCATTCCTCAGTCCTCAATTCACAATCCTCAATCCTCAAACCTCATACTTCAACCGTCAGTCCTCGTCCTCAATCCTCAAACCTCAATCCTCAATCCTCAATATTCAATCATCAATACTCAATATTCAATCCTCAATGCTCTATCTTCAATCCTCAATCCTCAATCCTCAATATTCAAGACACAACCCTCAGCCATCAATCCTCAATACTCAACCATCAATCCTCAATTCTCAATACTCAATACAATATTCTGAATACTCATGGTTCAATACTCAAACCACAATATTCAATAATCAAGTCTCAATCCTCAATCATCAATCCTCAATACTCAATTTCAATCCTCAATCCTCAATTCTCAGTCCCCAATCCTCGATCCTCAATCATCAATCCTCAATCCTCAATCCTCAGGCATCAATACTCAATCTTCAATGCTCAATCCTCAATCCTCAATCTTCAATCCTCAATCCTCAATCTTCAATCCTCAATAATCAATCTCCAATCCTCAATCCTCAATCCTCGATCCTCAGTCCTCAGGCATCAATACTCAATCTTCAATACTCAATCCTCAATCCTCAATCCTCAATCCTCAATCCTCAACCCTCAATCCTCATTCCTCAAACCTCAGTCCTCAACCCACAGTCCTCATCCTCAATTCTCAATTCTCAATCCTCAATCCTCAATCCTCAATCTTCAATCCTCAATAATCAATCTCCAATCCTAGATCCTCAATCCCCAATCTTCAATCCTTAATACTCAATCCTCAATCCTCAATCCTCAATCCTCAATACTCAATCTGTAATCCTCAATCCTCAATCCTCAATCCTCAATTCTCATTCTTCAATCCTCAATACCCAATCCTCAATCTTCAATCCTCAATCCTCAATCCTCAATTCTCAATCCTCAATTCTCAATCCTCAGACCTCAAACATCAATATTCAACCCTCAGTCCTCGTCCTCTATCCACAACCTTCAATCCTCAATCCTCAATCTTCAATCATCAATATTCAATCTTGAATCCTCAATCCTCAATCCTCAATCCTCAATCCTCAATCCTCAATCCTCATTCCTCAATCCTCAATCTTCAATCCTCAATACTCAATCTTCAATCCCCAATCCTCAATTCTCAATCCTCAAGCCTCAATGTTCAATCCTCAATCCTCAAACCTCAATCTTCAACCGTCAGTCCTCGTCCTCTATCCTCAAACCTCAATCCTCAATCCTCAATATTCAAGACACAACCCTCAGCCATCAATCCTCAATACTCAACCATCAATCCTCAAGTCTCAATACTCGATACAATATTCTGAATACTCATGGTTCAATACTCAAACCACAATATTCAATAATCAAGTCTCAATCCTCAATCATGAATCCTCAATACTCAATTTCAATCCTCAATCCTCAATTCTCAATCCCCAATACTCAATCCTCAATCGTCAATCCTCAATCCTCAATCCTCAGTCTTCAATCCTCAACCTCAATCCTCAATCCTCAATCCTCAATCCTCAATCTTCAATCATCAATACTCAATCTTCAATCCTCAATGCTCTATCCTCAATCCTCAATCCTCAATCCTCAATATTCAAGACACAACCCTCAGCCATCAATCCTCAATTCTCAATACTCAATACAATATTCTGAATACTCATGGTTCAATACTCAATACACAATATTCAATAATCAAGTCTCAATCCTCAATCTTCAATCCTCAATACTCAATTTCAATCCTCAATCCTCAATCCTCAATCCTTAATTCTCAACCCTCAATCCTTAATCCTCAGACCTCAAACATCAATATTCAACCCTCAGTCCTCGTCCTCAATCCACAACACTCAATCCTCAGTCATCAATCTTCAATCATCAATAATCAATCTTCAATCCTCAATCATCAATCCTCAATCCTTAATCCTCAATACTCAATATTCATCACTCGACCCTCAACCATCAATCCTCAATACTCAACCATCAATCCTCAATTCTCAATACTCAATAGAACATCCTGAATCCTTATGGTTCAATACTCAATCCAGAATATTCCATAATCAAATCTCAAACCTCAAGCATCAATTCTCAACACTCAATCCTCAACACTGAGTCCTCTCTCTTCAATCCTACATCCTCAACCCTCAATCCTCAAGCGTCAATCCTCAGTCCTCAATCCTCAATCCTCAATCGTCAGTCTTCAATCCTCAATACTCAATCTTCAATCCTCAATCCTCAAACCTCAATCCTCAATCCTCATTCTTCAATCCTCAATACCCAATCCTCAATCTTCAATACTCAAGACTCAATCCTCAATTCTCAATCATCAATCCTCAGTCCTCAGTCCTCAAACCTCAATCCTCAATCCTCAGTCCTCAATCCGCAATCCTCAATCCTCAAACCTCAATCCTCAACCGTCAGTCCTCGTCCTCAATCCTCAAACCTCAATCCTCAATCCTCAATATTCAATCATCAACACTCAATCTTCAATCCTCAATGCTCTATCCTCAATCCTCAATCCTCAATCCTCAATATTCAAGACACAACCCTCAGCCATCAGTCCTCAATACTCAACCATCAATCCTCAATTCTCAATACTCAATAGAATATTCTGAATACTCATGGTTCAATACTCAATCCACAATATTCAATAATCAAATCTCAATCCTCAATCTTCAATCCCCAATACTCAATTTCAATCCTCAATCCTCAATTCTCAATCCCCAATACTCAATCCTCAACCGTCAATCCTCAATCCCCAATCCTCAATCTTCAATCCTCAACCTCAATCCTCAATCCTCAATCCTCAATCCTCAATCTTCAATCCTCAATACTCAACCTTCAATCCTCAATCATCAATCCTCAATCCTCAATCCTCAATCCTCAATCCTCAATCCTCAATTCTCAATCCTCAATCCTCAATACGTAATCTGCAATTGTCAATCCTCAATCCTCAATCCTCAATCCTCATTCTTCAATCCTCAATACCCAATCTTCAATCTTCAATCCTCAATCCTCAATCCACAATCCTCAACATTCAATCCTCAATCCTCAATCCTCAATTCTCAATCCTCAATCCTCAATCCTCAATATTCAAGACACAACCCTCAGCCATCAATCCTCAATACTCAACCATCAATCCTCAATTCTCAATACTCAATACAATATTCTGAATACTCATGGTTCAATACTCAAACCACAATATTCAATAATCAAGTCTCAATCCTCAATCATCAATCCTCAATACTCAATTTCAATCCTCAATCCTCAATTCTCAGTCCCCAATCCTCGATCCTCAATCATCAATCCTCAATCCTCAATCCTCAGGCATCAATACTCAATCTTCAATGCTCAATCCTCAATCCTCAATCTTCAATCCTCAATCCTCAATCTTCAATCCTCAATAATCAATCTCCAATCCTCAATCCTCAATCCTCGATCCTCAGTCCTCAGGCATCAATACTCAATCTTCAATACTCAATCCTCAATCCTCAATCCTCAATCCTCAATCCTCAACCCTCAATCCTCATTCCTCAAACCTCAGTCCTCAACCCACAGTCCTCATCCTCAATTCTCAATTCTCAATCCTCAATCCTCAATCCTCAATCTTCAATCCTCAATAATCAATCTCCAATCCTAGATCCTCAATCCCCAATCTTCAATCCTTAATACTCAATCCTCAATCCTCAATCCTCAATCCTCAATACTCAATCTGTAATCCTCAATCCTCAATCCTCAATCCTCAATTCTCATTCTTCAATCCTCAATACCCAATCCTCAATCTTCAATCCTCAATCCTCAATCCTCAATTCTCAATCCTCAATTCTCAATCCTCAGACCTCAAACATCAATATTCAACCCTCAGTCCTCGTCCTCTATCCACAACCTTCAATCCTCAATCCTCAATCTTCAATCATCAATATTCAATCTTGAATCCTCAATCCTCAATCCTCAATCCTCAATCCTCAATCCTCAATCCTCATTCCTCAATCCTCAATCTTCAATCCTCAATACTCAATCTTCAATCCCCAATCCTCAATTCTCAATCCTCAAGCCTCAATGTTCAATCCTCAATCCTCAAACCTCAATCTTCAACCGTCAGTCCTCGTCCTCTATCCTCAAACCTCAATCCTCAATCCTCAATATTCAAGACACAACCCTCAGCCATCAATCCTCAATACTCAACCATCAATCCTCAAGTCTCAATACTCGATACAATATTCTGAATACTCATGGTTCAATACTCAAACCACAATATTCAATAATCAAGTCTCAATCCTCAATCATGAATCCTCAATACTCAATTTCAATCCTCAATCCTCAATTCTCAATCCCCAATACTCAATCCTCAATCGTCAATCCTCAATCCTCAATCCTCAGTCTTCAATCCTCAACCTCAATCCTCAATCCTCAATCCTCAATCCTCAATCTTCAATCATCAATACTCAATCTTCAATCCTCAATGCTCTATCCTCAATCCTCAATCCTCAATCCTCAATATTCAAGACACAACCCTCAGCCATCAATCCTCAATTCTCAATACTCAATACAATATTCTGAATACTCATGGTTCAATACTCAATACACAATATTCAATAATCAAGTCTCAATCCTCAATCTTCAATCCTCAATACTCAATTTCAATCCTCAATCCTCAATCCTCAATCCTTAATTCTCAACCCTCAATCCTTAATCCTCAGACCTCAAACATCAATATTCAACCCTCAGTCCTCGTCCTCAATCCACAACACTCAATCCTCAGTCATCAATCTTCAATCATCAATAATCAATCTTCAATCCTCAATCATCAATCCTCAATCCTTAATCCTCAATCCTCAATATTCATCACTCGACCCTCAACCATCAATCCTCAATACTCAACCATCAATCCTCAATTCTCAATACTCAATAGAACATCCTGAATCCTTATGGTTCAATACTCAATCCAGAATATTCCATAATCAAATCTCAAACCTCAAGCATCAATTCTCAACACTCAATCCTCAACACTGAGTCCTCTCTCTTCAATCCTACATCCTCAACCCTCAATCCTCAAGCGTCAATCCTCAGTCCTCAATCCTCAATCCTCAATTGTCAGTCTTCAATCCTCAATACTCAATCTTCAATCCTCAATCCTCAAACCTCAATCCTCAATCCTCATTCTTCAATCCTCAATACCCAATCCTCAATCTTCAATACTCAAGACTCAATCCTCAATTCTCAATCATCAATCCTCAGTCCTCAGTCCTCAAACCTCAATCCTCAATCCTCAGTCCTCAATCCGCAATCCTCAATCCTCAAACCTCAATCCTCAACCGTCAGTCCTCGTCCTCAATCCTCAAACCTCAATCCTCAATCCTCAATATTCAATCATCAACACTCAATCTTCAATCCTCAATGCTCTATCCTCAATCCTCAATCCTCAATCCTCAATATTCAAGACACAACCCTCAGCCATCAGTCCTCAATACTCAACAATCAATCCTCAATTCTCAATACTCAATAGAATATTCTGAATACTCATGGTTCAATACTCAATCCACAATATTCAATAATCAAATCTCAATCCTCAATCTTCAATCCCCAATACTCAATTTCAATCCTCAATCCTCAATTCTCAATCCCCAATACTCAATCCTCAACCGTCAATCCTCAATCCCCAATCCTCAATCTTCAATCCTCAACCTCAATCCTCAATCCTCAATCCTCAATCCTCAATCTTCAATCCTCAATACTCAACCTTCAATCCTCAATCATCAATCCTCAATCCTCAATCCTCAATCCTCAATCCTCAATCCTCAATTCTCAATCCTCAATCCTCAATACGTAATCTGCAATTGTCAATCCTCAATCCTCAATCCTCAATCCTCATTCTTCAATCCTCAATACCCAATCTTCAATCTTCAATCCTCAATCCTCAATCCACAATCCTCAACATTCAATCCTCAATCCTCAATCCTCAATTCTCAATCCTCAATCTTCAATCCTCAATAATCAATCTTCAATCCTCAATCCTCATTCTTCAATCCTCAATACTCAATCTGCAATCCTCAATCCTCAATCCTCAATCCTCAATTCTCATTCTTCAATCCTCAATACCCAATCCTCAATCTTCAATCCTCAATCCTCAATCCTCAATTCTCAATCCTCAATTCTCAATCCTCAGACCTCAAACATCAATATTCAACCCTCAGTCCTCGTCCTCTATCCACAACCTTCAATCCTCAATCCTCAATCTTCAATCATCAATATTCAATCTTGAATCCTCAATCCTCAATCCTCAATCCTCAATCCTCAATCCTCAATCCTCATTCCTCAATCCTCAATCTTCAATCCTCAATACTCAATCTTCAATCCCCAATCCTCAATTCTCAATCCTCAAGCCTCAATGTTCAATCCTCAATACTCAATCTCCAATCCTAGATACTCAATCCCCAATCTTCAATCCTTAATACTCAATCTTCAATCCTCAATCCCCAGTCATCAATCTTCAATCCTCAATGCTCAATCCTCAATCCTCAATCCTCAGTCCTCAATCAACAATCCTCAATACTCAATCCTCAATCCTCAATACTCAATCTGCAATCCTCAATCCTCAATCCTCAATCCTCAATCCTCATTCTTCAATCCTCAATACCCAATCCTCAATCTTCAATCCTCAATCCTCAATCCTCAATTCTCAATCCTCAATCCTCAATCCTCAGACCGCAAACATCAATATTCAACCCTCAGTCCTCGTCCTCTATCCACAACCATCAATCCTCAATCCTCAATCTTCAATCATCAATATTCAATCTTCAATCCTCAATTCCCAATCCTCAACCCTCAATACTCAATCCTCAATCTTCAATACTCAATCTTCAATCCTCAATCCTCAATCCCCAATCCTCGATCCTCAATCCTCAAACCTCAATCCTCAATCCTCAATATTCAATCATCAATACTCAATCTTCAATCCTCAATCCTCATTCCTCAATCCTCAATCCCCAATCCTCAATATTCAACACACAACCCTCAGCCAACAATCCTCAATACTCAACCATCAATCCTCAATTCTCAATACTCAATAGAATATCCCGAATTCGCATGGTTCGATACTTAATCCACAATATTCAATAATCAAATCTCAATCCTCAATCTTCAATCCTCAATACTCAATTTCAATCCTCAATCCTCAATCTTCAATCCTCAATCCTCAATTGTCAATCCTCAATCCTCAATCCTCAACCTTCAATCCTCAATACTCAACCTTCAATCCTCAATCCTCAATCCTCAATCCTCAATCCTCAATCCTCAATCCTCAATCCTCAATCCTCAATCCTCAATCCTCAATACTCAATCTGCAATGCTCAATCCTCAATCCTCAATCCTCAATGCTCATTCTTCAATCCTCAATACCCAATCCTCAATCTTCAAACCTCAATCCTCAATCCTCAATTCTCAATCCTCAATTATCAATCCTCAGACCTCAAGCATCAATATTCAACCCTCAGTTCTCGTCCTCAATCCACAACACTCAATCCTCAATCCTCAATCTTCAATCATCAATATTCAATCTTCAATCCTCAATCCTCAATCCTCAACCCTCAATCCTCAATCCTCAATCCTCATTCCTCAGTCGTCAATCCTCAATCCTCAATCCACAATCCTCAATATTCAATCCTCAATACTCAACCTTCAATCCTCAATACTCAATCCTCAATCCTCAATCCTCAATCCTCAGTCATAAATCCTCAATCTTCAATACTCAGTCTTCAATCCTCAATCCTCAATCCTCAACCCTCAATCCTCAATCCTCAATTCTCAATCTTCAATCCTCAATAATCAATCTCCAATCCTAGATCCTCAATCCCCAATCTTCAATCCTTAATCCTCAATCTTTAATCCTTAATCCTCAATCGTCAATCTTCAATCCTCAATACTCAGCCTTCAATCCTCAATCCTCAATCCTCAATCGTCAATCCTCATTCTTCAATCCTCAATACCCAACCCTCAATCTTAAATCCTCAATCCTCAATCCTCAATCCTCAATCCTCAATCCTCAGTCCTCAAACATCAGTCCTGAATCCTCAATCCTGAATCCTCAATCTTCAGCCCTCAGTCCTCAACAATCGGTTGTCAATCCTCAATCCTCAATAGAATATCATCAATTCACAGATTTCAATACTCAATACTCAATCTCCAATCTTCAAGTCTCTATCCTCAAACGTCAATTATCATCACTCAACCCTCAACACTCAGTCCCCAATCCTCAATATTCAATCCTCAATCCTCCGTTCTCAATCCACGATCCTCAACATTCAATCCTCAATACTGAATCTTCAATCCTCAATCCTCAATCCTCAATCCTCAATTCTCAACACTCAATCCTTAATCCTCAGACCTCAAACATCAATATTCAACCCTCAGTCCTCGTCCTCAATCCACAACACTCAATCCTCAGTCCTCAATCTTCAATCATCAATAATCAATCTTCAATCCTCAATCATCAATCCTCAATCCTTAATCCTCAATCCTCAATATTCATCACTCAACCCTCAACCATCAATCCTCAATACTCAGCCATCAATCCTCAATTCTCAATACTCAATAGAACATCCTGAATCCTTATGGTTCAATACTCAATCCAGAATATTCAATAATCAAATCTCAAACCTCAAGCATCAATTCTCATCACTCAATCCTCAATCCTCAATCCTCAATCCTCAATTCCCAATCCTCATTTCTCAACCCTCAATCCTCAACACTTAGTCCTCATCCTCAATTCTCAATTCTCAATCCTCAATCCTCAATTCTCAATCTTCATCCTCAATAATCAATCTCCAATCCTAGATACTCAATCCTCAATCCTCAATCCCCAATCTTCAATCCTCAATATTCAATCTCCAATCCTAGATCCTCAATCCTCAATCCTCAATCCTCAATCCTCAATCCTCATTCTTCAAACCTCAATACCCAATTCTCAATCTTCATCCTCAATAATCAATCACCAATCCTAGATCCTCAATCCTCAATCCTCAATCCCCAATCTTCAATCCTCAATAATCAATCTCCAATCCTAGATCCTCAATCCTCAATCCTCAATCCTCAATCCTCAATCCTCATTCTTCAAACCTCAATACCCAATCCTCAATCTTCAATCCTCAATGCTCAATCCTCAATCCTCAAGCCTCAGTCCTCAATCCTCAATCCTCAATCCTCATACCTCAATCCTCAATCTTCAATCATCAATCCTCTATCTTCAACACTCAATCCTCAATCCTCAATCCTCAATACTAACCATCAATCCTCAATTCTCGATACTCAATAGAATATCCTGAATTCTCAGGATTCAATACTGAAACCTCAATCCTCAACCCTCAGCCCTCATCCTCCATTCTCAATCGCCAATCCTCAATCCTGAATGTTCAATCCTCAACATTCAATCTTCAATCCTCAATCCTCAAACCTCAATCCTCAATCCTCAATCCTCAGTGATCAATAATCAATCTCCAATCCTAGATCCTCAATCCTCAATCCTCAGTCCCCAATCTTCAATCCTCAATAATCAATCTCCAATCCTAGATCCTCAATCCTCGATCCTCAATCCTCAACCCTCAATCCTCATTCTTCAAACCTCAATACCCAATCATCAATCTTCAATCCTCAATGCTCAATCCTCAATCCTCAAGCCTGAGTCCTCAATCCTCAATCCTCAATCCTCTAACCTCAATCCTCAACCCTCAGCCCTCATTCTCAATCCTCAATCCTCAGTCCTCAATATTCAATCCCCAATACTCAATCTTCAATCCTCAATTCTCAATCCTCAATCCTCAATCCTCAATCCTCAGTCCTCAGTCATAAATCCTCAATCTTCAATACTCAATCGTCAATCCTCAGTCCTCAATCCTCAATCCTCAATCCTCGGTCCTCAAACCTCAATCCTCAACCCTCAGTCCACATCCTCAATTCTCAATTCTCAATCCTCAATCCTCAATCCTCAACCCTCAATCTCCAAAAATCAATCTCCAATCTTAGATCCTCAATCCCCAATCCTCAGTCCTTAATCCTCAATCTTCAATCCTCAATCGCCAGTCCTCAATCTTCAATCCTCTATGCTCAATCGTCAATCCTCAAGCCTCAGTCCTCAATCCTCAATCCTCAATCCTCAAACCTCAATCCTCAACAGTCAGCCCTCGTCCTCAATCCTCAACCCTCAATCCTCAATCCTCAATATTCAACCATCAATACTCAATCTTCAATCCTCAATAATCAATCCTCAATCGTCAATCCTCAATCCCCAATCCTCAATCTTCAATGCTCAATCCTCAATCATCAATCATCAATCTTCAACACTCAATCCTCAATCCTCAATCCTCAATCCTCAATACTCAATCCTCAATCTTCAATCCTCAATACTCAATCTTCAATCCTCAATCCTCAATCCTCAATCCACAATCCTCAATCTTCAATCCTCTATACTCAATCTTCTATCCTCAATCCTCAATACTCAATCTGCAATCCTCAATCCTCAATTCTCAATCCTCAATCCTCAATGTTCAATCCTCAATACTCAATCTTCAATCCTCAATTCTCAATCCTCAATCCTCAATCCTCATTATTCAATTCTCAACACCCAATCCTCAATCTTCAATCCTCAATCCTCAATCCTCAATTCTCAATCCTCAATCCTCAATCCTCAGACCTCAAGCATCAATATTCAACCCTCAGTCCTCGTCCTCTATCCACAACCATCAATCCTCAATCCTCAACCTTCAATCATCAATATTCAATCTTCAATCCTCAATCCTCAATCCTCAATCCTCAGTCCTCAATCCACAATCCTCAATCTTCAATCCTCAATCCTCAATCCTCAATCCTCAATCCTCAATCTTCAATCCTCAATACTCAATCTTCAATCCCCGGTCCTCAATTCTCAATACTCAATCCTCAATGTTCAATCCTCAATCCTCAATCTTCAATCCTCAATCCTCAATCCTCAATCCTCAATCCTCATTCTTCAATCCTCAACACCCAATACTCAATCTTCAATCCTCAATCCTCAACTCTCAATCCTCAATCCTCAATCCTCAGACCTCACACATCAATACTCAACCCTCAGTCCTCGTCCTCAATTCACAACCCTCAATCCTCAATCCTCAATCATCAATCATCAATATTCAATATTCAGTCCTCAATCCTCAATCCTCAATCCTCAATCCTCAATCCTCAATCCGCAATGTTCAATCCACAATACCCAATCCTCAATCTTCAATCCTCAATCCTCAATCCTCAATCCTCAATCCTCAATACTCAATCCTCAATTCTCAGTCCTCAAACCTCAATCCTGTATCCACAATCCTGAATCCTCAACCTTCAGTCCTCAGTCCTCAACAATCATTCGTCAGTTCTCAATCCTCAATCCTTAATCCTCAGACCTCAAACATCAATATTCAACCCTCAGTCCTCGTCCTCAATCCACAACCCTCAATCCTCAGTCCTCAATATTCAATCATCAATATTCAATCTTCAATCCTCAATCCTCAATCCTCAATCCTCAATCCTCAATACTCAATCTGCAATCCTCAATCCTCAATCCTCAATCCTCAATCCTCATTCTTCAATCATCAACATTCAATCTGCAATCCTCAATCCTCAACCTCAATCCTCAATACTCAATCCTCAATCCTCAATCTTCAATCCTCAATCCTCAATCCTCAATCCTCAATCCTCAATCCTCAATCCTCAATAATCAATCTCCAATCCTCAACCCTCAATCCTCATTCCTCAAACCTCAATCCTCAACCCTCAGTCCTCATCCTCAATTCTCAATTCTCAATCCTCAATCCTCAATCTTCAATCCTCAATCCTCAATCCTCAATCCTCAATCCTCAATACTCAATCTTCAATCCTCGAACCTCAATCCTCAATACTCAATCCTCAATCCTCAATCCTCAATCTTCAATCCTCAATACTCAATCTTCAATCCCCAATCCTCAATTCTCTATCCTCAAGCCTCAATGTTCAATCCTCAATACTCAATCTCCAATCCTAGATCCTCAATCCCCAATCTTCAATCCTTAATACTCAATCTTCAATCCTCAATCCCCAGTCATCAATCTTCAATCCTCAATGCTCAATCCTCAATCCTCAATCCTCAGTCCTCAATTCACAATCCTCAATCCTCAAACCTCACACTTCAACCGTCAGTCCTCGTCCTCAATCCTCAAACCTCAATCCTCAATCCTCAATATTCAATCCTCAATGCTCTATCTTCAATCCTCAATCCTCAGTCCTCAATATTCAAGACACAAGCCTCAGCCATCAATCCTCAATACTCAACCATCAATCCTCAATTCTCAATACTCAATACAATGTTCTGAATACTCATGGTTCAATACTCAAACCACAATATTCAATAATCAAGTCTCAATCCTCAATCATCAATCCTCAATACT
The DNA here is from genome assembly GCF_051401765.1 of Calliopsis andreniformis. Lineage (NCBI taxonomy): Eukaryota > Metazoa > Arthropoda > Insecta > Hymenoptera > Andrenidae > Calliopsis > Calliopsis andreniformis. The sequence continues at coordinate 2,172,170 of NW_027480501.1, forward strand.
CAATTTCAATCCTCAATCCTCAATTCTCAATCCCAATCCTCGATCCTCAATCATCAATCCTCAATCCTCAATCCTCAGGCATCAATACTCAATCTTCAATGCTCAATCCTTAATCCTCAATCTTCAATCCTCATTCCCCAACCCTCAATCCTCATCCCTCAAACCTCAATCCTCAACCCTCAGTCCTCATACTCAATTCTCAATTCTCAATCCTCAATCCTCAATCCTCAATCTTCAATCCTCAATAATCAATCTCCAATCCTCAATCCTCAATCCTCGATCCTCAGTCCTCAGGCATCAATACTCAATCTTCAACACTCAATCCTCAATCCTCAATCCTCAATCCTCAATCCTCAACCCTCAATCCTCATTCCTCAAACCTCAGTCCTCAACCCTCAGTCCTCATCTTCAATTCTCAATTCTCAATCCTCAATCCTCAATCCTCAATCTTCAATTCTCAATCCTCAATCTCATTCCTCAATCCTCAATCTTCAATCCTCAATACTCAATCTTCAATCCCCAATCCTCAATTCTCAATCCTCAAGCCTCAACCCTCAATCCTCAATCCTCAATACTCAATCTGCAATCCTCAATCCTCAATCCTCAATCCTCAATCCTCAATTCTCATTCTTCAATCCTCAATACCCAATCCTCAATCTTCAATCCTCAATCCTCAATCCTCAATTCTCAATCCTCAGTCCTCAATCCTCAGACCTCAAACATCAATATTCAACCCTCAGTCCTCCTCCTCTATCCACAACCTTCAATGCTCAATCCTCAATCTTCAATCATCAATATTCAATCTTCAATCCTCAATACTCAATCCTCAATCCTCAATCCTCAATCCTCAATCCTCATTCCTCAATCCTCAATCTTCAATCCTCAATACTCAATCTTCAATCCCCAATCCTCAATTCTCAATCCTCAAGCCTCAATGTTCAATCCTCAATACTCAATCTTCAATCCTCAATCCTCAATCCTCAATCCTCAATCCTCAATCCTCATTCTTCAATCCTCAATACCCAATCCTCAATCTTCAATCCTCAATCCTCAATGTTCAATCCTCAATACTCAATCTCCAATCCTAGATCCTCAATCCCCAATCTTCAATCCTTAATACTCAATCTTCAATCCTCAATCCCCAGTCATCAATCTTCAATCCTCAATGCTCAATGCTCAATCCTCAATCCTCAGTCCTCAATCCACAATCCTCAATCCTCAAACCTCAATCTTCAACCGTCAGTCCTCGTCCTCAATCCTCAAACCTCAATCCTCAATCCTCAATATTCAATCATCAATACTCAATATTCAATCCTCAATGCTCTATCCTCAATCCTCAATCCTCAATCCTCAATATTCAAGACACAACCCTCAGCCATCAATCCTCAATACTCAACCATCAATCCTCAAGTCTCAATACTCGATACAATATTCTGAATACTCATGGTTCAATACTCAAACCACAATATTCAATAATCAAGTCTCAATCCTCAATCATCAATCCTCAATACTCAATTTCAATCCTCAACCCTCAATTCTCAATCCCCAATACTCAATCCTCAATCGTCAACCCTCAATCCCCAATCCTCAATCTTCAATCCTCAACCTCAATCCTCAATCCTCAATCCTCAATCCTCAATCTTCAATCATCAATACTCAATCTTCAATCCTCAATGCTCTATCCTCAATCCTCAATCCTCAATCCTCAATATTCAAGACACAACCCTCAGCCATCAATCCTCAATACTCAACCATCAATCCTCAATTCTCAATACTCAATACAATATTCTGAATACTCATGGTTCAATACTCAATCCACAATATTCAATAATCAAGTCTCAATCCTCAATCTTCAATCCTCAATACTCAATTTCAATCCTCAATCCTCAATTCTCAATCCCCAATACTCAATCCTCAATCCTCAATCCTCAATCCTCAATCCTCAATACTCAATCTGCAATCCTCAATCCTCAATCCTCAATCCTCAATTCTCATTCTTCAATCCTCAATACCCAATCCTCAATCTTCAATCCACAATCCTCAATCCTCAATTCTCAATCCTCAATCCTCAATCCTCAGACCTCAAACATCAATATTCAACCCTCAGTCCTCGTCCTCTATCCACAACCTTCAATGCTCAATCCTCAATCTTCAATCATCAATATGAAATCTTCAATCCTCAATCGTCAATCCTCAATCCTCAATCCTCAATCCTCAATCCTCATTCCTCAATCTTCAATCCTCAATCCTCAATCCTCAATCCTCTATCCTCAATCTTCAATCCTCAATCCTCAAACCTCAATCTTCAATCCTCAATACTCAATCTGCAATCCTCAATCCTCAAACCTCAATCCTCAATCCTCATACTTCAATCCTCAATACGCAATCCTCAATCTTCAATCCTCAATCCTCAATCCTCAATTCTCAACCCTCAATCCTTAATCCTCAGACCTCAAACATCAATATTCAACCCTCAGTCCTCGTCCTCAATCCACAACACTCAATCCTCAGTCCTCAATCTTCAATCATCAATAATCAATCTTCAATCCTCAATCATCAATCCTCAATCCTTAATCCTCAATCCTCAATATTCATCACTCAACCCTCAACCATCAATCCTCAATACTCACCCATCAATCCTCAATTCTCAATACTCAATAGAACATCCTGAATCCTTATGGTTCAATACTCAATCCAGAATATTCAATAATCAAATCTCAAACCTCAAGCATCAATTCTCAACACTCAATCCACAACACTCAGTCCTCTCTCTTCAATCCTACATCCTCAACCCTCAATCCTCAAGCGTCAATCCTCAATCCTCATTCTTCAATCCTCAATACCCAATCCTCAATCTTCAATCCTCAATCCTCAATGTTCAATCCTCAATACTCAATCTCCAATCCTAGATCCTCAATCCCCAATCTTCAATCCTTAATACTCAATCTTCAATCCTCAATCCCCAGTCATCAATCTTCAATCCTCAATGCTCAATCCTCAATCCTCAATCCTCAGTCCTCAATCCACAATCCTCAATCCTCAAACCTCAATCTTCAACCGTCAGTCCTCGTCCTCAATCCTCAAACCTCAATCCTCAATCCTCAATATTCAATCATCAATACTCAATATTCAATCCTCAATGCTCTATCCTCAATCCTCAATCCTCAATCCTCAATATTCAAGACACAACCCTCAGCCATCAATCCTCAATACTCAACCATCAATCCTCAAGTCTCAATACTCGATACAATATTCTGAATACTCATGGTTCAATACTCAATCCACAATATTCAATAATCAAATCTCAATCCTGAATCTTCAATCCTCAATACTCAATTTCAATCCTCAATCCTCAATTCTCAATCCCCAATACTCAATCCTCAACCGTCAATCCTCAATCCCCAGTCCTCAATCTTCAATCCTCAACCTCAATCCTCAATCCTCAATCCTCAATCCTCAATCTTCAATCCTCAATACTCAATCTTCAATCCTCAATCATCAATCCTCAATCCTCAATCCTCAATCCTCAATCCTCAATCCTCAATTCTCAATCCTCAATCCTCAATACGTAATCTGCAATTGTCAATCCTCAATCCTCAATCCTCAATCCTCATTCTTCAATCCTCAATACCCAATCTTCAATCTTCAATCCGCAATCCTCAATCCACAATCCTCAACATTCAATCCTCAATCCTCAATCCTCAATTCTCAATCCTCAATCTTCAATCCTCAATACTCAATCTTCAATCCCCAATCCTCAATTCTCAATCCTCAATCCTCAATGTTCAATCCTCAATACTCAATCTTCAATCCTCAATTCTCAATCCTCAATCCTCAATCCTCATTCTTCAATCCTCAACACCCAATCCTCAATCTTCAATCCTCAATCCTCAATCCTCAATTCTCAATCCTCAATCCTCAATCCTCAGACCTCAAGCATCAATATTCAACCCTCAGTCCTCGTCCTCTATCCACAACCATCAATCCTCAATCCTCAACCTTCAATCATCAATATTCAATCTTCAATCCTCAATCCTCAATCCTCAATCCTCAATCCTCAATCCACAATCCTCAATCTTCAATCCTCAATCCTCAATCCTCAATCTTCAATCCTCAACCTCAAACCTCAATCCTCAATCCTCAATCCTCAATCCTCAATCTTCAATCCTCAATACCCAATCCTAAATCTTCAATCCTCAATCCTCAACTCTCAATCCTCAATCCTCTATCCTCAGACCTCACACATCAATACTCAACCCTCAGCCCTCGTCCTCAATCCACAACCCTCAATCCTCAATCCTCAACCTTCAATCATCAATATTCAATCTTCAATCCTCAATCCTCAATCCTCAATCCTCAATCCTCAATCCACAATCCTCAATCTTCAATCCTCAATCCTCAATCCTCAATCTTCAATCCTCAACCTCAAACCTCAATCCCCAATCCTCAATCTTCAATCCTCAATAATCAATCTCCAATCCTAGATCCTCAATCCCCAATCTTCAAACCTTAATACTCAATCTTCAATCCTCAATCCCCAGTCATCAATCTTCAATCCTCAATCCTCAAACCTCAATCCTCGATCCTCAATATTCAATCATCAATACTCAATCTTCAATCCTCAATGCTCTATCCTCAATCCTCAATCCTCAATCCTCAATATTGAAGACACAACCCTCAGCCATCAATCCTCAATACTCAACCATCAATCCTCAATCCTCAATACTCAATCCTCAATCTTCAATCCTCAATACTCAACACTCAATAGAATATTCTGAATACTCCCGTTTCAATACTCAGTCCACAATGTTCAATAATCAAATCTCAATCCTCAATCTTCAATCCTCAATACTCAATTTCAATCCTCAATCCTCAATCCTCAATCCCCAATACTCAATCCTCAATCGTCAATCCTCAATCCCCAATCCTCAATCTTCAATCCTCAACCTCAATCCTCAATCCTCAATCCTCAATCCTCAATCTTGAATCCTCAATCCTCAATCCTCAATCCTCAATCCTCAATCCTCAATCCTCAATCCTCAATGTTCAATCCTCAATACTCAATCTTCAATCCTCAATTCTCAATCCTCAATCCTCAATCCTCATTCTTCAATCCTCAACACCCAATCCTCAATCTTCAATCCTCAATCCTCAATCCTCAATTCTCAATCCTCAATCCTCAATCCTCAGACCTCAAGCATCAATATTCAACCCTCAGTCCTCGTCCTCTATCCACAACCATCAATCCTCAATCCTCAACCTTCAATCATCAATATTCAATCTTCAATCCTCAATCCTCAATCCTCAATCCTCAATCCTCAATCCACAATCCTCAATCTTCAATCCTCAATCCTCAATCCTCAATCTTCAATCCTCAACCTCAAACCTCAATCCTCAATCCTCAATCCTCAATCCTCAATCTTCAATCCTCAATACCCAATCCTAAATCTTCAATCCTCAATCCTCAACTCTCAATCCTCAATCCTCTATCCTCAGACCTCACACATCAATACTCAACCCTCAGCCCTCGTCCTCAATCCACAACCCTCAATCCTCAATCCTCAACCTTCAATCATCAATATTCAATCTTCAATCCTCAATCCTCAATCCTCAATCCTCAATCCTCAATCCACAATCCTCAATCTTCAATCCTCAATCCTCAATCCTCAATCTTCAATCCTCAACCTCAAACCTCAATCCCCAATCCTCAATCTTCAATCCTCAATAATCAATCTCCAATCCTAGATCCTCAATCCCCAATCTTCAAACCTTAATACTCAATCTTCAATCCTCAATCCCCAGTCATCAATCTTCAATCCTCAATCCTCAAACCTCAATCCTCGATCCTCAATATTCAATCATCAATACTCAATCTTCAATCCTCAATGCTCTATCCTCAATCCTCAATCCTCAATCCTCAATATTGAAGACACAACCCTCAGCCATCAATCCTCAATACTCAACCATCAATCCTCAATCCTCAATACTCAATCCTCAATCTTCAATCCTCAATACTCAACACTCAATAGAATATTCTGAATACTCCCGTTTCAATACTCAGTCCACAATGTTCAATAATCAAATCTCAATCCTCAATCTTCAATCCTCAATACTCAATTTCAATCCTCAATCCTCAATCCTCAATCCCCAATACTCAATCCTCAATCGTCAATCCTCAATCCCCAATCCTCAATCTTCAATCCTCAACCTCAATCCTCAATCCTCAATCCTCAATCCTCAATCTTCAATCCTCAATCCTCAATCCTCAATCCTCAATCCTCAATCCTCAATCCTCAATCCTCAATCCTCAATACTCAATCTGCAATCCTCAATCCTCAATCCTCAATCCTCAATCCTCATTCTTCAATCATCAACATTCAATCTGCAATCCTCAATCCTCAACCTCAATCCTCAATACTCAATCCTCAATCCTCAATCTTCAATCCTCAATCCTCAATCCTCAATCCTCAATCCTCAATCCTCAATCCTCAATAATCAATCTCCAATCCTCAACCCTCAATCCTCATTCCTCAAACCTCAATCCTCAACCCTCAGTCCTTATCCTCAATTCTCAATTCTCAATCCTCAATCCTCAATCTTCAATCCTCAATCCTCAATCCTCAATCCTCAATCCTCAATACTCAATCTTCAATCCTCGAACCTCAATCCTCAATACTCAATCCTCAATCCTCAATCCTCAATCTTCAATCCTCAATACTCAATCTTCAATCCCCAATCCTCAATTCTCTATCCTCAAGCCTCAATGTTCAATCCTCAATACTCAATCTCCAATCCTAGATCCTCAATCCCCAATCTTCAATCCTTAATACTCAATCTTCAATCCTCAATCCCCAGTCATCAATCTTCAATCCTCAATGCTCAATCCTCAATCCTCAATCCTCAGTCCTCAATTCACAATCCTCAATCCTCAAACCTCACACTTCAACCGTCAGTCCTCGTCCTCAATCCTCAAACCTCAATCCTCAATCCTCAATATTCAATCCTCAATGCTCTATCTTCAATCCTCAATCCTCAGTCCTCAATATTCAAGACACAACCCTCAGCCATCAATCCTCAATACTCAACCATCAATCCTCAATTCTCAATACTCAATACAATGTTCTGAATACTCATGGTTCAATACTCAAACCACAATATTCAATAATCAAGTCTCAATCCTCAATCCTCAATACTCAATTTCAATTCTCAATCCTCAATTCTCAATCCCCAATCCTCGATCCTCAATCATCAATCCTCAATCCTCAATCCTCAGGCATCAATACTCAATCTTCAATGCTCAATCCTTAATCCTCAATCTTCAATCCTCATTCCCCAACCCTCAATCCTCATCCCTCAAACCTCAATCCTCAACCCTCAGTCCTCATACTCAATTCTCAATTCTCAATCCTCAATCCTCAATCCTCAATCTTCAATCCTCAATAATCAATCTCCAATCCTCAATCCTCAATCCTCGATCCTCAGTCCTCAGGCATCAATACTCAATCTTCAACACTCAATCCTCAATCCTCAATCCTCAATCCTCAATCCTCAACCCTCAATCCTCATTCCTCAAACCTCAGTCCTCAACCCTCAGTCCTCATCCTCAATTCTCAATTCTCAATCCTCAATCCTCAATCCTCAATCTTCAATTCTCAATCCTCAATCCTCATTCCTCAATCCTCAATCTTCAATCCTCAATACTCAATCTTCAATCCCCAATCCTCAATTCTCAATCCTCAAGCCTCAACCCTCAATCCTCAATCCTCAATACTCAATCTGCAATCCTCAATCCTCAATCCTCAATCCTCAATCCTCAATTCTCATTCTTCAATCCTCAATACCCAATCCTCAATCTTCAATCCTCAATCCTCAATCCTCAATTCTCAATCCTCAGTCCTCAATCCTCAGACCTCAAACATCAATATTCAACCCTCAGTCCTCCTCCTCTATCCACAACCTTCAATGCTCAATCCTCAATCTTCAATCATCAATATTCAATCTTCAATCCTCAATACTCAATCCTCAATCCTCAATCCTCAATCCTCAATCCTCATTCCTCAATCCTCAATCTTCAATCCTCAATACTCAATCTTCAATCCCCAATCCTCAATTCTCAATCCTCAAGCCTCAATGTTCAATCCTCAATACTCAATCTTCAATCCTCAATCCTCAATCCTCAATCCTCAATCCTCAATCCTCATTCTTCAATCCTCAATACCCAATCCTCAATCTTCAATCCTCAATCCTCAATGTTCAATCCTCAATACTCAATCTCCAATCCTAGATCCTCAATCCCCAATCTTCAATCCTTAATACTCAATCTTCAATCCTCAATCCCCAGTCATCAATCTTCAATCCTCAATGCTCAATCCTCAATCCTCAATCCTCAGTCCTCAATCCACAATCCTCAATCCTCAAACCTCAATCTTCAACCGTCAGTCCTCGTCCTCAATCCTCAAACCTCAATCCTCAATCCTCAATATTCAATCATCAATACTCAATATTCAATCCTCAATGCTCTATCCTCAATCCTCAATCCTCAATCCTCAATATTCAAGACACAACCCTCAGCCATCAATCCTCAATACTCAACCATCAATCCTCAAGTCTCAATACTCGATACAATATTCTGAATACTCATGGTTCAATACTCAAACCACAATATTCAATAATCAAGTCTCAATCCTCAATCATCAATCCTCAATACTCAATTTCAATCCTCAACCCTCAATTCTCAATCCCCAATACTCAATCCTCAATCGTCAACCCTCAATCCCCAATCCTCAATCTTCAATCCTCAACCTCAATCCTCAATCCTCAATCCTCAATCCTCAATCTTCAATCATCAATACTCAATCTTCAATCCTCAATGCTCTATCCTCAATCCTCAATCCTCAATCCTCAATATTCAAGACACAACCCTCAGCCATCAATCCTCAATACTCAACCATCAATCCTCAATTCTCAATACTCAATACAATATTCTGAATACTCATGGTTCAATACTCAATCCACAATATTCAATAATCAAGTCTCAATCCTCAATCTTCAATCCTCAATACTCAATTTCAATCCTCAATCCTCAATTCTCAATCCCCAATACTCAATCCTCAATCCTCAATCCTCAATCCTCAATCCTCAATACTCAATCTGCAATCCTCAATCCTCAATCCTCAATCCTCAATTCTCATTCTTCAATCCTCAATACCCAATCCTCAATCTTCAATCCACAATCCTCAATCCTCAATTCTCAATCCTCAATCCTCAATCCTCAGACCTCAAACATCAATATTCAACCCTCAGTCCTCGTCCTCTATCCACAACCTTCAATGCTCAATCCTCAATCTTCAATCATCAATATTAAATCTTCAATCCTCAATCCTCAATCCTCAATCCTCAATCCTCAATCCTCAATCCTCATTCCTCAATCTTCAATCCTCAATCCTCAATCCTCAATCCTCTATCCTCAATCTTCAATCCTCAATCCTCAAACCTCAATCTTCAATCCTCAATACTCAATCTGCAATCCTCAATCCTCAAACCTCAATCCTCAATCCTCATACTTCAATCCTCAATACGCAATCCTCAATCTTCAATCCTCAATCCTCAATCCTCAATTCTCAACCCTCAATCCTTAATCCTCAGACCTCAAACATCAATATTCAACCCTCAGTCCTCGTCCTCAATCCACAACACTCAATCCTCAGTCCTCAATCTTCAATCATCAATAATCAATCTTCAATCCTCAATCATCAATCCTCAATCCTTAATCCTCAATCCTCAATATTCATCACTCAACCCTCAACCATCAATCCTCAATACTCACCCATCAATCCTCAATTCTCAATACTCAATAGAACATCCTGAATCCTTATGGTTCAATACTCAATCCAGAATATTCAATAATCAAATCTCAAACCTCAAGCATCAATTCTCAACACTCAATCCACAACACTCAGTCCTCTCTCTTCAATCCTACATCCTCAACCCTCAATCCTCAAGCGTCAATCCTCAATCCTCATTCTTCAATCCTCAATACCCAATCCTCAATCTTCAATCCTCAATCCTCAATGTTCAATCCTCAATACTCAATCTCCAATCCTAGATCCTCAATCCCCAATCTTCAATCCTTAATACTCAATCTTCAATCCTCAATCCCCAGTCATCAATCTTCAATCCTCAATGCTCAATCCTCAATCCTCAATCCTCAGTCCTCAATCCACAATCCTCAATCCTCAAACCTCAATCTTCAACCGTCAGTCCTCGTCCTCAATCCTCAAACCTCAATCCTCAATCCTCAATATTCAATCATCAATACTCAATATTCAATCCTCAATGCTCTATCCTCAATCCTCAATCCTCAATCCTCAATATTCAAGACACAACCCTCAGCCATCAATCCTCAATACTCAACCATCAATCCTCAAGTCTCAATACTCGATACAATATTCTGAATACTCATGGTTCAATACTCAAACCACAATATTCAATAATCAAGTCTCAATCCTCAATCATCAATCCTCAATACTCAATTTCAATCCTCAACCCTCAATTCTCAATCCCCAATACTCAATCCTCAATCGTCAATCCTCAATCCCCAATCCTCAATCTTCAATCCTCAACCTCAATCCTCAATCCTCAATCCTCAATCTTCAATCTTCAATCATCAATACTCAATCTTCAATCCTCAATGCTCTATCCTCAATCCTCAATCCTCAATCCTCAATATTCAAGACACAACCCTCAGCCATCAATCCTCAATACTCAACCATCAATCCTCAATTCTCAATACTCAATACAATATTCTGAATACTCATGGTTCAATACTCAATCCACAATATTCAATAATCATGTCTCAATCCTCAATGTTCAATCCTCAATACTCAATTTCAATCCTCAATCCTCAATTCTCAATCCCCAATACTCAATCCTCAATCCTCAATCCTCAATCCTCAATCCTCAATACTCAATCTGCAATCCTCAATCCTCAATCCTCAATCCTCAATTCTCATTCTTCAATCCTCAATACCCAATCCTCAATCTTCAATCCACAATCCTCAATCCTCAATTCTCAATCCTCAATCCTCAATCCTCAGACCTCAAACATCAATATTCAACCCTCAGTCCTCGTCCTCTATCCACAACCTTCAATGCTCAATCCTCAATCTTCAATCATCAATATTAAATCTTCAATCCTCAATCCTCAATCCTCAATCCTCAATCCTCAATCCTCAATCCTCATTCCTCAATCTTCAATCCTCAATCCTCAATCCTCAATCCTCTATCCTCAATCTTCAATCCTCAATCCTCAAACCTCAATCTTCAATCCTCAATACTCAATCTGCAATCCTCAATCCTCAAACCTCAATCCTCAATCCTCATACTTCAATCCTCAATACGCAATCCTCAATCTTCAATCCTCAATCCTCAATCCTCAATTCTCAACCCTCAATCCTTAATCCTCAGACCTCAAACATCAATATTCAACTCTCAGTCCTCGTCCTCAATCCACAACACTCAATCCTCAGTCCTCAATCTTCAATCATCAATAATCAATCTTCAATCCTCAATCATCAATCCTCAATCCTTAATCCTCAATCCTCAATATTCATCACTCAACCCTCAACCATCAATCCTCAATACTCAACCATCAATCCTCAATTCTCAATACTCAATAGAACATCCTGGATCCTTATGGTTCAATACTCAATCCAGAATATTCAATAATCAAATCTCAAACCTCAAGCATCAATTCTCAACACTCAATCCTCAACACTCAGTCCTCTCTCTTCAATCCTACATCCTCAACCCTCAATCCTCAAGCGTCAATCCTCAGTCCTCAATCCTCAATCCTCAATCGTCAGTCTTCAATCCTCAATACTCAATCTTCAATCGTCAATCCTCAAACCTCAATCCTCAATCCTCATTCTTCAATCCTCAATACCCAGTCCTCAATCTTCAATCCTCAATACTCAATCCTCAATTCTCAATCATCAATCCTCAGTCCTCAGTCCTCAAACCTCAATCCTCAATCCTCAGTCCTCAATCCGCAATCCTCAATCCTCAAACCTCAATCCTCAACCGTCAGTCCTCGTCCTCAATCCTCAAACCTCAATCGTCAATCCTCAATATTCAATCATCAATACTCAATCTTCAATCCTCAATGCTCTATCCTCAATCCTCAATCCTCAATCCTCAATATTCAAGACACAACCCTCAGCCATCAGTCCTTAATACTCAACCATCAATCCTCAATTCTCAATACTCAATAGAATATTCTGAATACTCATGGTTCAATACTCAATCCACAATATTCAATAATCAAATCTCAATCCTCAATCTTCAATCCTCAATACTCAACTTCAATCCTCAATCCTCAATTCTCAATCCCCAATACTCAATCCTCAACCGTCAATCCTCAATCCCCAATCCTCAATCTTCAATCCTCAACCTCAATCCTCAATCCTCAATCCTCAATCCTCAATCTTCAATCCTCAATACTCAATCTTCAATCCTCAATCATCAATCCTCAATCCTCAATCCTCAATCCTCAATCCTCAATCCTCAATTCTCAATCCTCAATCCTCAATACGTAATCTGCAATTGTCAATCCTCAATCCTCAATCCTCAATCCTCATTCTTCAATCCTCAATAACCAATCTTCAATCTTCAATCCTCAATCCTCAATCCACAATCCTCAACATTCAATCCTCAATCCTCAATCCTCAATTCTCAATCCTCAATCTTCAATCCTCAATACTCAATCTTCAATCCCCAATCCTCAATTCTCAATCCTCAATCCTCAATGTTCAATCCTCAATACTCAATCTTCAATCCTCAATTCTCAATCCTCAATCCTCAATCCTCATTCTTCAATCCTCAACACCCAATCCTCAATCTTCAATCCTCAATCCTCAATCCTCAATTCTCAATCCTCAATCCTCAATCCTCAGACCTCAAGCATCAATATTCAACCCTCAGTCCTCGTCCTCTATCCACAACCATCAATCCTCAATCCTCAACCTTCAATCATCAATATTCAATCTTCAATCCTCAATCCTCAATCCTCAATCCTCAATCCTCAATCCACAATCCTCAATCTTCAATCCTCAATCCTCAATCCTCAATCTTCAATCCTCAACCTCAAACCTCAATCCTCAATCCTCAATCCTCAATCCTCAATCTTCAATCCTCAATACCCAATCCTAAATCTTCAATCCTCAATCCTCAACTCTCAATCCTCAATCCTCTATCCTCAGACCTCACACATCAATACTCAACCCTCAGCCCTCGTCCTCAATCCACAACCCTCAATCCTCAATCCTCAACCTTCAATCATCAATATTCAATCTTCAATCCTCAATCCTCAATCCTCAATCCTCAATCCTCAATCCACAATCCTCAATCTTCAATCCTCAATCCTCAATCCTCAATCTTCAATCCTCAACCTCAAACCTCAATCCCCAATCCTCAATCTTCAATCCTCAATAATCAATCTCCAATCCTAGATCCTCAATCCCCAATCTTCAAACCTTAATACTCAATCTTCAATCCTCAATCCCCAGTCATCAATCTTCAATCCTCAATGCTCAATCCTCAATCCTCAATCCTCAGTCCTCAATCCACAATCCTCAATCCTCAAACCTCAATCCTTAACCGTCAGTCCTCGTCCTCAATCCTCAAACCTCAATCCTCGATCCTCAATATTCAATCATCAATACTCAATCTTCAATCCTCAATGCTCTATCCTCAATCCTCAATCCTCAATCCTCAATATTGAAGACACAACCCTCAGCCATCAATCCTCAATACTCAACCATCAATCCTCAATTCTCAATACTCAATAGAATATTCTGAATACTCATGGTTCAATACTCAATCCACAGTATTCAATAATCAAATCTCAATCCTCAATCTTCAGTCCTCAATACTCAATTTCAATCCTCAATCCTCAATTCTCAATCCCGAATACTCAATCCTCAATCGTCAATCCTCAATCCCCAATCCTCAATCTTCAATCTTCAACCTCAATCCTCAATCCTCAATCCTCAATCCTCAACCGTCAGTCCTCGTCCTCAATCCTCAATCCTCAATCCTCAATACTCAGTCCTCAGTCCTCAAACCTCAATGCTCAATCCTCAATCCTCTATCATCAATCCTCAATCTTCAATACTCAATACTCAATCCTCAATCCTCAATCCTCAATCCTCAATCATCAATCCTCAATCTTCAATACTCGATCCTCAACCCCAATGCTCAATACTCAACCATCAACTCTCAATTCTCAATACTCAATAGAATATCCTGAATTCTCAGGATTCAATACTCAAACCTCAAACCTCAACCCTCAGCCCTCATCCTCCATCTTCAATCCTCTACCCTCAATCCTCAATCTTCAATCCTCAATACTCAATCTTCAATCCATAACCCTCAATCCTCAATCCTCAATTTCCAATCATCAATACTCAATCTTCAGTCCTCAATCCTCAATCCTCAATCCTCAATCCTCAATCCTCAATGTTCAATCCGCAATCCTCAATCCTCAATCTTCACTCCTCAATACTCAAGCTGCAATCCTCAATCCTCAAACCTCAATCCTCAATCCTCTATCATCAATCCTCAGTACTCAATCCTCAATCCTCAACCTTCAATCCTCAATACTCAATCTTCAATCCTCAATCCTCAACCTCAATCCTCAATCCTCAATCTTCAATCCTCAATCCTCAATCATCAATCTTCAATCCTCAATACTCAATCTGCAATCCTCAATCCTCAAACCTCAATCCTCAATCCTCATTCTTCAATCCTCAATACCCAATCCTCAATCTTGAATCCTCAATCCTCAATCCTCAATTCTCAACCCTCAATCCTTAATCCTCAGACCTCAAACATCAATATTCAACCCTCAGTCCTCGTCCTCAATCCACAACCCTCAATCCTCAGTCCTCAATATTGAAACATCAATATTCAATCTTCAATCGTCAATCCTCAATCCTCAATCCTCAATTCTCAATCCTCAATCTTCAATCCTCAATCCTCAATCCTCAATACTCAATCCTCAATCTTCAATCCTCAATACTCAACACTCAATAGAATATTCTGAATACTCCCGTTTCAATACTCAGTCCACAATGTTCAATAATCAAATCTCAATCCTCAATCTTCAATCCTCAATACTCAATTTCAATCCTCAATCCTCAATCCTCAATCCCCAATACTCAATCCTCAATCATCAATCCTCAATCCCCAATCCTCAATCTTCAATCCTCAACCTCAATCCTCAATCCTCAATCCTCAATCCTCAATCTTCAATCCTCAATCCTCAATCCTCAATCCTCAATCCTCAATCCTCAATCCTCAATCCTCAATCCTCAATACTCAATCTGCAATCCTCAATCCTCAATCCTCAATCCTCAATCCTCATTCTTCAATCATCAACATTCAATCTGCAATCCTCAATCCTCAACCTCAATCCTCAATACTCAATCCTCAATCCTCAATCTTCAATCCTCAATCCTCAATCCTCAATCCTCAATCCTCAATCCTCAATCCTCAATAATCAATCTCCAATCCTCAACCCTCAATCCTCATTCCTCAAACCTCAATCCTCAACCCTCAGTCCTCATCCTCAATTCTCAATTCTCAATCCTCAATCCTCAATCTTCAATCCTCAATCCTCAATCCTCAATCCTCAATCCTCAATACTCAATCTTCAATCCTCGAACCTCAATCCTCAATACTCAATCCTCAATCCTCAATCCTCAATCTTCAATCCTCAATACTCAATCTTCAATCCCCAATCCTCAATTCTCTATCCTCAAGCCTCAATGTTCAATCCTCAATACTCAATCTCCAATCCTAGATCCTCAATCCCCAATCTTCAATCCTTAATACTCAATCTTCAATCCTCAATCCCCAGTCATCAATCTTCAATCCTCAATGCTCAATCCTCAATCCTCAATCCTCAGTCCTCAATTCACAATCCTCAATCCTCAAACCTCACACTTCAACCGTCAGTCCTCGTCCTCAATCCTCAAACCTCAATCCTCAATCCTCAATATTCAATCCTCAATGCTCTATCTTCAATCCTCAATCCTCAGTCCTCAATATTCAAGACACAACCCTCAGCCATCAATCCTCAATACTCAACCATCAATCCTCAATTCTCAATACTCAATACAATGTTCTGAATACTCATGGTTCAATACTCAAACCACAATATTCAATAATCAAGTCTCAATCCTCAATCATCAATCCTCAATACTCAATTTCAATCCTCAATCCTCAATTCTCAATCCCCAATCCTCGATCCTCAATCATCAATCCTCAATCCTCAATCCTCAGGCATCAATACTCAATCTTCAATGCTCAATCCTTAATCCTCAATCTTCAATCCTCATTCCCCAACCCTCAATCCTCATCCCTCAAACCTCAATCCTCAACCCTCAGTCCTCATACTCAATTCTCAATTCTCAATCCTCAATCCTCAATCCTCAATCTTCAATCCTCAATAATCAATCTCCAATCCTCAATCCTCAATCCTCGATCCTCAGTCCTCAGGCATCAATACTCAATCTTCAACACTCAATCCTCAATCCTCAATCCTCAATCCTCAATCCTCAACCCTCAATCCTCATTCCTCAAACCTCAGTCCTCAACCCTCAGTCCTCATCCTCAATTCTCAATTCTCAATCCTCAATCCTCAATCCTCAATCTTCAATTCTCAATCCTCAATCCTCATTCCTCAATCCTCAATCTTCAATCCTCAATACTCAATCTTCAATCCCCAATCCTCAATTCTCAATCCTCAAGCCTCAACCCTCAATCCTCAATCCTCAATACTCAATCTGCAATCCTCAATCCTCAATCCTCAATCCTCAATCCTCAATTCTCATTCTTCAATCCTCAATACCCAATCCTCAATCTTCAATCCTCAATCCTCAATCCTCAATTCTCAATCCTCAGTCCTCAATCCTCAGACCTCAAACATCAATATTCAACCCTCAGTCCTCCTCCTCTATCCACAACCTTCAATGCTCAATCCTCAATCTTCAATCATCAATATTCAATCTTCAATCCTCAATACTCAATCCTCAATCCTCAATCCTCAATCCTCAATCCTCATTCCTCAATCCTCAATCTTCAATCCTCAATACTCAATCTTCAATCCCCAATCCTCAATTCTCAATCCTCAAGCCTCAATGTTCAATCCTCAATACTCAATCTTCAATCCTCAATCCTCAATCCTCAATCCTCAATCCTCAATCCTCATTCTTCAATCCTCAATACCCAATCCTCAATCTTCAATCCTCAATCCTCAATGTTCAATCCTCAATACTCAATCTCCAATCCTAGATCCTCAATCCCCAATCTTCAATCCTTAATACTCAATCTTCAATCCTCAATCCCCAGTCATCAATCTTCAATCCTCAATGCTCAATCCTCAATCCTCAATCCTCAGTCCTCAATCCACAATCCTCAATCCTCAAACCTCAATCTTCAACCGTCAGTCCTCGTCCTCAATCCTCAAACCTCAATCCTCAATCCTCAATATTCAATCATCAATACTCAATATTCAATCCTCAATGCTCTATCCTCAATCCTCAATCCTCAATCCTCAATATTCAAGACACAACCCTCAGCCATCAATCCTCAATACTCAACCATCAATCCTCAAGTCTCAATACTCGATACAATATTCTGAATACTCATGGTTCAATACTCAAACCACAATATTCAATAATCAAGTCTCAATCCTCAATCATCAATCCTCAATACTCAATTTCAATCCTCAACCCTCAATTCTCAATCCCCAATACTCAATCCTCAATCGTCAACCCTCAATCCCCAATCCTCAATCTTCAATCCTCAACCTCAATCCTCAATCCTCAATCCTCAATCCTCAATCTTCAATCATCAATACTCAATCTTCAATCCTCAATGCTCTATCCTCAATCCTCAATCCTCAATCCTCAATATTCAAGACACAACCCTCAGCCATCAATCCTCAATACTCAACCATCAATCCTCAATTCTCAATACTCAATACAATATTCTGAATACTCATGGTTCAATACTCAATCCACAATATTCAATAATCAAGTCTCAATCCTCAATCTTCAATCCTCAATACTCAATTTCAATCCTCAATCCTCAATTCTCAATCCCCAATACTCAATCCTCAATCCTCAATCCTCAATCCTCAATCCTCAATACTCAATCTGCAATCCTCAATCCTCAATCCTCAATCCTCAATTCTCATTCTTCAATCCTCAATACCCAATCCTCAATCTTCAATCCACAATCCTCAATCCTCAATTCTCAATCCTCAATCCTCAATCCTCAGACCTCAAACATCAATATTCAACCCTCAGTCCTCGTCCTCTATCCACAACCTTCAATGCTCAATCCTCAATCTTCAATCATCAATATTAAATCTTCAATCCTCAATCCTCAATCCTCAATCCTCAATCCTCAATCCTCAATCCTCATTCCTCAATCTTCAATCCTCAATCCTCAATCCTCAATCCTCTATCCTCAATCTTCAATCCTCAATCCTCAAACCTCAATCTTCAATCCTCAATACTCAATCTGCAATCCTCAATCCTCAAACCTCAATCCTCAATCCTCATACTTCAATCCTCAATACGCAATCCTCAATCTTCAATCCTCAATCCTCAATCCTCAATTCTCAACCCTCAATCCTTAATCCTCAGACCTCAAACATCAATATTCAACCCTCAGTCCTCGTCCTCAATCCACAACACTCAATCCTCAGTCCTCAATCTTCAATCATCAATAATCAATCTTCAATCCTCAATCATCAATCCTCAATCCTTAATCCTCAATCCTCAATATTCATCACTCAACCCTCAACCATCAATCCTCAATACTCACCCATCAATCCTCAATTCTCAATACTCAATAGAACATCCTGAATCCTTATGGTTCAATACTCAATCCAGAATATTCAATAATCAAATCTCAAACCTCAAGCATCAATTCTCAACACTCAATCCACAACACTCAGTCCTCTCTCTTCAATCCTACATCCTCAACCCTCAATCCTCAAGCGTCAATCCTCAATCCTCATTCTTCAATCCTCAATACCCAATCCTCAATCTTCAATCCTCAATCCTCAATGTTCAATCCTCAATACTCAATCTCCAATCCTAGATCCTCAATCCCCAATCTTCAATCCTTAATACTCAATCTTCAATCCTCAATCCCCAGTCATCAATCTTCAATCCTCAATGCTCAATCCTCAATCCTCAATCCTCAGTCCTCAATCCACAATCCTCAATCCTCAAACCTCAATCTTCAACCGTCAGTCCTCGTCCTCAATCCTCAAACCTCAATCCTCAATCCTCAATATTCAATCATCAATACTCAATATTCAATCCTCAATGCTCTATCCTCAATCCTCAATCCTCAATCCTCAATATTCAAGACACAACCCTCAGCCATCAATCCTCAATACTCAACCATCAATCCTCAAGTCTCAATACTCGATACAATATTCTGAATACTCATGGTTCAATACTCAAACCACAATATTCAATAATCAAGTCTCAATCCTCAATCATCAATCCTCAATACTCAATTTCAATCCTCAACCCTCAATTCTCAATCCCCAATACTCAATCCTCAATCGTCAATCCTCAATCCCCAATCCTCAATCTTCAATCCTCAACCTCAATCCTCAATCCTCAATCCTCAATCTTCAATCTTCAATCATCAATACTCAATCTTCAATCCTCAATGCTCTATCCTCAATCCTCAATCCTCAATCCTCAATATTCAAGACACAACCCTCAGCCATCAATCCTCAATACTCAACCATCAATCCTCAATTCTCAATACTCAATACAATATTCTGAATACTCATGGTTCAATACTCAATCCACAATATTCAATAATCAAGTCTCAATCCTCAATGTTCAATCCTCAATACTCAATTTCAATCCTCAATCCTCAATTCTCAATCCCCAATACTCAATCCTCAATCCTCAATCCTCAATCCTCAATCCTCAATACTCAATCTGCAATCCTCAATCCTCAATCCTCAATCCTCAATTCTCATTCTTCAATCCTCAATACCCAATCCTCAATCTTCAATCCACAATCCTCAATCCTCAATTCTCAATCCTCAATCCTCAATCCTCAGACCTCAAACATCAATATTCAACCCTCAGTCCTCGTCCTCTATCCACAACCTTCAATGCTCAATCCTCAATCTTCAATCATCAATATTAAATCTTCAATCCTCAATCCTCAATCCTCAATCCTCAATCCTCAATCCTCAATCCTCATTCCTCAATCTTCAATCCTCAATCCTCAATCCTCAATCCTCTATCCTCAATCTTCAATCCTCAATCCTCAAACCTCAATCTTCAATCCTCAATACTCAATCTGCAATCCTCAATCCTCAAACCTCAATCCTCAATCCTCATACTTCAATCCTCAATACGCAATCCTCAATCTTCAATCCTCAATCCTCAATCCTCAATTCTCAACCCTCAATCCTTAATCCTCAGACCTCAAACATCAATATTCAACTCTCAGTCCTCGTCCTCAATCCACAACACTCAATCCTCAGTCCTCAATCTTCAATCATCAATAATCAATCTTCAATCCTCAATCATCAATCCTCAATCCTTAATCCTCAATCCTCAATATTCATCACTCAACCCTCAACCATCAATCCTCAATACTCAACCATCAATCCTCAATTCTCAATACTCAATAGAACATCCTGAATCCTTATGGTTCAATACTCAATCCAGAATATTCAATAATCAAATCTCAAACCTCAAGCATCAATTCTCAACACTCAATCCTCAACACTCAGTCCTCTCTCTTCAATCCTACATCCTCAACCCTCAATCCTCAAGCGTCAATCCTCAGTCCTCAATCCTCAATCCTCAATCGTCAGTCTTCAATCCTCAATACTCAATCTTCAATCGTCAATCCTCAAACCTCAATCCTCAATCCTCATTCTTCAATCCTCAATACCCAATCCTCAATCTTCAATCCTCAATACTCAATCCTCAATTCTCAATCATCAATCCTCAGTCCTCAGTCCTCAAACCTCAATCCTCAATCCTCAGTCCTCAATCCGCAATCCTCAATCCTCAAACCTCAATCCTCAACCGTCAGTCCTCGTCCTCAATCCTCAAACCTCAATCGTCAATCCTCAATATTCAATCATCAATACTCAATCTTCAATCCTCAATGCTCTATCCTCAATCCTCAATCCTCAATCCTCAATATTCAAGACACAACCCTCAGCCATCAGTCCTTAATACTCAACCATCAATCCTCAATTCTCAATACTCAATAGAATATTCTGAATACTCATGGTTCAATACTCAATCCACAATATTCAATAATCAAATCTCAATCCTGAATCTTCAATCCTCAATACTCAATTTCAATCCTCAATCCTCAATTCTCAATCCCCAATACTCAATCCTCAACCGTCAATCCTCAATCCCCAATCCTCAATCTTCAATCCTCAACCTCAATCCTCAATCCTCAATCCTCAATCCTCAATCTTCAATCCTCAATACTCAATCTTCAATCCTCAATCATCAATCCTCAATCCTCAATCCTCAATCCTCAATCCTCAATCCTCAATTCTCAATCCTCAATCCTCAATACGTAATCTGCAATTGTCAATCCTCAATCCTCAATCCTCAATCCTCATTCTTCAATCCTCAATACCCAATCTTCAATCTTCAATCCTCAATCCTCAATCCACAATCCTCAACATTCAATCCTCAATCCTCAATCCTCAATTCTCAATCCTCAATCTTCAATCCTCAATACTCAATCTTCAATCCCCAATCCTCAATTCTCAATCCTCAATCCTCAATGTTCAATCCTCAATACTCAATCTTCAATCCTCAATTCTCAATCCTCAATCCTCAATCCTCATTCTTCAATCCTCAACACCCAATCCTCAATCTTCAATCCTCAATCCTCAATCCTCAATTCTCAATCCTCAATCCTCAATCCTCAGACCTCAAGCATCAATATTCAACCCTCAGTCCTCGTCCTCTATCCACAACCATCAATCCTCAATCCTCAACCTTCAATCATCAATATTCAATCTTCAATCCTCAATCCTCAATCCTCAATCCTCAATCCTCAATCCACAATCCTCAATCTTCAATCCTCAATCCTCAATCCTCAATCTTCAATCCTCAACCTCAATCCTCAATCCTCAATCCTCAATCCTCAATCCTCAATCTTCAATCCTCAATACCCAATCCTAAATCTTCAATCCTCAATCCTCAACTCTCAATCCTCAATCCTCTATCCTCAGACCTCACACATCAATACTCAACCCTCAGCCCTCGTCCTCAATCCACAACCCTCAATCCTCAATCCTCAACCTTCAATCATCAATATTCAATCTTCAATCCTCAATCCTCAATCCTCAATCCTCAATCCTCAATCCACAATCCTCAATCTTCAATCCTCAATCCTCAATCCTCAATCTTCAATCCTCAACCTCAAACCTCAATCCCCAATCCTCAATCTTCAATCCTCAATAATCAATCTCCAATCCTAGATCCTCAATCCCCAATCTTCAAACCTTAATACTCAATCTTCAATCCTCAATCCCCAGTCATCAATCTTCAATCCTCAATCCTCAAACCTCAATCCTCGATCCTCAATATTCAATCATCAATACTCAATCTTCAATCCTCAATGCTCTATCCTCAATCCTCAATCCTCAATCCTCAATATTGAAGACACAACCCTCAGCCATCAATCCTCAATACTCAACCATCAATCCTCAATCCTCAATACTCAATCCTCAATCTTCAATCCTCAATACTCAACACTCAATAGAATATTCTGAATACTCCCGTTTCAATACTCAGTCCACAATGTTCAATAATCAAATCTCAATCCTCAATCTTCAATCCTCAATACTCAATTTCAATCCTCAATCCTCAATCCTCAATCCCCAATACTCAATCCTCAATCGTCAATCCTCAATCCCCAATCCTCAATCTTCAATCCTCAACCTCAATCCTCAATCCTCAATCCTCAATCCTCAATCTTCAATCCTCAATCCTCAATCCTCAATCCTCAATCCTCAATCCTCAATCCTCAATCCTCAATCCTCAATACTCAATCTGCAATCCTCAATCCTCAATCCTCAATCCTCAATCCTCATTCTTCAATCATCAACATTCAATCTGCAATCCTCAATCCTCAACCTCAATCCTCAATACTCAATCCTCAATCCTCAATCTTCAATCCTCAATCCTCAATCCTCAATCCTCAATCCTCAATCCTCAATCCTCAATAATCAATCTCCAATCCTCAACCCTCAATCCTCATTCCTCAAACCTCAATCCTCAACCCTCAGTCCTTATCCTCAATTCTCAATTCTCAATCCTCAATCCTCAATCTTCAATCCTCAATCCTCAATCCTCAATCCTCAATCCTCAATACTCAATCTTCAATCCTCGAACCTCAATCCTCAATACTCAATCCTCAATCCTCAATCCTCAATCTTCAATCCTCAATACTCAATCTTCAATCCCCAATCCTCAATTCTCTATCCTCAAGCCTCAATGTTCAATCCTCAATACTCAATCTCCAATCCTAGATCCTCAATCCCCAATCTTCAATCCTTAATACTCAATCTTCAATCCTCAATCCCCAGTCATCAATCTTCAATCCTCAATGCTCAATCCTCAATCCTCAATCCTCAGTCCTCAATTCACAATCCTCAATCCTCAAACCTCACACTTCAACCGTCAGTCCTCGTCCTCAATCCTCAAACCTCAATCCTCAATCCTCAATATTCAATCCTCAATGCTCTATCTTCAATCCTCAATCCTCAGTCCTCAATATTCAAGACACAACCCTCAGCCATCAATCCTCAATACTCAACCATCAATCCTCAATTCTCAATACTCAATACAATGTTCTGAATACTCATGGTTCAATACTCAAACCACAATATTCAATAATCAAGTCTCAATCCTCAATCCTCAATACTCAATTTCAATTCTCAATCCTCAATTCTCAATCCCCAATCCTCGATCCTCAATCATCAATCCTCAATCCTCAATCCTCAGGCATCAATACTCAATCTTCAATGCTCAATCCTTAATCCTCAATCTTCAATCCTCATTCCCCAACCCTCAATCCTCATCCCTCAAACCTCAATCCTCAACCCTCAGTCCTCATACTCAATTCTCAATTCTCAATCCTCAATCCTCAATCCTCAATCTTCAATCCTCAATAATCAATCTCCAATCCTCAATCCTCAATCCTCGATCCTCAGTCCTCAGGCATCAATACTCAATCTTCAACACTCAATCCTCAATCCTCAATCCTCAATCCTCAATCCTCAACCCTCAATCCTCATTCCTCAAACCTCAGTCCTCAACCCTCAGTCCTCATCCTCAATTCTCAATTCTCAATCCTCAATCCTCAATCCTCAATCTTCAATTCTCAATCCTCAATCCTCATTCCTCAATCCTCAATCTTCAATCCTCAATACTCAATCTTCAATCCCCAATCCTCAATTCTCAATCCTCAAGCCTCAACCCTCAATCCTCAATCCTCAATACTCAATCTGCAATCCTCAATCCTCAATCCTCAATCCTCAATCCTCAATTCTCATTCTTCAATCCTCAATACCCAATCCTCAATCTTCAATCCTCAATCCTCAATCCTCAATTCTCAATCCTCAGTCCTCAATCCTCAGACCTCAAACATCAATATTCAACCCTCAGTCCTCCTCCTCTATCCACAACCTTCAATGCTCAATCCTCAATCTTCAATCATCAATATTCAATCTTCAATCCTCAATACTCAATCCTCAATCCTCAATCCTCAATCCTCAATCCTCATTCCTCAATCCTCAATCTTCAATCCTCAATACTCAATCTTCAATCCCCAATCCTCAATTCTCAATCCTCAAGCCTCAATGTTCAATCCTCAATACTCAATCTTCAATCCTCAATCCTCAATCCTCAATCCTCAATCCTCATTCTTCAATCCTCAATACCCAATCCTCAATCTTCAATCCTCAATCCTCAATGTTCAATCCTCAATACTCAATCTCCAATCCTAGATCCTCAATCCCCAATCTTCAATCCTTAATACTCAATCTTCAATCCTCAATCCCCAGTCATCAATCTTCAATCCTCAATGCTCAATCCTCAATCCTCAATCCTCAGTCCTCAATCCACAATCCTCAATCCTCAAACCTCAATCTTCAACCGTCAGTCCTCGTCCTCAATCCTCAAACCTCAATCCTCAATCCTCAATATTCAATCATCAATACTCAATATTCAATCCTCAATGCTCTATCCTCAATCCTCAATCCTCAATCCTCAATATTCAAGACACAACCCTCACCAATCAATCCTCAATACTCAACCATCAATCCTCAAGTCTCAATACTCGATACAATATTCTGAATACTCATGGTTCAATACTCAAACCACAATATTCAATAATCAAGTCTCAATCCTCAATCATCAATCCTCAATACTCAATTTCAATCCTCAACCCTCAATTCTCAATCCCCAATACTCAATCCTCAATCGTCAACCCTCAATCCCCAATCCTCAATCTTCAATCCTCAACCTCAATCCTCAATCCTCAATCCTCAATCCTCAATCTTCAATCATCAATACTCAATCTTCAATCCTCAATGCTCTATCCTCAATCCTCAATCCTCAATCCTCAATATTCAAGACACAACCCTCAGCCATCAATCCTCAATACTCAACCATCAATCCTCAATTCTCAATCCTCAATACAATATTCTGAATACTCATGGTTCAATACTCAATCCACAATATTCAATAATCAAGTCTCAATCCTCAATCTTCAATCCTCAATACTCAATTTCAATCCTCAATCCTCAATTCTCAATGCCCAATACTCAATCCTCAATCCTCAATCCTCAATCCTCAATCCTCAATACTCAATCTGCAATCCTCAATCCTCAATCCTCAATCCTCAATTCTCATTCTTCAATCCTCAATACCCAATCCTCAATCTTCAATCCACAATCCTCAATCCTCAATTCTCAATCCTCAATCCTCAATCCTCAGACCTCAAACATCAATATTCAACCCTCAGTCCTCGTCCTCTATCCACAACCTTCAATGCTCAATCCTCAATCTTCAATCATCAATATTAAATCTTCAATCCTCAATCCTCAATCCTCAATCCTCAATCCTCAATCCTCAATCCTCATTCCTCAATCTTCAATCCTCAATCCTCAATCCTCAATCCTCTATCCTCAATCTTCAATCCTCAATCCTCAAACCTCAATCTTCAATCCTCAATACTCAATCTGCAATCCTCAATCCTCAAACCTCAATCCTCAATCCTCATACTTCAATCCTCAATACGCAATCCTCAATCTTCAATCCTCAATCCTCAATCCTCAATTCTCAACCCTCAATCCTTAATCCTCAGACCTCAAACATCAATATTCAACCCTCAGTCCTCGTCCTCAATCCACAACACTCAATCCTCAGTCCTCAATCTTCAATCATCAATAATCAATCTTCAATCC
Organism: Calliopsis andreniformis; assembly: GCF_051401765.1. Taxonomy (NCBI): domain Eukaryota; kingdom Metazoa; phylum Arthropoda; class Insecta; order Hymenoptera; family Andrenidae; genus Calliopsis; species Calliopsis andreniformis. The sequence goes on from NW_027480501.1 coordinate 2,198,742, forward strand.
TCAATCATCAATCCTCAATCCTTAATCCTCAATCCTCAATATTCATCACTCAACCCTCAACCATCAATCCTCAATACTCACCCATCAATCCTCAATTCTCAATACTCAATAGAACATCCTGAATCCTTATGGTTCAATACTCAATCCAGAATATTCAATAATCAAATCTCAAACCTCAAGCATCAATTCTCAACACTCAATCCACAACACTCAGTCCTCTCTCTTCAATCCTACATCCTCAACCCTCAATCCTCAAGCGTCAATCCTCAATCCTCATTCTTCAATCCTCAATACCCAATCCTCAATCTTCAATCCTCAATCCTCAATGTTCAATCCTCAATACTCAATCTCCAATCCTAGATCCTCAATCCCCAATCTTCAATCCTTAATACTCAATCTTCAATCCTCAATCCCCAGTCATCAATCTTCAATCCACAATGCTCAATCCTCAATCCTCAATCCTCAGTCCTCAATCCACAATCCTCAATCCTCAAACCTCAATCTTCAACCGTCAGTCCTCGTCCTCAATCCTCAAACCTCAATCCTCAATCCTCAATATTCAATCATCAATACTCAATATTCAATCCTCAATGCTCTATCCTCAATCCTCAATCCTCAATCCTCAATATTCAAGACACAACCCTCAGCCATCAATCCTCAATACTCAACCATCAATCCTCAAGTCTCAATACTCGATACAATATTCTGAATACTCATGGTTCAATACTCAAACCACAATATTCAATAATCAAGTCTCAATCCTCAATCATCAATCCTCAATACTCAATTTCAATCCTCAACCCTCAATTCTCAATCCCCAATACTCAATCCTCAATCGTCAATCCTCAATCCCCAATCCTCAATCTTCAATCCTCAACCTCAATCCTCAATCCTCAATCCTCAATCTTCAATCTTCAATCATCAATACTCAATCTTCAATCCTCAATGCTCTATCCTCAATCCTCAATCCTCAATCCTCAATATTCAAGACACAACCCTCAGCCATCAATCCTCAATACTCAACCATCAATCCTCAATTCTCAATACTCAATACAATATTCTGAATACTCATGGTTCAATACTCAATCCACAATATTCAATAATCATGTCTCAATCCTCAATGTTCAATCCTCAATACTCAATTTCAATCCTCAATCCTCAATTCTCAATCCCCAATACTCAATCCTCAATCCTCAATCCTCAATCCTCAATCCTCAATACTCAATCTGCAATCCTCAATCCTCAATCCTCAATCCTCAATTCTCATTCTTCAATCCTCAATACCCAATCCTCAATCTTCAATCCACAATCCTCAATCCTCAATTCTCAATCCTCAATCCTCAATCCTCAGACCTCAAACATCAATATTCAACCCTCAGTCCTCGTCCTCTATCCACAACCTTCAATGCTCAATCCTCAATCTTCAATCATCAATATTAAATCTTCAATCCTCAATCCTCAATCCTCAATCCTCAATCCTCAATCCTCAATCCTCATTCCTCAATCTTCAATCCTCAATCCTCAATCCTCAATCCTCTATCCTCAATCTTCAATCCTCAATCCTCAAACCTCAATCTTCAATCCTCAATACTCAATCTGCAATCCTCAATCCTCAAACCTCAATCCTCAATCCTCATACTTCAATCCTCAATACGCAATCCTCAATCTTCAATCCTCAATCCTCAATCCTCAATTCTCAACCCTCAATCCTTAATCCTCAGACCTCAAACATCAATATTCAACTCTCAGTCCTCGTCCTCAATCCACAACACTCAATCCTCAGTCCTCAATCTTCAATCATCAATAATCAATCTTCAATCCTCAATCATCAATCCTCAATCCTTAATCCTCAATCCTCAATATTCATCACTCAACCCTCAACCATCAATCCTCAATACTCAACCATCAATCCTCAATTCTCAATACTCAATAGAACATCCTGGATCCTTATGGTTCAATACTCAATCCAGAATATTCAATAATCAAATCTCAAACCTCAAGCATCAATTCTCAACACTCAATCCTCAACACTCAGTCCTCTCTCTTCAATCCTACATCCTCAACCCTCAATCCTCAAGCGTCAATCCTCAGTCCTCAATCCTCAATCCTCAATCGTCAGTCTTCAATCCTCAATACTCAATCTTCAATCGTCAATCCTCAAACCTCAATCCTCAATCCTCATTCTTCAATCCTCAATACCCAATCCTCAATCTTCAATCCTCAATACTCAATCCTCAATTCTCAATCATCAATCCTCAGTCCTCAGTCCTCAAACCTCAATCCTCAATCCTCAGTCCTCAATCCGCAATCCTCAATCCTCAAACCTCAATCCTCAACCGTCAGTCCTCGTCCTCAATCCTCAAACCTCAATCGTCAATCCTCAATATTCAATCATCAATACTCAATCTTCAATCCTCAATGCTCTATCCTCAATCCTCAATCCTCAATCCTCAATATTCAAGACACAACCCTCAGCCATCAGTCCTTAATACTCAACCATCAATCCTCAATTCTCAATACTCAATAGAATATTCTGAATACTCATGGTTCAATACTCAATCCACAATATTCAATAATCAAATCTCAATCCTCAATCTTCAATCCTCAATACTCAATTTCAATCCTCAATCCTCAATTCTCAATCCCCAATACTCAATCCTCAACCGTCAATCCTCAATCCCCAATCCTCAATCTTCAATCCTCAACCTCAATCCTCAATCCTCAATCCTCAATCCTCAATCTTCAATCCTCAATACTCAATCTTCAATCCTCAATCATCAATCCTCAATCCTCAATCCTCAATCCTCAATCCTCAATCCTCAATTCTCAATCCTCAATCCTCAATACGTAATCTGCAATTGTCAATCCTCAATCCTCAATCCTCAATCCTCATTCTTCAATCCTCAATACCCAATCTTCAATCTTCAATCCTCAATCCTCAATCCACAATCCTCAACATTCAATCCTCAATCCTCAATCCTCAATTCTCAATCCTCAATCTTCAATCCTCAATACTCAATCTTCAATCCCCAATCCTCAATTCTCAATCCTCAATCCTCAATGTTCAATCCTCAATACTCAATCTTCAATCCTCAATTCTCAATCCTCAATCCTCAATCCTCATTCTTCAATCCTCAACACCCAATCCTCAATCTTCAATCCTCAATCCTCAATCCTCAATTCTCAATCCTCAATCCTCAATCCTCAGACCTCAAGCATCAATATTCAACCCTCAGTCCTCGTCCTCTATCCACAACCATCAATCCTCTATCCTCAACCTTCAATCATCAATATTCAATCTTCAATCCTCAATCCTCAATCCTCAATCCTCAATCCTCAATCCACAATCCTCAATCTTCAATCCTCAATCCTCAATCCTCAATCTTCAATCCTCAACCTCAAACCTCAATCCTCAATCCTCAATCCTCAATCCTCAATCTTCAATCCTCAATACCCAATCCTAAATCTTCAATCCTCAATCCTCAACTCTCAATCCTCAATCCTCTATCCTCAGACCTCACACATCAATACTCAACCCTCAGCCCTCGTCCTCAATCCACAACCCTCAATCCTCAATCCTCAACCTTCAATCATCAATATTCAATCTTCAATCCTCAATCCTCAATCCTCAATCCTCAATCCTCAATCCACAATCCTCAATCTTCAATCCTCAATCCTCAATCCTCAATCTTCAATCCTCAACCTCAAACCTCAATCCCCAATCCTCAATCTTCAATCCTCAATAATCAATCTCCAATCCTAGATCCTCAATCCCCAATCTTCAAACCTTAATACTCAATCTTCAATCCTCAATCCCCAGTCATCAATCTTCAATCCTCAATGCTCAATCCTCAATCCTCAATCCTCAGTCCTCAATCCACAATCCTCAATCCTCAAACCTCAATCCTTAACCGTCAGTCCTCGTCCTCAATCCTCAAACCTCAATCCTCGATCCTCAATATTCAATCATCAATACTCAATCTTCAATCCTCAATGCTCTATCCTCAATCCTCAATCCTCAATCCTCAATATTGAAGACACAACCCTCAGCCATCAATCCTCAATACTCAACCATCAATCCTCAATTCTCAATACTCAATAGAATATTCTGAATACTCATGGTTCAATACTCAATCCACAGTATTCAATAATCAAATCTCAATCCTCAATCTTCAGTCCTCAATACTCAATTTCAATCCTCAATCCTCAATTCTCAATCCCGAATACTCAATCCTCAATCGTCAATCCTCAATCCCCAATCCTCAATCTTCAATCTTCAACCTCAAACCTCAATCCTCAATCCTCAATCCTCAACCGTCAGTCCTCGTCCTCAATCCTCAATCCTCAATCCTCAATACTCAGTCCTCAGTCCTCAAACCTCAATGCTCAATCCTCAATCCTCTATCATCAATCCTCAATCTTCAATACTCAATACTCAATCCTCAATCTATCAATCCTCAATCCTCAATCATCAATCCTCAATCTTCAATACTCGATCCTCAACCCCAATGCTCAATACTCAACCATCAACTCTCAATTCTCAATACTCAATAGAATATCCTGAATTCTCAGGATTCAATACTCAAACCTCAAACCTCAACCCTCAGCCCTCATCCTCCATCTTCAATCCTCTACCCTCAATCCTCAATCTTCAATCCTCAATACTCAATCTTCAATCCATAACCCTCAATCCACAATCCTCAATTTCCAATCATCAATACTCAATCTTCAGTCCTCAATCCTCAATCCTCAATCCTCAATCCTCAATCCTCAATGTTCAATCCGCAATCCTCAATCCTCAATCTTCACTCCTCAATACTCAAGCTGCAATCCTCAATCCTCAAACCTCAATCCTCAATCCTCTACCATCAATCCTCAGTACTCAATCCTCAATCCTCAACCTTCAATCCTCAATACTCAATCTTCAATCCTCAATCCTCAATCCTCAATCCTCAATCCTCAATCCCCAATATTCAATCCTCAATGCTCTATCTTCAATCCTCAATCCTCAGTCCTCAATATTCAAGACACAACCCTCAGCCATCAATCCTCAATACTCAACCATCAATCCTCAATTCTCAATACTCAATACAATGTTCTGAATACTCATGGTTCAATACTCAAACCACAATATTCAATAATCAAGTCTCAATCCTCAATCATCAATCCTCAATACTCAATTTCAATCCTCAATCCTCAATTCTCAATCCCCAATCCTCGATCCTCAATCATCAATCCTCAATCCTCAATCCTCAGGCATCAATACTCAATCTTCAATGCTCAATCCTTAATCCTCAATCTTCAATCCTCATTCCCCAACCCTCAATCCTCATCCCTCAAACCTCAATCCTCAACCCTCAGTCCTCATACTCAATTCTCAATTCTCAATCCTCAATCCTCAATCCTCAATCTTCAATCCTCAATAATCAATCTCCAATCCTCAATCCTCAATCCTCGATCCTCAGTCCTCAGGCATCAATACCCAATCTTCAACACTCAATCCTCAATCCTCAATCCTCAATCCTCAATCCTCAACCCTCAATCCTCATTCCCCAAACCTCAGTCCTCAACCCTCAGTCCTCATCCTCAATTCTCAATTCTCAATCCTCAATCCTCAATCCTCAATCTTCAATTCTCAATCCTCAATCCTCATTCCTCAATCCTCAATCTTCAATCCTCAATACTCAATCTTCAATCCCCAATCCTCAATTCTCAATCCTCAATCCTCAATCCTCAATTCTCATTCTTCAATCCTCAATACCCAATCCTCAATCTTCAATCCTCAATCCTCAATCCTCAATTCTCAATCCTCAGTCCTCAATCTTCAGACCTCAAACATCAATATTCAACCCTCAGTCCTCGTCCTCTATCCACAACCTTCAATGCTCAATCCTCAATCTTCAATCATCAATATTCAATCTTCAATCCTCAATCCTCAATCCTCAATCCTCAATCCTCAATCCTCAATCCTCATTCCTCAATCCTCAATCTTCAATCCTCAATACTCAATCTTCAATCCCCAATCCTCAATTCTCAATCCTCAAGCCTCAATGTTCAATCCTCAATACTCAATCTTCAATCCTCAATCCTCAATCCTCAATCCTCAATCCTCATTCTTCAATCCTCAATACCCAATCCTCAATCTTCAATCCTCAATCCTCAATGTTCAATCCTCAATACTCAATCTCCAATCTTAGATCCTCAATCCCCAATCTTCAATCCTTAATACTCAATCTTCAATCCTCAATCCCCAGTCATCAATCTTCAATCCTCAATGCTCAATCCTCAATCCTCAATCCTCAGTCCTCAATCCACAATCCTCAATCCTCAAACCTCAATCTTCAACCGTCAGTCCTCGTCCTCAATCCTCAAACCTCAATCCTCAATCCTCAATATTCAATCATCAATACTCAATATTCAATCCTCAATGCTCTATCCTCAATCCTCAATCCTCAATCCTCAATATTCAAGACACAACCCTCAGCCATCAATCCTCAATACTCAACCATCAATCCTCAAGTCTCAATACTCGATACAATATTCTGAATACTCATGGTTCAATACTCAAACCACAATATTCAATAATCAAGTCTCAATCCTCAATCATCAATCCTCAATACTCAATTTCAATCCTCAACCCTCAATTCTCAATCCCCAATACTCAATCCTCAATCGTCAACCCTCAATCCCCAATCCTCAATCTTCAATCCTCAACCTCAATCCTCAATCCTCAATCCTCAATCTTCAATCTTCAATCATCAATACTCAATCTTCAATCCTCAATGCTCTATCCTCAATCCTCAATCCTCAATCCTCAATATTCAAGACACAACCCTCAGCCATCAATCCTCAATACTCAACCATCAATCCTCAATTCTCAATACTCAATACAATATTCTGAATACTCATGGTTCAATACTCAATCCACAATATTCAATAATCAAGTCTCAATCCTCAATCTTCAATCCTCAATACTCAATTTCAATCCTCAATCCTCAATTCTCAATCCCCAATACTCAATCCTCAATCCTCAATCCTCAATCCTCAATCCTCAATACTCAATCTGCAATCCTCAATCCTCAATCCTCAATCCTCAATTCTCATTCTTCAATCCTCAATACCCAATCCTCAATCTTCAATCCACAATCCTCAATCCTCAATTCTCAATCGTCAATCCTCAATCCTCAGACCTCAAACATCAATATTCAACCCTCAGTCCTCGTCCTCTATCCACAACCTTCAATGCTCAATCCTCAATCTTCAATCATCAATATTAAATCTTCAATCCTCAATCCTCAATCCTCAATCCTCAATCCTCAATCCTCAATCCTCATTCCTCAATCCTCAATCCTCAATCCTCAATCCTCAATCCTCTATCCTCAATCTTCAATCCTCAATCCTCAAACCTCAATCTTCAATCCTCAATACTCAATCTGCAATCCTCAATCCTCAAACCTCAATCCTCAATCCTCATACTTCAATCCTCAATACGCAATCCTCAATCTTCAATCCTCAATCCTCAATCCTCAATTCTCAACCCTCAATCCTTAATCCTCAGACCTCAAACATCAATATTCAACCCTCAGTCCTCGTCCTCAATCCACAACACTCAATCCTCAGTCCTCAATCTTCAATCATCAATAATCAATCTTCAATCCTCAATCATCAATCCTCAATCCTTAATCCTCAATCCTCAATATTCATCACTCAACCCTCAACCATCAATCCTCAATACTCACCCATCAATCCTCAATTCTCAATACTCAATAGAACATCCTGAATCCTTATGGTTCAATACTCAATCCAGAATATTCAATAATCAAATCTCAAACCTCAAGCATCAATTCTCAACACTCAATCCACAACACTCAGTCCTCTCTCTTCAATCCTACATCCTCAACCCTCAATCCTCAAGCGTCAATCCTCAATCCTCATTCTTCAATCCTCAATACCCAATCCTCAATCTTCAATCCTCAATCCTCAATGTTCAATCCTCAATACTCAATCTCCAATCCTAGATCCTCAATCCCCAATCTTCAATCCTTAATACTCAATCTTCAATCCTCAATCCCCAGTCATCAATCTTCAATCCTCAATGCTCAATCCTCAATCCTCAATCCTCAGTCCTCAATCCACAATCCTCAATCCTCAAACCTCAATCTTCAACCGTCAGTCCTCGTCCTCAATCCTCAAACCTCAATCCTCAATCCTCAATATTCAATCATCAATACTCAATATTCAATCCTCAATGCTCTATCCTCAATCCTCAATCCTCAATCCTCAATATTCAAGACACAACCCTCAGCCATCAATCCTCAATACTCAACCATCAATCCTCAAGTCTCAATACTCGATACAATATTCTGAATACTCATGGTTCAATACTCAAACCACAATATTCAATAATCAAGTCTCAATCCTCAATCATCAATCCTCAATACTCAATTTCAATCCTCAACCCTCAATTCTCAATCCCCAATACTCAATCCTCAATCGTCAATCCTCAATCCCCAATCCTCAATCTTCAATCCTCAACCTCAATCCTCAATCCTCAATCCTCAATCTTCAATCTTCAATCATCAATACTCAATCTTCAATCCTCAATGCTCTATCCTCAATCCTCAATCCTCAATCCTCAATATTCAAGACACAACCCTCAGCCATCAATCCTCAATACTCAACCATCAATCCTCAATTCTCAATACTCAATACAATATTCTGAATACTCATGGTTCAATACTCAATCCACAATATTCAATAATCAAGTCTCAATCCTCAATCTTCAATCCTCAATACTCAATTTCAATCCTCAATCCTCAATTCTCAATCCCCAATACTCAATCCTCAATCCTCAATCCTCAATCCTCAATCCTCAATACTCAATCTCCAATCCTCAATCCTCAATCCTCAATCCTCAATTCTCATTCTTCAATCCTCAATACCCAATCCTCAATCTTCAATCCACAATCCTCAATCCTCAATTCTCAATCCTCAATCCTCAATCCTCAGACCTCAAACGTCAATATTCAACCCTCAGTCCTCGTCCTCTATCCACAACCTTCAATGCTCAATCCTCAATCTTCAATCATCAATATTAAATCTTCAATCCTCAATCCTCAATCCTCAATCCTCAATCCTCAATCCTCAATCCTCATTCCTCAATCTTCAATCCTCAATCCTCAATCCTCAATCCTCTATCCTCAATCTTCAATCCTCAATCCTCAAACCTCAATCTTCAATCCTCAATACTCAATCTGCAATCCTCAATCCTCAAACCTCAATCCTCAATCCTCATACTTCAATCCTCAATACGCAATCCTCAATCTTCAATCCTCAATCCTCAATCCTCAATTCTCAACCCTCAATCCTTAATCCTCAGTCCTCAAACATCAATATTCAACCCTCAGTCCTCGTCCTCAATCCACAACACTCAATCCTCAGTCCTCAATCTTCAATCATCAATAATCAATCTTCAATCCTCAATCATCAATCCTCAATCCTTAATCCTCAATCCTCAATATTCATCACTCAACCCTCAACCATCAATCCTCAATACTCAACCATCAATCCTCAATTCTCAATACTCAATAGAACATCCTGAATCCTTATGGTTCAATACTCAATCCAGAATATTCAATAATCAAATCTCAAACCTCAAGCATCAATTCTCAACACTCAATCCTCAACACTCAGTCCTCTCTCTTCAATCCTACATCCTCAACCCTCAATCCTCAAGCGTCAATCCTCAGTCCTCAATCCTCAATCCTCAATCGTCAGTCTTCAATCCTCAATACTCAATCTTCAATCGTCAATCCTCAAACCTCAATCCTCAATCCTCATTCTTCAATCCTCAATACCCAATCCTCAATCTTCAATCCTCAATACTCAATCCTCAATTCTCAATCATCAATCCTCAGTCCTCAGTCCTCAAACCTCAATCCTCAATCCTCAGTCCTCAATCCGCAATCCTCAATCCTCAAACCTCAATCCTCAACCGTCAGTCCTCGTCCTCAATCCTCAAACCTCAATCGTCAATCCTCAATATTCAATCATCAATACTCAATCTTCAATCCTCAATGCTCTATCCTCAATCCTCAATCCTCAATCCTCAATATTCAAGACACAACCCTCAGCCATCAGTCCTCAATACTCAACCATCAATCCTCAATTCTCAATACTCAATAGAATATTCTGAATACTCATGGTTCAATACTCAATCCACAATATTCAATAATCAAATCTCAATCCTCAATCTTCAATCCTCAATACTCAATTTCAATCCTCAATCCTCAATTCTCAATCCCCAATACTCAATCCTCAACCGTCAATCCTCAATCCCCAATCCTCAATCTTCAATCCTCAACCTCAATCCTCAATCCTCAATCCTCAATCCTCAATCTTCAATCCTCAATACTCAATCTTCAATCCTCAATCATCAATCCTCAATCCTCAATCCTCAATCCTCAATCCTCAATCCTCAATTCTCAATCCTCAATCCTCAATACGTAATCTGCAATTGTCAATCCTCAATCCTCAATCCTCAACCCTCATTCTTCAATCCTCAATACCCAATCTTCAATCTTCAATGCTCAATCCTCAATCCACAATCCTCAACATTCAATCCTCAATCCTCAATCCTCAATTCTCAATCCTCAATCTTCAATCCTCAATACTCAATCTTCAATCCCCAATCCTCAATTCTCAATCCTCAATCCTCAATGTTCAATCCTCAATACTCAATCTTCAATCCTCAATTCTCAATCCTCAATCCTCAATCCTCATTCTTCAATCCTCAACACCCAATCCTCAATCTTCAATCCTCAATCCTCAATCCTCAATTCTCAATCCTCAATCCTCAATCCTCAGACCTCAAGCATCAATATTCAACCCTCAGTCCTCGTCCTCTATCCACAACCATCAATCCTCAATCCTCAACCTTCAATCATCAATATTCAATCTTCAATCCTCAATCCTCAATCCTCAATCCTCAATCCTCAATCCACAATCCTCAATCTTCAATCCTCAATCCTCAATCCTCAATCTTCAATCCTCAACCTCAAACCTCAATCCTCAATCCTCAATCCTCAATCCTCAATCTTCAATCCTCAATACCCAATCCTAAATCTTCAATCCTCAATCCTCAACTCTCAATCCTCAATCCTCTATCCTCAGACCTCACACATCAATACTCAACCCTCAGCCCTCGTCCTCAATCCACAACCCTCAATCCTCAATCCTCAATAATCAATCATCAATATTCAATCTTCAGTCCTCAATCCTCAATCCTCAATCCTCAATCCCCAATCCTCAATCTTCAATCCTCAATAAGCAATCTCCAATCCTAGATCCTCAATCCCCAATCTTCAAACCTTAATACTCAATCTTCAATCCTCAATCCCCAGTCATCAATCTTCAATCCTCAATGCTCAATCCTCAATCCTCAATCCTCAGTCCTCAATCCACAATCCTCAATCCTCAAACCTCAATCCTTAACCGTCAGTCCTCGTCCTCAATCCTCAAACCTCAATCCTCGATCCTCAATATTCAATCATCAATACTCAATCTTCAATCCTCAATGCTCTATCCTCAATCCTCAATCCTCAATCCTCAATATTGAAGACACAACCCTCAGCCATCAACCTCAATACTCAACCATCAATCCTCAATTCTCAATACTCAACAGAATATTCTGAATACTCATGGTTCAATACTCAATCCACAGTATTCAATAATCAAATCTCAATCCTCAATCTTCAGTCCTCAATACTCAATTTCAATCCTCAATCCTCAATTCTCAATCCCGAATACTCAATCCTCAATCGTCAATCCTCAATCCCCAATCCTCAATCTTCAATCTTCAACCTCAATCCTCAATCCTCAATCCTCAATCCTCAACCGTCAGTCCTCGTCCTCAATCCTCAATCCTCAATCCTCAATACTCAGTCCTCAGTCCTCAAACCTCAATGCTCAATCCTCAATCCTCTATCATCAATCCTCAATCTTCAATACTCAATACTCAATCCTCAATCCTCAATCCTCAATCCTCAATCATCAATCCTCAATCTTCAATACTCGATCCTCAACCCCAATGCTCAATACTCAACCATCAACTCTCAATTCCCAATACTCAATAGAATATCCTGAATTCTCAGGATTCAATACTCAAACCTCAAACCTCAACCCTCAGCCCTCATCCTCCATCTTCAATCCTCTACCCTCAATCCTCAATCTTCAATCCTCAATACTCAATCTTCAATCCATAACCCTCAATCCTCAATCCTCAATTTCCAATCATCAATACTCAATCTTCAGTCCTCAATCCTCAATCCTCAATCCTCAATCCTCAATCCTCAATGTTCAATCCGCAATCCTCAATCCTCAATCTTCACTCCTCAATACTCAAGCTGCAATCCTCAATCCTCAAACCTCAATCCTCAATCCTCTATCATCAATCCTCAGTACTCAATCCTCAATCCTCAACCTTCAATCCTCAATACTCAATCTTCAATCCTCAATCCTCAATCCTCAATCCTCAATCCTCAATCTTCAATCCTCAATCCTCAATCATCAATCTTCAATCCTCAATACTCAATCTGCAATCCTCAATCCTCAAACCTCAATCCTCAATCCTCATTCCTCAATCCTCAATACCCAATCCTCAATCTTGAATCCTCAATCCTCAATCCTCAATTCTCAACCCTCAATCCTTAATCCTCAGACCTCAAACATCAATATTCAACCCTCAGTCCTCGTCCTCAATCCACAACCCTCAATCCTCAGTCCTCAATATTGAAACATCAATATTCAATCTTCAATCGTCAATCCTCAATCCTCAATCCTCAATTCTCAATCCTCAATCTTCAATCCTCAATCCTCAATCCTCAATACTCAATCCTCAATCTTCAATCCTCAATACTCAACACTCAATAGAATATTCTGAATACTCCCGTTTCAATACTCAGTCCACAATGTTCAATAATCAAATCTCAATCCTCAATCTTCAATCCTCAATACTCAATTTCAATCCTCAATCCTCAATCCTCAATCCTCAATCTTCAATCCTCAATCCTCAATCCTCAATCCTCAATCCTCAATCCTCAATCCTCAATCCTCAATCCTCAATACTCAATCTGCAATCCTCAATCCTCAATCCTCAATCCTCAATCCTCATTCTTCAATCATCAACATTCAATCTGCAATCCTCAATCCTCAACCTCAATCCTCAATCCTCAATCCTCAATCCTCAATCTTCAATCCTCAATCCTCAATCCTCAATCCTCAATCCTCAATCCTCAATCCTCAATAATCAATCTCCAATCCTCAACCCTCAATCCTCATTCCTCAAACCTCAATCCTCAACCCTCAGTCCTCATCCTCAATTCTCAATTCTCAATCCTCAATCCTCAATCTTCAATCCTCAATCCTCAATCCTCAATCCTCAATCCTCAATACTCAATCTTCAATCCTCGAACCTCAATCCTCAATACTCAATCCTCAATCCTCAATCCTCAATCTTCAATCCTCAATACTCAATCTTCAATCCCCAATCCTCAATTCTCTATCCTCAAGCCTCAATGTTCAATCCTCAATACTCAATCTCCAATCGTAGATCCTCAATCCCCAATCTTCAATCCTTAATACTCAATCTTCAATCCTCAATCCCCAGTCATCAATATTCAATCCTCAATGCTCAATCCTCAATCCTCAATCCTCAGTCCTCAATTCACAATCCTCAATCCTCAAACCTCACACTTCAACCGTCAGTCCTCGTCCTCAATCCTCAAACCTCAATCCTCAATCCTCAATATTCAATCCTCAATGCTCTATCTTCAATCCTCAATCCTCAGTCCTCAATATTCAAGACACTACCCTCAGCCATCAATCCTCAATACTCAACCATCAATCCTCAATTCTCAATACTCAATACAATGTTCTGAATACTCATGGTTCAATACTCAAACCACAATATTCAATAATCAAGTCTCAATCCTCAATCATCAATCCTCAATACTCAATTTCAATCCTCAATCCTCAATTCTCAATCCCCAATCCTCGATCCTCAATCATCAATCCTCAATCCTCAATCCTCAGGCATCAATACTCAATCTTCAATGCTCAATCCTTAATCCTCAATCTTCAATCCTCATTCCCCAACCCTCAATCCTCATCCCTCAAACCTCAATCCTCAACCCTCAGTCCTCATACTCAATTCTCAATTCTCAATCCTCAATCCTCAATCCTCAATCTTCAATCCTCAATAATCAATCTCCAATCCTCAATCCTCAATCCTCGATCCTCAGTCCTCAGGCATCAATACTCAATCTTCAACACTCAATCCTCAATCCTCAATCCTCAATCCTCAATCCTCAACCCTCAATCCTCATTCCTCAAACCTCAGTCCTCAACCCTCAGTCCTCATCCTCAATTCTCAATTCTCAATCCTCAATCCTCAATCCTCAATCTTCAATTCTCAATCCTCAATCCTCATTCCTCAATCCTCAATCTTCAATCCTCAATACTCAATCTTCAATCCCCAATCCTCAATTCTCAATCCTCAAGCCTCAACCCTCAATCCTCAATCCTCAATACTCAATCTGCAATCCTCAATCCTCAATCCTCAATCCTCAATCCTCAATTCTCATTCTTCAATCCTCAATACCCAATCCTCAATCTTCAATCCTCAATCCTCAATCCTCAATTCTCAATCCTCAGTCCTCAATCCTCAGACCTCAAACATCAATATTCAACCCTCAGTCCTCGTCCTCTATCCACAACCTTCAATGCTCAATACTCAATCTTCAATCATCAATATTCAATCTTCAATCCTCAATCCTCAATCCTCAATCCTCAATCCTCAATCCTCAATCCTCATTCCTCAATCCTCAGTCTTCAATCCTCAATACTCAATCTTCAATCCTCAATCCCCAGTCATCAATATTCAATCCTCAATGCTCAATCCTCAATCCTCAATCCTCAGTCCTCAATTCACAATCCTCAATCCTCAAACCTCACACTTCAACCGTCAGTCCTCGTCCTCAATCCTCAAACCTCAATCCTCAATCCTCAATATTCAATCCTCAATGCTCTATCTTCAATCCTCAATCCTCAGTCCTCAATATTCAAGACACTACCCTCAGCCATCAATCCTCAATACTCAACCATCAATCCTCAATTCCCAATACTCAATACAATGTTCTGAATACTCATGGTTCAATACTCAAACCACAATATTCAATAATCAAGTCTCAATCCTCAATCATCAATCCTCAATACTCAATTTCAATCCTCAATCCTCAATTCTCAATCCCCAATCCTCGATCCTCAATCATCAATCCTCAATCCTCAATCCTCAGGCATCAATACTCAATCTTCAGTGCTCAATCCTTAATCCTCAATCTTCAATCCTCATTCCCCAACCCTCAATCCTCATCCCTCAAACCTCAATCCTCAACCCTCAGTCCTCATACTCAATTCTCAATTCTCAATCCTCAATCCTCAATCCTCAATCTTCAATCCTCAATAATCAATCTCCAATCCTCAATCCTCAATCCTCGATCCTCAGTCCTCAGGCATCAATACTCAATCTTCAACACTCAATCCTCAATCCTCAATCCTCAATCCTCAATCCTCAACCCTCAATCCTCATTCCTCAAACCTCAGTCCTCAACCCTCAGTCCTCATCCTCAATTCTCAATTCTCAATCCTCAATCCTCAATCCTCAATCTTCAATTCTCAATCCTCAATCCTCATTCCTCAATCCTCAATCTTCAATCCTCAATACTCAATCTTCAATCCCCAATCCTCAATTCTCAATCCTCAAGCCTCAACCCTCAATCCTCAATCCTCAATACTCAATCTGCAATCCTCAATCCTCAATCCTCAATCCTCAATCCTCAATTCTCATTCTTCAATCCTCAATACCCAATCCTCAATCTTCAATCCTCAATCCTCAATCCTCAATTCTCAATCCTCAGTCCTCAATCCTCAGACCTCAAACATCAATATTCAACCCTCAGTCCTCGTCCTCTATCCACAACCTTCAATGCTCAATACTCAATCTTCAATCATCAATATTCAATCTTCAATCCTCAATCCTCAATCCTCAATCCTCAATCCTCAATCCTCAATCCTCAATCCTCATTCCTCAATCCTCAGTCTTCAATCCTCAATACTCAATCTTCAATCCCCAATCCTCAATTCTCAATCCTCAAGCCTCAATGTTCAATCCTCAATACTCAATCTTCAATCCTCAATCCTCAATCCTCAATCCTCAATCCTCATTCTTCAATCCTCAATACCCAATCCTCAATCTTCAATCCTCAATCCTCAATGTTCAATCCTCAATACTCAATCTCCAATCCTAGATCCTCAATCCCCAATCTTCAATCCTTAATACTCAATCTTCAATCCTCAATCCCCAGTCATCAATCTTCAATCCTCAATGCTCAATCCTCAATCCTCAATCCTCAGTCCTCAATCCACAATCCTCAATCCTCAATATTCAAGACACAACCCTCAGCCATCAATCCTCAATACTCAACCATCAATCCTCAAGTCTCAATACTCGATACAATATTCTGAATACTCATGGTTCAATACTCAAACCACAATATTCAATAATCAAGTCTCAATCCTCAATCATCAATCCTCAATACTCAATTTCAATCCTCAATCCTCAATTCTCAATCCCCAATACTCAATCCTCAATCCTCAATCCTCAATCCTCAATCCTCAATACTCAATCTCCAATCCTCAATCCTCAATCCTCAATCCTCAATTCTCATTCTTCAATCCTCAATACCCAATCCTCAATCTTCAATCCACAATCCTCAATCCTCAATTCTCAATCCTCAATCCTCAATCCTCAGACCTCAAACATCAATATTCAACCCTCAGTCCTCGTCCTCTATCCACAACCTTCAATGCTCAATCCTCAATCTTCAATCATCAATATTAAATCTTCAATCCTCAATCCTCAATCCTCAATCCTCAATCCTCAATCCTCAATCCTCATTCCTCAATCTTCAATCCTCAATCCTCAATCCTCAATCCTCTATCCTCAATCTTCAATCCTCAATCCTCAAACCTCAATCTTCAATCCTCAATACTCAATCTGCAATCCTCAATCCTCAAACCTCAATCCTCAATCCTCATACTTCAATCCTCAATACGCAATCCTCAGTCTTCAATCCTCAATCCTCAATCCTCAATTCTCAACCCTCAATCCTTAATCCTCAGTCCTCAAACATCAATATTCAACCCTCAGTCCTCGTCCTCAATCCACAACACTCAATCCTCAGTCCTCAATCTTCAATCATCAATAATCAATCTTCAATCCTCAATCATCAATCCTCAATCCTTAATCCTCAATCCTCAATATTCATCACTCAACCCTCAACCATCAATCCTCAATACTCAACCATCAATCCTCAATTCTCAATACTCAATAGAACATCCTGAATCCTTATGGTTCAATACTCAATCCAGAATATTCAATAATCAAATCTCAAACCTCAAGCATCAATTCTCAACACTCAATCCTCAACACTCAGTCCTCTCTCTTCAATCCTACATCCTCAACCCTCAATCCTCAAGCGTCAATCCTCAGTCCTCAATCCTCAATCCTCAATCGTCAGTCTTCAATCCTCAATACTCAATCTTCAATCGTCAATCCTCAAACCTCAATCCTCAATCCTCATTCTTCAATCCTCAATACCCAATCCTCAATCTTCAATCCTCAATACTCAATCCTCAATTCTCAATCATCAATCCTCAGTCCTCAGTCCTCAAACCTCAATCCTCAATCCTCAGTCCTCAATCCGCAATCCTCAATCCTCAAACCTCAATCCTCAACCGTCAGTCCTCGTCCTCAATCCTCAAACCTCAATCGTCAATCCTCAATATTCAATCATCAATACTCAATCTTCAATCCTCAATGCTCTATCCTCAATCCTCAATCCTCAATCCTCAATATTCAAGACACAACCCTCAGCCATCAGTCCTCAATACTCAACCATCAATCCTCAATTCTCAATACTCAATAGAATATTCTGAATACTCATGGTTCAATACTCAATCCACAATATTCAATAATCAAATCTCAATCCTCAATCTTCAATCCTCAATACTCAATTTCAATCCTCAATCCTCAATTCTCAATCCCCAATACTCAATCCTCAACCGTCAATCCTCAATCCCCAATCCTCAATCTTCAATCCTCAACCTCAATCCTCAATCCTCAATCCTCAATCCTCAATCTTCAATCCTCAATACTCAATCTTCAATCCTCAATCATCAATCCTCAATCCTCAATCCTCAATCCTCAATCCTCAATCCTCAATTCTCAATCCTCAATCCTCAATACGTAATCTGCAATTGTCAATCCTCAATCCTCAATCCTCAACCCTCATTCTTCAATCCTCAATACCCAATCTTCAATCTTCAATGCTCAATCCTCAATCCACAATCCTCAACATTCAATCCTCAATCCTCAATCCTCAATTCTCAATCCTCAATCTTCAATCCTCAATACTCAATCTTCAATCCCCAATCCTCAATTCTCAATCCTCAATCCTCAATGTTCAATCCTCAATACTCAATCTTCAATCCTCAATTCTCAATCCTCAATCCTCAATCCTCATTCTTCAATCCTCAACACCCAATCCTCAATCTTCAATCCTCAATCCTCAATCCTCAATTCTCAATCCTCAATCCTCAATCCTCAGACCTCAAGCATCAATATTCAACCCTCAGTCCTCGTCCTCTATCCACAACCATCAATCCTCAATCCTCAACCTTCAATCATCAATATTCAATCTTCAATCCTCAATCCTCAATCCTCAATCCTCAATCCTCAATCCACAATCCTCAATCTTCAATCCTCAATCCTCAATCCTCAATCTTCAATCCTCAACCTCAAACCTCAATCCTCAATCCTCAATCCTCAATCCTCAATCTTCAATCCTCAATACCCAATCCTAAATCTTCAATCCTCAATCCTCAACTCTCAATCCTCAATCCTCTATCCTCAGACCTCACACATCAATACTCAACCCTCAGCCCTCGTCCTCAATCCACAACCCTCAATCCTCAATCCTCAATAATCAATCATCAATATTCAATCTTCAGTCCTCAATCCTCAATCCTCAATCCTCAATCCCCAATCCTCAATCTTCAATCCTCAATAAGCAATCTCCAATCCTAGATCCTCAATCCCCAATCTTCAAACCTTAATACTCAATCTTCAATCCTCAATCCCCAGTCATCAATCTTCAATCCTCAATGCTCAATCCTCAATCCTCAATCCTCAGTCCTCAATCCACAATCCTCAATCCTCAAACCTCAATCCTTAACCGTCAGTCCTCGTCCTCAATCCTCAAACCTCAATCCTCGATCCTCAATATTCAATCATCAATACTCAATCTTCAATCCTCAATGCTCTATCCTCAATCCTCAATCCTCAATCCTCAATATTGAAGACACAACCCTCAGCCATCAACCTCAATACTCAACCATCAATCCTCAATTCTCAATACTCAACAGAATATTCTGAATACTCATGGTTCAATACTCAATCCACAGTATTCAATAATCAAATCTCAATCCTCAATCTTCAGTCCTCAATACTCAATTTCAATCCTCAATCCTCAATTCTCAATCCCGAATACTCAATCCTCAATCGTCAATCCTCAATCCCCAATCCTCAATCTTCAATCTTCAACCTCAATCCTCAATCCTCAATCCTCAATCCTCAACCGTCAGTCCTCGTCCTCAATCCTCAATCCTCAATCCTCAATACTCAGTCCTCAGTCCTCAAACCTCAATGCTCAATCCTCAATCCTCTATCATCAATCCTCAATCTTCAATACTCAATACTCAATCCTCAATCCTCAATCCTCAATCCTCAATCATCAATCCTCAATCTTCAATACTCGATCCTCAACCCCAATGCTCAATACTCAACCATCAACTCTCAATTCCCAATACTCAATAGAATATCCTGAATTCTCAGGATTCAATACTCAAACCTCAAACCTCAACCCTCAGCCCTCATCCTCCATCTTCAATCCTCTACCCTCAATCCTCAATCTTCAATCCTCAATACTCAATCTTCAATCCATAACCCTCAATCCTCAATCCTCAATTTCCAATCATCAATACTCAATCTTCAGTCCTCAATCCTCAATCCTCAATCCTCAATCCTCAATCCTCAATGTTCAATCCGCAATCCTCAATCCTCAATCTTCACTCCTCAATACTCAAGCTGCAATCCTCAATCCTCAAACCTCAATCCTCAATCCTCTATCATCAATCCTCAGTACTCAATCCTCAATCCTCAACCTTCAATCCTCAATACTCAATCTTCAATCCTCAATCCTCAATCCTCAATCCTCAATCCTCAATCTTCAATCCTCAATCCTCAATCATCAATCTTCAATCCTCAATACTCAATCTGCAATCCTCAATCCTCAAACCTCAATCCTCAATCCTCATTCCTCAATCCTCAATACCCAATCCTCAATCTTGAATCCTCAATCCTCAATCCTCAATTCTCAACCCTCAATCCTTAATCCTCAGACCTCAAACATCAATATTCAACCCTCAGTCCTCGTCCTCAATCCACAACCCTCAATCCTCAGTCCTCAATATTGAAACATCAATATTCAATCTTCAATCGTCAATCCTCAATCCTCAATCCTCAATTCTCAATCCTCAATCTTCAATCCTCAATCCTCAATCCTCAATACTCAATCCTCAATCTTCAATCCTCAATACTCAACACTCAATAGAATATTCTGAATACTCCCGTTTCAATACTCAGTCCACAATGTTCAATAATCAAATCTCAATCCTCAATCTTCAATCCTCAATACTCAATTTCAATCCTCAATCCTCAATCCTCAATCCCCAATACTCAATCCTCAATCGTCAATCCTCAATCCCCAATCCTCAATCTTCAATCCTCAACCTCAATCCTCAATCCTCAATCCTCAATCCTCAATCTTCAATCCTCAATCCTCAATCCTCAATCCTCAATCCTCAATCCTCAATCCTCAATCCTCAATCCTCAATACTCAATCTGCAATCCTCAATCCTCAATCCTCAATCCTCAATCCTCATTCTTCAATCATCAACATTCAATCTGCAATCCTCAATCCTCAACCTCAATCCTCAATCCTCAATCCTCAATCCTCAATCTTCAATCCTCAATCCTCAATCCTCAATCCTCAATCCTCAATCCTCAATCCTCAATAATCAATCTCCAATCCTCAACCCTCAATCCTCATTCCTCAAACCTCAATCCTCAACCCTCAGTCCTCATCCTCAATTCTCAATTCTCAATCCTCAATCCTCAATCTTCAATCCTCAATCCTCAATCCTCAATCCTCAATCCTCAATACTCAATCTTCAATCCTCGAACCTCAATCCTCAATACTCAATCCTCAATCCTCAATCCTCAATCTTCAATCCTCAATACTCAATCTTCAATCCCCAATCCTCAATTCTCTATCCTCAAGCCTCAATGTTCAATCCTCAATACTCAATCTCCAATCGTAGATCCTCAATCCCCAATCTTCAATCCTTAATACTCAATCTTCAATCCTCAATCCCCAGTCATCAATATTCAATCCTCAATGCTCAATCCTCAATCCTCAATCCTCAGTCCTCAATTCACAATCCTCAATCCTCAAACCTCACACTTCAACCGTCAGTCCTCGTCCTCAATCCTCAAACCTCAATCCTCAATCCTCAATATTCAATCCTCAATGCTCTATCTTCAATCCTCAATCCTCAGTCCTCAATATTCAAGACACTACCCTCAGCCATCAATCCTCAATACTCAACCATCAATCCTCAATTCTCAATACTCAATACAATGTTCTGAATACTCATGGTTCAATACTCAAACCACAATATTCAATAATCAAGTCTCAATCCTCAATCATCAATCCTCAATACTCAATTTCAATCCTCAATCCTCAATTCTCAATCCCCAATCCTCGATCCTCAATCATCAATCCTCAATCCTCAATCCTCAGGCATCAATACTCAATCTTCAATGCTCAATCCTTAATCCTCAATCTTCAATCCTCATTCCCCAACCCTCAATCCTCATCCCTCAAACCTCAATCCTCAACCCTCAGTCCTCATACTCAATTCTCAATTCTCAATCCTCAATCCTCAATCCTCAATCTTCAATCCTCAATAATCAATCTCCAATCCTCAATCCTCAATCCTCGATCCTCAGTCCTCAGGCATCAATACTCAATCTTCAACACTCAATCCTCAATCCTCAATCCTCAATCCTCAATCCTCAACCCTCAATCCTCATTCCTCAAACCTCAGTCCTCAACCCTCAGTCCTCATCCTCAATTCTCAATTCTCAATCCTCAATCCTCAATCCTCAATCTTCAATTCTCAATCCTCAATCCTCATTCCTCAATCCTCAATCTTCAATCCTCAATACTCAATCTTCAATCCCCAATCCTCAATTCTCAATCCTCAAGCCTCAACCCTCAATCCTCAATCCTCAATACTCAATCTGCAATCCTCAATCCTCAATCCTCAATCCTCAATCCTCAATTCTCATTCTTCAATCCTCAATACCCAATCCTCAATCTTCAATCCTCAATCCTCAATCCTCAATTCTCAATCCTCAGTCCTCAATCCTCAGACCTCAAACATCAATATTCAACCCTCAGTCCTCGTCCTCTATCCACAACCTTCAATGCTCAATACTCAATCTTCAATCATCAATATTCAATCTTCAATCCTCAATCCTCAATCCTCAATCCTCAATCCTCAATCCTCAATCCTCATTCCTCAATCCTCAGTCTTCAATCCTCAATACTCAATCTTCAATCCTCAATCCCCAGTCATCAATATTCAATCCTCAATGCTCAATCCTCAATCCTCAATCCTCAGTCCTCAATTCACAATCCTCAATCCTCAAACCTCACACTTCAACCGTCAGTCCTCGTCCTCAATCCTCAAACCTCAATCCTCAATCCTCAATATTCAATCCTCAATGCTCTATCTTCAATCCTCAATCCTCAGTCCTCAATATTCAAGACACTACCCTCAGCCATCAATCCTCAATACTCAACCATCAATCCTCAATTCTCAATACTCAATACAATGTTCTGAATACTCATGGTTCAATACTCAAACCACAATATTCAATAATCAAGTCTCAATCCTCAATCATCAATCCTCAATACTCAATTTCAATCCTCAATCCTCAATTCTCAATCCCCAATCCTCGATCCTCAATCATCAATCCTCAATCCTCAATCCTCAGGCATCAATACTCAATCTTCAATGCTCAATCCTTAATCCTCAATCTTCAATCCTCATTCCCCAACCCTCAATCCTCATCCCTCAAACCTCAATCCTCAACCCTCAGTCCTCATACTCAATTCTCAATTCTCAATCCTCAATCCTCAATCCTCAATCTTCAATCCTCAATAATCAATCTCCAATCCTCAATCCTCAATCCTCGATCCTCAGTCCTCAGGCATCAATACTCAATCTTCAACACTCAATCCTCAATCCTCAATCCTCAATCCTCAATCCTCAACCCTCAATCCTCATTCCTCAAACCTCAGTCCTCAACCCTCAGTCCTCATCCTCAATTCTCAATTCTCAATCCTCAATCCTCAATCCTCAATCTTCAATTCTCAATCCTCAATCCTCATTCCTCAATCCTCAATCTTCAATCCTCAATACTCAATCTTCAATCCCCAATCCTCAATTCTCAATCCTCAAGCCTCAACCCTCAATCCTCAATCCTCAATACTCAATCTGCAATCCTCAATCCTCAATCCTCAATCCTCAATCCTCAATTCTCATTCTTCAATCCTCAATACCCAATCCTCAATCTTCAATCCTCAATCCTCAATCCTCAATTCTCAATCCTCAGTCCTCAATCCTCAGACCTCAAACATCAATATTCAACCCTCAGTCCTCGTCCTCTATCCACAACCTTCAATGCTCAATACTCAATCTTCAATCATCAATATTCAATCTTCAATCCTCAATCCTCAATCCTCAATCCTCAATCCTCAATCCTCAATCCTCAATCCTCATTCCTCAATCCTCAGTCTTCAATCCTCAATACTCAATCTTCAATCCCCAATCCTCAATTCTCAATCCTCAAGCCTCAATGTTCAATCCTCAATACTCAATCTTCAATCCTCAATCCTCAATCCTCAATCCTCAATCCTCATTCTTCAATCCTCAATACCCAATCCTCAATCTTCAATCCTCAATCCTCAATGTTCAATCCTCAATACTCAATCTCCAATCCTAGATCCTCAATCCCCAATCTTCAATCCTTAATACTCAATCTTCAATCCTCAATCCCCAGTCATCAATCTTCAATCCTCAATGCTCAATCCTCAATCCTCAATCCTCAGTCCTCAATCCACAATCCTCAATCCTCAATATTCAAGACACAACCCTCAGCCATCAATCCTCAATACTCAACCATCAATCCTCAAGTCTCAATACTCGATACAATATTCTGAATACTCATGGTTCAATACTCAAACCACAATATTCAATAATCAAGTCTCAATCCTCAATCATCAATCCTCAATACTCAATTTCAATCCTCAACCCTCAATTCTCAATCCCCAATACTCAATCCTCAATCGTCAACCCTCAATCCCCAATCCTCAATCTTCAATCCTCAACCTCAATCCTCAATCCTCAATCCTCAATCCTCAATCCTCAATCTTCAATCCTCAATACTCAATCTTCAATCCTCAATGCTCTATCCTCAATCCTCAATCCTCAATCCTCAATATTCAAGACACAACCCTCAGCCATGAATCCTCAATACTCAACCATCAATCCTCAATTCTCAATACTCAATACAATATTCTGAATACTCATGGTTCAATACTCAATCCACAATTTTCAATAATCAAGTCTCAATCCTCAATCTTCAATCCTCAATACTCAATTTCAATCCTCAATCCTCAATTCTCAATCCCCAATACTCAATCCTCAATCCTCAATCCTCAATCCTCAATCCTCAATACTCAATCTGCAATCCTCAATCCTCAATCCTCAATCCTCAATTCTCATTCTTCAATCCTCAATACCCAATCCTCAATCTTCAATCCACAATCCTCAATCCTCAATTCTCAATCCTCAATCCTCAATCCTCAGACCTCAAACATCAATATTCAACCCTCAGTCCTCGTCCTCTATCCACAACCTTCAATGCTCAATCCTCAATCTTCAATCATCAATATTAAATCTTCAATCCTCAATCCTCAATCCTCAATCCTCAATCCTCAATCCTCAATCCTCAATCCTCAATCCTCATTCCTCAATCTTCAATCCTCAATCCTCAATCCTCAATCCTCTATCCTCAATCTTCAATCCTCAATCCTCAAACCTCAATCTTCAATCCTCAATACTCAATCTGCAATCCTCAATCCTCAAACCTCAATCCTCAATCCGCATACTTCAATCCTCAATACGCAATCCTCAATCTTCAATCCTCAATCCTCAACCCTCAATTCTCAACCCTCAATCCTTAGTCCTCAGACCTCAAACATCAATATTCAACCCTCAGTCCTCGTCCTCAATCCACAACACTCAATCCTCAGTCCTCAATCTTCAATCATCAATAATCAATCTTCAATCCTCAATCATCAATCCTCAATCCTTAATCCTCAATCCTCAATATTCATCACTCAACCCTCAACCATCAATCCTCAATACTCACCCATCAATCCTCAATTCTCAATACTCAATAGAACATCCTGAATAATTATGGTTCAATACTCAATCCAGAATATTCAATAATCAAATCTCAAACCTCAAGCATCAATTCTCAACACTCAATCCACAACACTCAGTCCTCTCTCTTCAATCCTACATCCTCAACCCTCAATCCTCAAGCGTCAATCCTCAATCCTCATTCTTCAATCCTCAATACCCAATCCTCAATCTTCAATCCTCAATCCTCAATGTTCAATCCTCAATACTCAATCTCCAATCCTAGATCCTCAATCCCCAATCTTCAATCCTTAATACTCAATCTTCAATCCTCAATCCCCAGTCATCAATCTTCAATCCTCAATGCTCAATCCTCAATCCTCAATCCTCAGTCCTCAATCCACAATCCTCAATCCTCAAACCTCAATCTTCAACCGTCAGTCCTCGTCCTCAATCCTCAAACCTCAATCCTCAATCCTCAATATTCAATCATCAATACTCAATATTCAATCCTCAATGCTCTATCCTCAATCCTCAATCCTCAATCCTCAATATTCACGACACAACCCTCAGCCATCAATCCTCAATACTCAACCATCAATCCTCAAGTCTCAATACTCGATACAATATTCTGAATACTCATGGTTCAATACTCAAACCACAATATTCAATAATCAAGTCTCAATCCTCAATCATCAATCCTCAATACTCAATTTCAATCCTCAACCCTCAATTCTCAATCCCCAATACTCAATCCTCAATCGTCAATCCTCAATCCCCAATCCTCAATCTTCAATCCTCAACCTCAATCCTCAATCCTCAATCCTCAATCTTCAATCTTCAATCATCAATACTCAATCTTCAATCCTCAATGCTCTATCCTCAATCCTCAATCCTCAATCCTCAATATTCAAGACACAACCCTCAGCCATCAATCCTCAATACTCAACCATCAATCCTCAATTCTCAATACTCAATACAATATTCTGAATACTCATGGTTCAATACTCAATCCACAATATTCAATAATCAAGTCTCAATCCTCAATCTTCAATCCTCAATACTCAATTTCAATCCTCAATCCTCAATTCTCAATCCCCAATACTCAATCCTCAATCCTCAATCCTCAATCCTCAATCCTCAATACTCAATCTGCAATCCTCAATCCTCAATCCTCAATCCTCAATTCTCATTCTTCAATCCTCAATACCCAATCCTTAATCTTCAATCCACAATCCTCAATCCTCAATTCTCAATCCTCAATCCTCAATCCTCAGACCTCAAACATCAATATTCAACCCTCAGTCCTCGTCCTCTATCCACAACCTTCAATGCTCAATCCTCAATCTTCAATCATCAATATTAAATCTTCAATCCTCAATCCTCAATCCTCAATCCTCAATCCTCAATCCTCAATCCTCATTCCTCAATCTTCAATCCTCAATCCTCAATCCTCAATCCTCTATCCTCAATCTTCAATCCTCAATCCTCAAACCTCAATCTTCAATCCTCAATACTCAATCTGCAATCCTCAATCCCCAAACCTCAATCCTCAATCCTCATACTTCAATCCTCAATACGCAATCCTCAATCTTCAATCCTCAATCCTCAATCCTCAATTCTCAACCCTCAATCCTTAATCCTCAGACCTCAAACATCAATATTCAACCCTCAGTCCTCGTCCTCAATCCACAACACTCAATCGTCAGTCCCTCAATCTTCAATCATCAATAATCAATCTTCAATCCTCAATCATCAATCCTCAATCCTTAATCCTCAATCCTCAATATTCATCACTCAACCCTCAACCATCAATCCTCAATACTCAACCATCAATCCTCAATTCTCAATACTCAATAGAACATCCTGAATCCTTATGGTTCAATACTCAATCCAGAATATTCAATAATCAAATCTCAAACCTCAAGCATCAATTCTCAACACTCAATCCTCAACACTCAGTCCTCTCTCTTCAATCCTACATCCTCAACCCTCAATCCTCAAGCGTCAATCCTCAGTCCTCAATCCTCAATCCTCAATCGTCAGTCTTCAATCCTCAATACTCAATCTTCAATCGTCAATCCTCAAACCTCAATCCTCAGTCCGCAGTCCTCAAACCTCAATCCTCAATCCTCAGTCCTCAATCCGCAATCCTCAATCCTCAAACCTCAATCCTCAACCGTCAGTCCTCGTCCTCAATCCTCAAACCTCAATCGTCAATCCTCAATATTCAATCATCAATACTCAATCTTCAATCCTCAATGCTCTATCCTCAATCCTCAATCCTCAATCCTCAATATTCAAGACACAACCCTCAGCCATCAGTCCTCAATACTCAACCATCAATCCTCAATTCTCAATACTCAATAGAATATTCTGAATACTCATGGTTCAATACTCAATCCACAATATTCAATAATCAAATCTCAATCCTCAATCTTCAATCCTCAATACTCAATTTCAATCCTCAATCCTCAATTCTCAATCCCCAATACTCAATCCTCAACCGTCAATCCTCAATCCCCAATCCTCAATCTTCAATCCTCAACCTCAATCCTCAATCCTCAATCCTCAATCCTCAATCTTCAATCCTCAATACTCAATCTTCAATCCTCAATCATCAATCCTCAATCCTCAATCCTCAATCCTCAATCCTCAATCCTCAATTCTCAATCCTCAATCCTCAATACGTAATCTGCAATTGTCAATCCTCAATCCTCAATCCTCAATCCTCATTCTTCAATCCTCAATACCCAATCTTCAATCTTCAATCCTCAATCCTCAATCCACAATCCTCAACATTCAATCCTCAATCCTCAATCCTCAATTCTCAATCCTCAATCTTCAATCCTCAATACTCAATCTTCAATCCCCAATCCTCAATTCTCAATCCTCGATCCTCAATGTTCAATCCTCAATACTCAATCTTCAATCCTCAATTCTCAATCCTCAATCCTCAATCCTCATTCTTCAATCCTCAACACCCAATCCTCAATCTTCAATCCTCAATCCTCAATCCTCAATTCTCAATCCTCAATCCTCAATCCTCAGACCTCAAGCATCAATATTCAACCCTCAGTCCTCGTCCTCTATCCACAACCATCAGTCCTCAATCCTCAACCTTCAATAATCAATATTCAATCTTCAGTCCTCAATCCTCAATCCTCAATCCTCAATGTTCAATCCGCAATTCCCAATCCTCAATCTTCTATCCGCAATCCTCAATCCTCAATCCTCAATCCTCAATCCTCAATCCTCAATCTTCACTCCTCAATACTCAAGCTGCAATCCTCAATCCTCAAACCTCAATCCTCAATCCTCTATCATCAATCCTCAGTACTCAATCCTCAATCCTCAACCTTCAATCCTCAATCCTCAATATTCAATCATCAATACTCAATATTCAATCCTCAATGCTCTATCCTCAATCCTCAATCCTCAATCCTCAATATTCAAGACACAACCCTCAGCCATCAATCCTCAATACTCAACCATCAATCCTCAAGTCTCAATACTCGATACAATATTCTGAATACTCATGGTTCAATACTCAAACCACAATATTCAATAATCAAGTCCCAATCCTCAATCATCAATCCTCAATACTCAATTTCAATCCTCAACCCTCAATTCTCAATCCCCAATACTCAATCCTCAATCGTCAACCCTCAATCCCCAATCCTCAATCTTCAATCCTCAACCTCAATCCTCAATCCTCAATCCTCAATCTTCAATCTTCAATCATCAATACTCAATCTTCAATCCTCAATGCTCTATCCTCAATCCTCAATCCTCAATCCTCAATATTCAAGACACAACCCTCAGCCATCAATCCTCAATACTCAACCATCAATCCTCAATTCTCAATACTCAATACAATATTCTGAATACTCATGGTTCAATACTCAATCCACAATATTCAATAATCAAGTCTCAATCCTCAATCTTCAATCCTCAATACTCAATTTCAATCCTCAATCCTCAATTCTCAATCCCCAATACTCAATCCTCAATCCTCAATCCTCAATCCTCAATCCTCAATACTCAATCTGCAATCCTCAATCCTCAATCCTCAATCCTCAATTCTCATTCTTCAATCCTCAATACCCAATCCTCAATCTTCAATCCACAATCCTCAATCCTCAATTCTCAATCGTCAATCCTCAATCCTCAGACCTCAAACATCAATATTCAACCCTCAGTCCTCGTCCTCTATCCACAACCTTCAATGCTCAATCCTCAATCTTCAATCATCAATATTAAATCTTCAATCCTCAATCCTCAATCCTCAATCCTCAATCCTCAATCCTCAATCCTCATTCCTCAATCCTCAATCCTCAATCCTCAATCCTCAATCCTCAATCCTCTATCCTCAATCTTCAATCCTCAATCCTCAAACCTCAATCTTCAATCCTCAATACTCAATCTGCAATCCTCAATCCTCAAACCTCAATCCTCAATCCTCATACTTCAATCCTCAATACGCAATCCTCAATCTTCAATCCTCAATCCTCAATCCTCAATTCTCAACCCTCAATCCTTAATCCTCAGACCTCAAACATCAATATTCAACCCTCAGTCCTCGTCCTCAATCCACAACACTCAATCCTCAGTCCTCAATCTTCAATCATCAATAATCAATCTTCAATCCTCAATCATCAATCCTCAATCCTTAATCCTCAATCCTCAATATTCATCACTCAACCCTCAACCATCAATCCTCAATACTCACCATCAATCCTCAATTCTCAATACTCAATAGAACATCCTGAATCCTTATGGTTCAATACTCAATCCAGAATATTCAATAATCAAATCTCAAACCTCAAGCATCAATTCTCAACACTCAATCCACAACACTCAGTCCTCTCTCTTCAATCCTACATCCTCAACCCTCAATCCTCAAGCGTCAATCCTCAATCCTCATTCTTCAATCCTCAATACCCAATCCTCAATCTTCAATCCTCAATCCTCAATGTTCAATCCTCAATACTCAATCTCCAATCCTAGATCCTCAATCCCCAATCTTCAATCCTTAATACTCAATCTTCAATCCTCAATCCCCAGTCATCAATCTTCAATCCTCAATGCTCAATCCTCAATCCTCAATCCTCAGTCCTCAATCCACAATCCTCAATCCTCAAACCTCAATCTTCAACCGTCAGTCCTCGTCCTCAATCCTCAAACCTCAATCCTCAATCCTCAATATTCAATCATCAATACTCAATATTCAATCCTCAATGCTCTATCGTCAATCCTCAATCCTCAATCCTCAATATTCAAGACACAACCCTCAGCCATCAATCCTCAATACTCAACCATCAATCCTCAAGTCTCAATACTCGATACAATATTCTGAATACTCATGGTTCAATACTCAAACCACAATATTCAATAATCAAGTCTCAATCCTCAATCATCAATCCTCAATACTCAATTTCAATCCTCAACCCTCAATTCTCAATCCCCAATACTCAATCCTCAATCGTCAATCCTCAATCCCCAATCCTCAATCTTCAATCCTCAACCTCAATCCTCAATCCTCAATCCTCAATCTTCAATCTTCAATCATCAATACTCAATCTTCAATCCTCAATGCTCTATCCTCAATCCTCAATCCTCAATCCTCAATATTCAAGACACAACCCTCAGCCATCAATCCTCAATACTCAACCATCAATCCTCAATTCTCAATACTCAATACAATATTCTGAATACTCATGGTTCAATACTCAATCCACAATATTCAATAATCAAGTCTCAATCCTCAATCTTCAATCCTCAATACTCAATTTCAATCCTCAATCCTCAATTCTCAATCCCCAATACTCAATCCTCAATCCTCAATCCTCAATCCTCAATCCTCAATACTCAATCTCCAATCCTCAATCCTCAATCCTCAATCCTCAATTCTCATTCTTCAATCCTCAATACCCAATCCTCAATCTTCAATCCACAATCCTCAATCCTCAATTCTCAATCCTCAATCCTCAATCCTCAGACCTCAAACATCAATATTCAACCCTCAGTCCTCGTCCTCTATCCACAACCTTCAATGCTCAATCCTCAATCTTCAATCATCAATATTAAATCTTCAATCCTCAATCCTCAATCCTCAATCCTCAATCCTCAATCCTCAATCCTCATTCCTCAATCTTCAATCCTCAATCCTCAATCCTCAATCCTCTATCCTCAATCTTCAATCCTCAATCCTCAAACCTCAATCTTCAATCCTCAATACTCAATCTGCAATCCTCAATCCTCAAACCTCAATCCTCAATCCTCATACTTCAATCCTCAATACGCAATCCTCAATCTTCAATCCTCAATCCTCAATCCTCAATTCTCAACCCTCAATCCTTAATCCTCAGTCCTCAAACATCAATATTCAACCCTCAGTCCTCGTCCTCAATCCACAACACTCAATCCTCAGTCCTCAATCTTCAATCATCAATAATCAATCTTCAATCCTCAATCATCAATCCTCAATCCTTAATCCTCAATCCTCAATATTCATCACTCAACCCTCAACCATCAATCCTCAATACTCAACCATCAATCCTCAATTCTCAATACTCAATAGAACATCCTGAATCCTTATGGTTCAATACTCAATCCAGAATATTCAATAATCAAATCTCAAACCTCAAGCATCAATTCTCAACACTCAATCCTCAACACTCAGTCCTCTCTCTTCAATCCTACATCCTCAACCCTCAATCCTCAAGCGTCAATCCTCAGTCCTCAATCCTCAATCCTCAATCGTCAGTCTTCAATCCTCAATACTCAATCTTCAATCGTCAATCCTCAAACCTCAATCCTCAATCCTCATTCTTCAATCCTCAATACCCAATCCTCAATCTTCAATCCTCAATACTCAATCCTCAATTCTCAATCATCAATCCTCAGTCCTCAGTCCTCAAACCTCAATCCTCAATCCTCAGTCCTCAATCCGCAATCCTCAATCCTCAAACCTCAATCCTCAACCGTCAGTCCTCGTCCTCAATCCTCAAACCTCAATCGTCAATCCTCAATATTCAATCATCAATACTCAATCTTCAATCCTCAATGCTCTATCCTCAATCCTCAATCCTCAATCCTCAATATTCAAGACACAACCCTCAGCCATCAGTCCTCAATACTCAACCATCAATCCTCAATTCTCAATACTCAATAGAATATTCTGAATACTCATGGTTCAATACTCAATCCACAATATTCAATAATCAAATCTCAATCCTCAATCTTCAATCCTCAATACTCAATTTCAATCCTCAATCCTCAATTCTCAATCCCCAATACTCAATCCTCAACCGTCAATCCTCAATCCCCAATCCTCAATCTTCAATCCTCAACCTCAATCCTCAATCCTCAATCCTCAATCCTCAATCTTCAATCCTCAATACTCAATCTTCAATCCTCAATCATCAATCCTCAATCCTCAATCCTCAATCCTCAATCCTCAATCCTCAATTCTCAATCCTCAATCCTCAATACGTAATCTGCAATTGTCAATCCTCAATCCTCAATCCTCAACCCTCATTCTTCAATCCTCAATACCCAATCTTCAATCTTCAATGCTCAATCCTCAATCCACAATCCTCAACATTCAATCCTCAATCCTCAATCCTCAATTCTCAATCCTCAATCTTCAATCCTCAATACTCAATCTTCAATCCCCAATCCTCAATTCTCAATCCTCAATCCTCAATGTTCAATCCTCAATACTCAATCTTCAATCCTCAATTCTCAATCCTCAATCCTCAATCCTCATTCTTCAATCCTCAACACCCAATCCTCAATCTTCAATCCTCAATCCTCAATCCTCAATTCTCAATCCTCAATCCTCAATCCTCAGACCTCAAGCATCAATATTCAACCCTCAGTCCTCGTCCTCTATCCACAACCATCAATCCTCAATCCTCAACCTTCAATCATCAATATTCAATCTTCAATCCTCAATCCTCAATCCTCAATCCTCAATCCTCAATCCACAATCCTCAATCTTCAATCCTCAATCCTCAATCCTCAATCTTCAATCCTCAACCTCAAACCTCAATCCTCAATCCTCAATCCTCAATCCTCAATCTTCAATCCTCAATACCCAATCCTAAATCTTCAATCCTCAATCCTCAACTCTCAATCCTCAATCCTCTATCCTCAGACCTCACACATCAATACTCAACCCTCAGCCCTCGTCCTCAATCCACAACCCTCAATCCTCAATCCTCAATAATCAATCATCAATATTCAATCTTCAGTCCTCAATCCTCAATCCTCAATCCTCAATCCCCAATCCTCAATCTTCAATCCTCAATAAGCAATCTCCAATCCTAGATCCTCAATCCCCAATCTTCAAACCTTAATACTCAATCTTCAATCCTCAATCCCCAGTCATCAATCTTCAATCCTCAATGCTCAATCCTCAATCCTCAATCCTCAGTCCTCAATCCACAATCCTCAATCCTCAAACCTCAATCCTTAACCGTCAGTCCTCGTCCTCAATCCTCAAACCTCAATCCTCGATCCTCAATATTCAATCATCAATACTCAATCTTCAATCCTCAATGCTCTATCCTCAATCCTCAATCCTCAATCCTCAATATTGAAGACACAACCCTCAGCCATCAACCTCAATACTCAACCATCAATCCTCAATTCTCAATACTCAACAGAATATTCTGAATACTCATGGTTCAATACTCAATCCACAGTATTCAATAATCAAATCTCAATCCTCAATCTTCAGTCCTCAATACTCAATTTCAATCCTCAATCCTCAATTCTCAATCCCGAATACTCAATCCTCAATCGTCAATCCTCAATCCCCAATCCTCAATCTTCAATCTTCAACCTCAATCCTCAATCCTCAATCCTCAATCCTCAACCGTCAGTCCTCGTCCTCAATCCTCAATCCTCAATCCTCAATACTCAGTCCTCAGTCCTCAAACCTCAATGCTCAATCCTCAATCCTCTATCATCAATCCTCAATCTTCAATACTCAATACTCAATCCTCAATCCTCAATCCTCAATCCTCAATCATCAATCCTCAATCTTCAATACTCGATCCTCAACCCCAATGCTCAATACTCAACCATCAACTCTCAATTCCCAATACTCAATAGAATATCCTGAATTCTCAGGATTCAATACTCAAACCTCAAACCTCAACCCTCAGCCCTCATCCTCCATCTTCAATCCTCTACCCTCAATCCTCAATCTTCAATCCTCAATACTCAATCTTCAATCCATAACCCTCAATCCTCAATCCTCAATTTCCAATCATCAATACTCAATCTTCAGTCCTCAATCCTCAATCCTCAATCCTCAATCCTCAATCCTCAATGTTCAATCCGCAATCCTCAATCCTCAATCTTCACTCCTCAATACTCAAGCTGCAATCCTCAATCCTCAAACCTCAATCCTCAATCCTCTATCATCAATCCTCAGTACTCAATCCTCAATCCTCAACCTTCAATCCTCAATACTCAATCTTCAATCCTCAATCCTCAATCCTCAATCCTCAATCCTCAATCTTCAATCCTCAATCCTCAATCATCAATCTTCAATCCTCAATACTCAATCTGCAATCCTCAATCCTCAAACCTCAATCCTCAATCCTCATTCCTCAATCCTCAATACCCAATCCTCAATCTTGAATCCTCAATCCTCAATCCTCAATTCTCAACCCTCAATCCTTAATCCTCAGACCTCAAACATCAATATTCAACCCTCAGTCCTCGTCCTCAATCCACAACCCTCAATCCTCAGTCCTCAATATTGAAACATCAATATTCAATCTTCAATCGTCAATCCTCAATCCTCAATCCTCAATTCTCAATCCTCAATCTTCAATCCTCAATCCTCAATCCTCAATACTCAATCCTCAATCTTCAATCCTCAATACTCAACACTCAATAGAATATTCTGAATACTCCCGTTTCAATACTCAGTCCACAATGTTCAATAATCAAATCTCAATCCTCAATCTTCAATCCTCAATACTCAATTTCAATCCTCAATCCTCAATCCTCAATCCCCAATACTCAATCCTCAATCGTCAATCCTCAATCCCCAATCCTCAATCTTCAATCCTCAACCTCAATCCTCAATCCTCAATCCTCAATCCTCAATCTTCAATCCTCAATCCTCAATCCTCAATCCTCAATCCTCAATCCTCAATCCTCAATCCTCAATCCTCAATACTCAATCTGCAATCCTCAATCCTCAATCCTCAATCCTCAATCCTCATTCTTCAATCATCAACATTCAATCTGCAATCCTCAATCCTCAACCTCAATCCTCAATCCTCAATCCTCAATCCTCAATCTTCAATCCTCAATCCTCAATCCTCAATCCTCAATCCTCAATCCTCAATCCTCAATAATCAATCTCCAATCCTCAACCCTCAATCCTCATTCCTCAAACCTCAATCCTCAACCCTCAGTCCTCATCCTCAATTCTCAATTCTCAATCCTCAATCCTCAATCTTCAATCCTCAATCCTCAATCCTCAATCCTCAATCCTCAATACTCAATCTTCAATCCTCGAACCTCAATCCTCAATACTCAATCCTCAATCCTCAATCCTCAATCTTCAATCCTCAATACTCAATCTTCAATCCCCAATCCTCAATTCTCTATCCTCAAGCCTCAATTCTCTATCCTCAAGCCTCAATGTTCAATCCTCAATACTCAATCTCCAATCGTAGATCCTCGATCCCCAATCTTCAATCCTTAATACTCAATCTTCAATCCTCAATCCCCAGTCATCAATATTCAATCCTCAATGCTCAATCCTCAATCCTCAATCCTCAGTCCTCAATTCACAATCCTCAATCCTCAAACCTCACACTTCAACCGTCAGTCCTCGTCCTCAATCCTCAAACCTCAATCCTCAATCCTCAATATTCAATCCTCAATGCTCTATCTTCAATCCTCAATCCTCAGTCCTCAATATTCAAGACACTACCCTCAGCCATCAATCCTCAATACTCAACCATCAATCCTCAATTCTCAATACTCAATACAATGTTCTGAATACTCATGGTTCAATACTCAAACCACAATATTCAATAATCAAGTCTCAATCCTCAATCATCAATCCTCAATACTCAATTTCAATCCTCAATCCTCAATTCTCAATCCCCAATCCTC
This sequence comes from Calliopsis andreniformis, assembly GCF_051401765.1. Classification (NCBI taxonomy): domain Eukaryota; kingdom Metazoa; phylum Arthropoda; class Insecta; order Hymenoptera; family Andrenidae; genus Calliopsis; species Calliopsis andreniformis. The sequence continues at coordinate 2,235,636 of NW_027480501.1, forward strand.
GATCCTCAATCATCAATCCTCAATCCTCAATCCTCAGGCATCAATACTCAATCTTCAATGCTCAATCCTTAATCCTCAATCTTCAATCCTCATTCCCCAACCCTCAATCCTCATCCCTCAAACCTCAATCCTCAACCCTCAGTCCTCATACTCAATTCTCAATTCTCAATCCTCAATCCTCAATCCTCAATCTTCAATCCTCAATAATCAATCTCCAATCCTCAATCCTCAATCCTCGATCCTCAGTCCTCAGGCATCAATACTCAATCTTCAACACTCAATCCTCAATCCTCAATCCTCAATCCTCAATCCTCAACCCTCAATCCTCATTCCTCAAACCTCAGTCCTCAACCCTCAGTCCTCATCCTCAATTCTCAATTCTCAATCCTCAATCCTCAATCCTCAATCTTCAATTCTCAATCCTCAATCCTCATTCCTCAATCCTCAATCTTCAATCCTCAATACTCAATCTTCAATCCCCAATCCTCAATTCTCAATCCTCAAGCCTCAACCCTCAATCCTCAATCCTCAATACTCAATCTGCAATCCTCAATCCTCAATCCTCAATCCTCAATCCTCAATTCTCATTCTTCAATCCTCAATACCCAATCCTCAATCTTCAATCCTCAATCCTCAATCCTCAATTCTCAATCCTCAGTCCTCAATCCTCAGACCTCAAACATCAATATTCAACCCTCAGTCCTCGTCCTCTATCCACAACCTTCAATGCTCAATACTCAATCTTCAATCATCAATATTCAATCTTCAATCCTCAATCCTCAATCCTCAATCCTCAATCCTCAATCCTCAATCCTCATTCCTCAATCCTCAGTCTTCAATCCTCAATACTCAATCTTCAATCCTCAATCCCCAGTCATCAATATTCAATCCTCAATGCTCAATCCTCAATCCTCAATCCTCAGTCCTCAATTCACAATCCTCAATCCTCAAACCTCACACTTCAACCGTCAGTCCTCGTCCTCAATCCTCAAACCTCAATCCTCAATCCTCAATATTCAATCCTCAATGCTCTATCTTCAATCCTCAATCCTCAGTCCTCAATATTCAAGACACTACCCTCAGCCATCAATCCTCAATACTCAACCATCAATCCTCAATTCTCAATACTCAATACAATGTTCTGAATACTCATGGTTCAATACTCAAACCACAATATTCAATAATCAAGTCTCAATCCTCAATCATCAATCCTCAATACTCAATTTCAATCCTCAATCCTCAATTCTCAATCCCCAATCCTCGATCCTCAATCATCAATCCTCAATCCTCAATCCTCAGGCATCAATACTCAATCTTCAATGCTCAATCCTTAATCCTCAATCTTCAATCCTCATTCCCCAACCCTCAATCCTCATCCCTCAAACATCAATCCTCAACCCTCAGTCCTCATACTCAATTCTCAATTCTCAATCCTCAATCCTCAATCCTCAATCTTCAATCCTCAATAATCAATCTCCAATCCTCAATCCTCAATCCTCGATCCTCAGTCCTCAGGCATCAATACTCAATCTTCAACACTCAATCCTCAATCCTCAATCCTCAATCCTCAATCCTCAACCCTCAATCCTCATTCCTCAAACCTCAGTCCTCAACCCTCAGTCCTCATCCTCAATTCTCAATTCTCAATCCTCAATCCTCAATCCTCAATCTTCAATTCTCAATCCTCAATCCTCATTCCTCAATCCTCAATCTTCAATCCTCAATACTCAATCTTCAATCCCCAATCCTCAATTCTCAATCCTCAAGCCTCAACCCTCAATCCTCAATCCTCAATACTCAATCTGCAATCCTCAATCCTCAATCCTCAATCCTCAATCCTCAATTCTCATTCTTCAATCCTCAATACCCAATCCTCAATCTTCAATCCTCAATCCTCAATCCTCAATTCTCAATCCTCAGTCCTCAATCCTCAGACCTCAAACATCAATATTCAACCCTCAGTCCTCGTCCTCTATCCACAACCTTCAATGCTCAATACTCAATCTTCAATCATCAATATTCAATCTTCAATCCTCAATCCTCAATCCTCAATCCTCAATCCTCAATCCTCAATCCTCAATCCTCATTCCTCAATCCTCAGTCTTCAATCCTCAATACTCAATCTTCAATCCCCAATCCTCAATTCTCAATCCTCAAGCCTCAATGTTCAATCCTCAATACTCAATCTTCAATCCTCAATCCTCAATCCTCAATCCTCAATCCTCATTCTTCAATCCTCAATACCCAATCCTCAATCTTCAATCCTCAATCCTCAATGTTCAATCCTCAATACTCAATCTCCAATCCTAGATCCTCAATCCCCAATCTTCAATCCTTAATACTCAATCTTCAATCCTCAATCCCCAGTCATCAATCTTCAATCCTCAATGCTCAATCCTCAATCCTCAATCCTCAGTCCTCAATCCACAATCCTCAATCCTCAATATTCAAGACACAACCCTCAGCCATCAATCCTCAATACTCAACCATCAATCCTCAAGTCTCAATACTCGATACAATATTCTGAATCCTCATGGTTCAATACTCAAACCACAATATTCAATAATCAAGTCTCAATCCTCAATCATCAATCCTCAATACTCAATTTCAATCCTCAACCCTCAATTCTCAATCCCCAGTACTCAATCCTCAATCGTCAACCCTCAATCCCCAATCCTCAATCTTCAATCCTCAACCTCAATCCTCAATCCTCAATCCTCAATCCTCAATCCTCAATCTTCAATCATCAATACTCAATCTTCAATCCTCAATGCTCTATCCTCAATCCTCAATCCTCAATCCTCAATATTCAAGACACAACCCTCAGCCATGAATCCTCAATACTCAACCATCAATCCTCAATTCTCAATACTCAATACAATATTCTGAATACTCATGGTTCAATACTCAATCCACAATTTTCAATAATCAAGTCTCAATCCTCAATCTTCAATCCTCAATACTCAATTTCAATCCTCAATCCTCAATTCTCAATCCCCAATACTCAATCCTCAATCCTCAATCCTCAATCCTCAATCCTCAATACTCAATCTGCAATCCTCAATCCTCAATCCTCAATCCTCAATTCTCATTCTTCAATCCTCAATACCCAATCCTCAATCTTCAATCCACAATCCTCAATCCTCAATTCTCAATCCTCAATCCTCAATCCTCAGACCTCAAACATCAATATTCAACCCTCAGTCCTCGTCCTCTATCCACAACCTTCAATGCTCAATCCTCATTCTTCAATCATCAATATTAAATCTTCAATCCTCAATCCTCAATCCTCAATCCTCAATCCTCAATCCTCAATCCTCAATCCTCAATCCTCATTCCTCAATCTTCAATCCTCAATCCTCAATCCTCAATCCTCTATCCTCAATCTTCAATCCTCAATCCTCAAACCTCAATCTTCAATCCTCAATACTCAATCTGCAATCCTCAATCCTCAAACCTCAATCCTCAATCCGCATACTTCAATCCTCAATACGCAATCCTCAATCTTCAATCCTCAATCCTCAATCCTCAATTCTCAACCCTCAATCCTTAGTCCTCAGACCTCAAACATCAATATTCAACCCTCAGTCCTCGTCCTCAATCCACAACACTCAATCCTCAGTCCTCAATCTTCAATCATCAATAATCAATCTTCAATCCTCAATCATCAATCCTCAATCCTTAATCCTCAATCCTCAATATTCATCACTCAACCCTCAACCATCAATCCTCAATACTCACCCATCAATCCTCAATTCTCAATACTCAATAGAACATCCTGAATAATTATGGTTCAATACTCAATCCAGAATATTCAATAATCAAATCTCAAACCTCAAGCATCAATTCTCAACACTCAATCCACAACACTCAGTCCTCTCTCTTCAATCCTACATCCTCAACCCTCAATCCTCAAGCGTCAATCCTCAATCCTCATTCTTCAATCCTCAATACCCAATCCTCAATCTTCAATCCTCAATCCTCAATGTTCAATCCTCAATACTCAATCTCCAATCCTAGATCCTCAATCCCCAATCTTCAATCCTTAATACTCAATCTTCAATCCTCAATCCCCAGTCATCAATCTTCAATCCTCAATGCTCAATCCTCAATCCTCAATCCTCAGTCCTCAATCCACAATCCTCAATCCTCAAACCTCAATCTTCAACCGTCAGTCCTCGTCCTCAATCCTCAAACCTCAATCCTCAATCCTCAATATTCAATCATCAATACTCAATATTCAATCCTCAATGCTCTATCCTCAATCCTCAATCCTCAATCCTCAATATTCACGACACAACCCTCAGCCATCAATCCTCAATACTCAACCATCAATCCTCAAGTCTCAATACTCGATACAATATTCTGAATACTCATGGTTCAATACTCAAACCACAATATTCAATAATCAAGTCTCAATCCTCAATCATCAATCCTCAATACTCAATTTCAATCCTCAACCCTCAATTCTCAATCCCCAATACTCAATCCTCAATCGTCAATCCTCAATCCCCAATCCTCAATCTTCAATCCTCAACCTCAATCCTCAATCCTCAATCCTCAATCTTCAATCTTCAATCATCAATACTCAATCTTCAATCCTCAATGCTCTATCCTCAATCCTCAATCCTCAATCCTCAATATTCAAGACACAACCCTCAGCCATCAATCCTCAATACTCAACCATCAATCCTCAAGTCTCAATACTCAATACAATATTCTGAATACTCATGGTTCAATACTCAATCCACAATATTCAATAATCAAGTCTCAATCCTCAATCTTCAATCCTCAATACTCAATTTCAATCCTCAATCCTCAATTCTCAATCCCCAATACTCAATCCTCAATCCTCAATCCTCAATCCTCAATCCTCAATACTCAATCTGCAATCCTCAATCCTCAATCCTCAATCCTCAATTCTCATTCTTCAATCCTCAATACCCAATCCTTAATCTTCAATCCACAATCCTCAATCCTCAATTCTCAATCCTCAATCCTCAATCCTCAGACCTCAAACATCAATATTCAACCCTCAGTCCTCGTCCTCTATCCACAAACTTCAATGCTCAATCCTCAATCTTCAATCATCAATATTAAATCTTCAATCCTCAATCCTCAATCCTCAATCCTCAATCCTCAATCCTCAATCCTCATTCCTCAATCTTCAATCCTCAATCCTCAATCCTCAATCCTCTATCCTCAATCTTCAATCCTCAATCCTCAAACCTCAATCTTCAATCCTCAATACTCAATCTGCAATCCTCAATCCCCAAACCTCAATCCTCAATCCTCATACTTCAATCCTCAATACGCAATCCTCAATCTTCAATCCTCAATCCTCAATCCTCAATTCTCAACCCTCAATCCTTAATCCTCAGACCTCAAACATCAATATTCAACCCTCAGTCCTCGTCCTCAATCCACAACACTCAATCCTCAGTCCTCAATCTTCAATCATCAATAATCAATCTTCAATCCTCAATCATCAATCCTCAATCCTTAATCCTCAATCCTCAATATTCATCACTCAACCCTCAACCATCAATCCTCAATACTCAACCATCAATCCTCAATTCTCAATACTCAATAGAACATCCTGAATCCTTATGGTTCAATACTCAATCCAGAATATTCAATAATCAAATCTCAAACCTCAAGCATCAATTCTCAACACTCAATCCTCAACACTCAGTCCTCTCTCTTCAATCCTACATCCTCAACCCTCAATCCTCAAGCGTCAATCCTCAGTCCTCAATCCTCAATCCTCAATCGTCAGTCTTCAATCCTCAATACTCAATCTTCAATCGTCAATCCTCAAACCTCAATCCTCAGTCCGCAGTCCTCAAACCTCAATCCTCAATCCTCAGTCCTCAATCCGCAATCCTCAATCCTCAAACCTCAATCCTCAACCGTCAGTCCTCGTCCTCAATCCTCAAACCTCAATCGTCAATCCTCAATATTCAATCATCAATACTCAATCTTCAATCCTCAATGCTCTATCCTCAATCCTCAATCCTCAATCCTCAATATTCAAGACACAACCCTCAGCCATCAGTCCTCAATACTCAACCATCAATCCTCAATTCTCAATACTCAATAGAATATTCTGAATACTCATGGTTCAATACTCAATCCACAATATTCAATAATCAAATCTCAATCCTCAATCTTCAATCCTCAATACTCAATTTCAATCCTCAATCCTCAATTCTCAATCCCCAATACTCAATCCTCAACCGTCAATCCTCAATCCCCAATCCTCAATCTTCAATCCTCAACCTCAATCCTCAATCCTCAATCCTCAATCCTCAATCTTCAATCCTCAATACTCAATCTTCAATCCTCAATCATCAATCCTCAATCCTCAATCCTCAATCCTCAATCCTCAATCCTCAATTCTCAATCCTCAATCCTCAATACGTAATCTGCAATTGTCAATCCTCAATCCTCAATCCTCAATCCTCATTCTTCAATCCTCAATACCCAATCTTCAATCTTCAATCCTCAATCCTCAATCCACAATCCTCAACATTCAATCCTCAATCCTCAATCCTCAATTCTCAATCCTCAATCTTCAATCCTCAATACTCAATCTTCAATCCCCAATCCTCAATTCTCAATCCTCGATCCTCAATGTTCAATCCTCAATACTCAATCTTCAATCCTCAATTCTCAATCCTCAATCCTCAATCCTCATTCTTCAATCCTCAACACCCAATCCTCAATCTTCAATCCTCAATCCTCAATCCTCAATTCTCAATCCTCAATCCTCAATCCTCAGACCTCAAGCATCAATATTCAACCCTCAGTCCTCGTCCTCTATCCACAACCATCAGTCCTCAATCCTCAACCTTCAATAATCAATATTCAATCTTCAGTCCTCAATCCTCAATCCTCAATCCTCAATGTTCAATCCGCAATTCCCAATCCTCAATCTTCTATCCGCAATCCTCAATCCTCAATCCTCAATCCTCAATCCTCAATCCTCAATCTTCAATCCTCAATACTCAATCTTCAATCCTCAATCCTCAATCCTCAATCCTCAATTCTCATTCTTCAATCCTCAATACCCAATCCTCAATCTTCAATCCACAATCCTCAATCCTCAATTCTCAATCCTCAATCCTCAATCCTCAGACCTCAAACATCAATATTCAACCCTCAGGCCTCGTCCTCTATCCACAACCTTCAATGCTCAATCCTCAATCTTCAATCATCAATATTAAATCTTCAATCCTCAATCCTCAATCCTCAATCCTCAATCCTCAATCCTCAATCCTCATTCCTCAACCTTCATTCCTCAATCCTCAATCCTCAATCCTCTATCCTCAATCTTCAATCCTCAATCCTCAAACCTCAATCTTCAATCCTCAATACTCAATCTGCAATCCTCAATCCTCAAACCTCAATCCTCAATCCTCATACTTCAATCCTCAATACGCAATCCTCAATCTTCAATCCTCAATCCTCAATCCTCAATTCTCAACCCTCAATCCTTAATCCTCAGACCTCAAACATCAATATTCAACCCTCAGTCCTCGTCCTCAATCCACAACACTCAATCCTCAGTCCTCAATCTTCAATCATCAATAATCAATCTTCAATCCTCAATCATCAATCCTCAATCCTTAATCCTCAATCCTCAATATTCATCACTCAACCCTCAACCATCAATCCTCAATACTCAACCATCAATCCTCAATTCTCAATACTCAATAGAACATCCTGAATCCTTATGGTTCAATACTCAATCCAGAATATTCAATAATCAAATCTCAAACCTCAAGCATCAATTCTCAACACTCAATCCTCAACACTCAGTCCTCTCTCTTCAATCCTACATCCTCAACCCTCAATCCTCAAGCGTCAATCCTCAGTCCTCAATCCTCAATCCTCAATCGTCAGTCTTCAATCCTCAATACTCAATCTTCAATCGTCAATCCTCAAACCTCAATCCTCAATCCTCATTCTTCAATCCTCAATACCCAATCCTCAATCTTCAATCCTCAATACTCAATCCTCAATTCTCAATCATCAATCCTCAGTCCTCAGTCCTCAAACCTCAATCCTCAATCCTCAGTCCTCAATCCGCAATCCTCAATCCTCAAACCTCAATCCTCAACCGTCAGTCCTCGTCCTCAATCCTCAAACCTCAATCGTCAATCCTCAATATTCAATCATCAATACTCAATCTTCAATCCTCAATGCTCTATCCTCAATCCTCAATCCTCAATCCTCAATATTCAAGACACAACCCTCAGCCATCAGTCCTCAATACTCAACCATCAATCCTCAATTCTCAATACTCAATAGAATATTCTGAATACTCATGGTTCAATACTCAATCCACAATATTCAATAATCAAATCTCAATCCTCAATCTTCAATCCTCAATACTCAACTTCAATCCTCAATCCTCAATTCTCAATCCCCAATACTCAATCCTCAACCGTCAATCCTCAATCCCCAATCCTCAATCTTCAACCCTCAACCTCAATCCTCAATCCTCAATCCTCAATCCTCAATCTTCAATCCTCAATACTCAATCTTCAATCCTCAATCATCAATCCTCAATCCTCAATCCTCAATCCTCAATCCTCAATCCTCAATTCTCAATCCTCAATCCTCAATACGTAATCTGCAATTGTCAATCCTCAATCCTCAATCCTCAATCCTGATTCTTCAATCCTCAATACCCAATCTTCAATCTTCAATCCTCAATCCTCAATCCACAATCCTCAACATTCAATCCTCAATCCTCAATCCTCAATTCTCAATCCTCAATCTTCAATCCTCAATACTCAATCTTCAATCCCCAATCCTCAATTCTCAATCCTCAATCCTCAATGTTCAATCCTCAATACTCAATCTTCAATCCTCAATTCTCAATCCTCAATCCTCAATCCTCATTCTTCAATCCTCAACACCCAATCCTCAATCTTCAATCCTCAATCCTCAATCCTCAATTCTCAATCCTCAATCCTCAATCCTCAGACCTCAAGCATCAATATTCAACCCTCAGTCCTCGTCCTCTATCCACAACCATCAATCCTCAATCCTCAACCTTCAATCATCAATATTCAATTTTCAATCCTCAATCCTCAATCCTCAATCCTCAATCCTCAATCCACAATCCTCAATCTTCAATCCTCAATCCTCAATCCTCAATCTTCAATCCTCAACCTCAAACCTCAATCCTCAATCCTCAATCCTCAATCCTCAATCTTCAATCCTCAATACCCAATCCTAAATCTTCAATCCTCAATCCTCAACTCTCAATCCTCAATCCTCTATCCTCAGACCTCACACATCAATACTCAACCCTCAGCCCTCGTCCTCAATCCACAACCCTCAATCCTCAATCCTCAATAATCAATCATCAATATTCAATCTTCAGTCCTCAATCCTCAATCCTCAATCCTCAATCCCCAATCCTCAATCTTCAATCCTCAATAAGCAATCTCCAATCCTAGATCCTCAATCCCCAATCTTCAAACCTTAATACTCAATCTTCCATCCTCAATCCCCAGTCATCAATCTTCAATCCTCAATGCTCAATCCTCAATCCTCAATCCTCAGTCCTCAATCTACAATCCTCAATCCTCAAACCTCAATCCTTAACCGTCAGTCCTCGTCCTCAATCCTCAAACCTCAATCCTCGATCCTCAATATTCAATCATCAATACTCAATCTTCAATCCTCAATGCTCTATCCTCAATCCTCAATCCTCAATCCACAATCTTCAATCCTCAATCCTCAATCCTCAATACTCAATCCTCAATCTTCAATCCTCAATACTCAACACTCAATAGAATATTCTGAATACTCCCGTTTCATTACTCAGTCCACAATGTTCAATAATCAAATCTCAATCCTCAATCTTCAATCCTCAATACTCAATTTCAATCCTCAATCCTCAATCCTCAATCCCCAATACTCAATCCTCAATCGTCAATCCTCAATCCCCAATCCTCAATCTTCAATCCTCAACCTCAATCCTCAATCCTCAATCCTCAATCCTCAATCTTCAATCCTCAATCCTCAATCCTCAATCCTCAATCCTCAATCCTCAATCCTCAATCCTCAATCCTCAATACTCAATCTGCAATCCTCAATCCTCAATCCTCAATCCTCAATCCTCATTCTTCAATCATCAACATTCAATCTGCAATCCTCAATCCTCAACCTCAATCCTCAATCCTCAATCCTCAATCCTCAATCTTCAATCCTCAATCCTCAATCCTCAATCCTCAATCCTCAATCCTCAATCCTCAATAATCAATCTCCAATCCTCAACCCTCAATCCTCATTCCTCAAACCTCAATCCTCAACCCTCAGTCCTCATACTCAATTCTCAATTCTCAATCCTCAATCCTCAGGCATCAATACTCAATCTTCAATGCTCAATCCTTAATCCTCAATCTTCAATCCTCATTCCCCAACCCTCAATCCTCATCCCTCAAACCTCAATCCTCAACCCTCAGTCCTCATACTCAATTCTCAATTCTCAATCCTCAATCCTCAATCTTCAATCCTCAATAATCAATCTCCAATCCTCAATCCTCAATCCTCGATCCTCAGTCCTCAGGCATCAATACTCAATCTTCAACACTCAATCCTCAATCCTCAATCCTCAATCCTCAATCCTCAACCCTCAATCCTCGTTCCTCAAACCTCAGTCCTCAACCCTCAGTCCTCATCCTCAATTCTCAATTCTCAATCCTCAATCCTCAATCCTCAATCTTCAATTCTCAATCCTCAATCCTCATTCCTCAATCCTCAATCTTCAATCCTCAATACTCAATCTTCAATCCCCAATCCTCAATTCTCAATCCTCAAGCCTCAACCCTCAATCCTCAATCCTCAATACTCAATCTGCAATCCTCAATCCTCAATCCTCAATCCTCAATCCTCAATTCTCATTCTTCAATCCTCAATACCCAATCCTCAATCTTCAATCCTCAATCCTCAATCCTCAATTCTCAATCCTCAGTCCTCAATCCTCAGACCTCAAACATCAATATTCAACCCTCAGTCCTCGTCCTCTATCCACAACCTTCAATGCTCAATCCTCAATCTTCAATCATCAATATTCAATCTTCAATCCTCAAGCCTCAATCCTCAATCCTCAATCCTCAATCCTCAATCCTCATTCCTCAATCCTCAATCTTCAATCCTCAATACTCAATCTTCAATCCCCAATCCTCAATTCTCAATCCTCAAGCCTCAATGTTCAATCCTCAATACTCAATCTTCAATCCTCAATCCTCAATCCTCAATCCTCAATCCTCATTCTTCAATCCTCAATACCCAATCCTCAATCTTCAATCCTCAATCCTCAATGTTCAATCCTCAATACTCAATCTCCAATCCTAGATCCTCAATCCCCAATCTTCAATTCTTAATACTCAATCTTCAATCCTCAATCCCCAGTCATCAATCTTCAATCCTCAATGCTCAATCCTCAATCCTCAATCCTCAGTCCTCAATCCACAATCCTCAATCCTCAAACCTCAATCTTCAACCGTCAGTGCTCGTCCTCAATCCTCAAACCTCAATCCTCAATCCTCAATATTCAATCATCAATACTCAAAATTCAATCCTCAATGCTCTATCCTCAATCCTCAATCCTCAATCCTCAATATTCAAGACACAACCCTCAGCCATCAATCCTCAATACTCAACCATCAATCCTCAAGTCTCAATACTCGATACAATATTCTGAATACTCATGGTTCAATACTCAAACCACAATATTCAATAATCAAGTCTCAATCCTCAATCATCAATCCTCAATACTCAATTTCAATCCACAACCCTCAATTCTCAATCCCCAATACTCAATCCTCAATCGTCAACCCTCAATCCCCAATCCTCAATCTTCAATCCTCAACCTCAATCCTCAATCCTCAATCCTCAATCCTCAATCCTCAATCTTCAATCATCAATACTCAATCTTCAATCCTCAATGCTCTATCCTCAATCCTCAATCCTCAATCCTCAATATTCAAGACACAACCCTCAGCCATCAATCCTCAATACTCAACCATCAATCCTCAATTCTCAATACTCAATACAATATTCTGAATACTCATGGTTCAATACTCAATCCACAATATTCAATAATCAAGTCTCAATCCTCAATCTTCAATCCTCAATACTCAATTTCAATCCTCAATCCTCAATTCTCAATCCCCAATACTCAATCCTCAATCCTCAATCCTCAATCCTCAATCCTCAATACTCAATCTGCAATCCTCAATCCTCAATCCTCAATCCTCAATTCTCATTCTTCAATCCTCAATACCCAATCCTCAATCTTCAATCCACAATCCTCAATCCTCAATTCTCAATCCTCAATCCTCAATCCTCAGACCTCAAACATCAATATTCAACCCTCAGTCCTCGTCCTCTATCCACAACCTTCAATGCTCAATCCTCAATCTTCAATCATCAATATTAAATCTTCAACCCTCAATCCTCAATCCTCAATCCTCAATCCTCAATCCTCAATCCTCATTCCTCAATCTTCAATCCTCAATCCTCAATCCTCAATCCTCTATCCTCAATCTTCAATCCTCAATCCTCAAACCTCAATCTTCAATCCTCAATACTCAATCTGCAATCCTCAATCCTCAAACCTCAATCCTCAATCCTCATACTTCAATCCTCAATACGCAATCCTCAATCTTCAATCCTCAATCCTCAATCCTCAATTCTCAACCCTCAATCCTTAATCCTCAGACCTCAAACATCAATATTCAACCCTCAGTCCTCGTCCTCAATCCACAACACTCAATCCTCAGTCCTCAATCTTCAATCATCAATAATCAACTTCAATCCTCAATCCTCAATTCTCAATCCCCAATACTCAATCCTCAACCGTCAATCCTCAATCCCCAATCCTCAATCTTCAACCCTCAACCTCAATCCTCAATCCTCAATCCTCAATCCTCAATCTTCAATCCTCAATACTCAATCTTCAATCCTCAATCATCAATCCTCAATCCTCAATCCTCAATCCTCAATCCTCAATCCTCAATTCTCAATCCTCAATCCTCAATACGTAATCTGCAATTGTCAATCCTCAATCCTCAATCCTCAATCCTGATTCTTCAATCCTCAATACCCAATCTTCAATCTTCAATCCTCAATCCTCAATCCACAATCCTCAACATTCAATCCTCAATCCTCAATCCTCAATTCTCAATCCTCAATCTTCAATCCTCAATACTCAATCTTCAATCCCCAATCCTCAATTCTCAATCCTCAATCCTCAATGTTCAATCCTCAATACTCAATCTTCAATCCTCAATTCTCAATCCTCAATCCTCAATCCTCATTCTTCAATCCTCAACACCCAATCCTCAATCTTCAATCCTCAATCCTCAATCCTCAATTCTCAATCCTCAATCCTCAATCCTCAGACCTCAAGCATCAATATTCAACCCTCAGTCCTCGTCCTCTATCCACAACCATCAATCCTCAATCCTCAACCTTCAATCATCAATATTCAATTTTCAATCCTCAATCCTCAATCCTCAATCCTCAATCCTCAATCCACAATCCTCAATCTTCAATCCTCAATCCTCAATCCTCAATCTTCAATCCTCAACCTCAAACCTCAATCCTCAATCCTCAATCCTCAATCCTCAATCTTCAATCCTCAATACCCAATCCTAAATCTTCAATCCTCAATCCTCAACTCTCAATCCTCAATCCTCTATCCTCAGACCTCACACATCAATACTCAACCCTCAGCCCTCGTCCTCAATCCACAACCCTCAATCCTCAATCCTCAATAATCAATCATCAATATTCAATCTTCAGTCCTCAATCCTCAATCCTCAATCCTCAATCCCCAATCCTCAATCTTCAATCCTCAATAAGCAATCTCCAATCCTAGATCCTCAATCCCCAATCTTCAAACCTTAATACTCAATCTTCCATCCTCAATCCCCAGTCATCAATCTTCAATCCTCAATGCTCAATCCTCAATCCTCAATCCTCAGTCCTCAATCTACAATCCTCAATCCTCAAACCTCAATCCTTAACCGTCAGTCCTCGTCCTCAATCCTCAAACCTCAATCCTCGATCCTCAATATTCAATCATCAATACTCAATCTTCAATCCTCAATGCTCTATCCTCAATCCTCAATCCTCAATCCACAATCTTCAATCCTCAATCCTCAATCCTCAATACTCAATCCTCAATCTTCAATCCTCAATACTCAACACTCAATAGAATATTCTGAATACTCCCGTTTCATTACTCAGTCCACAATGTTCAATAATCAAATCTCAATCCTCAATCTTCAATCCTCAATACTCAATTTCAATCCTCAATCCTCAATCCTCAATCCCCAATACTCAATCCTCAATCGTCAATCCTCAATCCCCAATCCTCAATCTTCAATCCTCAACCTCAATCCTCAATCCTCAATCCTCAATCCTCAATCTTCAATCCTCAATCCTCAATCCTCAATCCTCAATCCTCAATCCTCAATCCTCAATCCTCAATCCTCAATACTCAATCTGCAATCCTCAATCCTCAATCCTCAATCCTCAATCCTCATTCTTCAATCATCAACATTCAATCTGCAATCCTCAATCCTCAACCTCAATCCTCAATCCTCAATCCTCAATCCTCAATCTTCAATCCTCAATCCTCAATCCTCAATCCTCAATCCTCAATCCTCAATCCTCAATAATCAATCTCCAATCCTCAACCCTCAATCCTCATTCCTCAAACCTCAATCCTCAACCCTCAGTCCTCATACTCAATTCTCAATTCTCAATCCTCAATCCTCAGGCATCAATACTCAATCTTCAATGCTCAATCCTTAATCCTCAATCTTCAATCCTCATTCCCCAACCCTCAATCCTCATCCCTCAAACCTCAATCCTCAACCCTCAGTCCTCATACTCAATTCTCAATTCTCAATCCTCAATCCTCAATCTTCAATCCTCAATAATCAATCTCCAATCCTCAATCCTCAATCCTCGATCCTCAGTCCTCAGGCATCAATACTCAATCTTCAACACTCAATCCTCAATCCTCAATCCTCAATCCTCAATCCTCAACCCTCAATCCTCGTTCCTCAAACCTCAGTCCTCAACCCTCAGTCCTCATCCTCAATTCTCAATTCTCAATCCTCAATCCTCAATCCTCAATCTTCAATTCTCAATCCTCAATCCTCATTCCTCAATCCTCAATCTTCAATCCTCAATACTCAATCTTCAATCCCCAATCCTCAATTCTCAATCCTCAAGCCTCAACCCTCAATCCTCAATCCTCAATACTCAATCTGCAATCCTCAATCCTCAATCCTCAATCCTCAATCCTCAATTCTCATTCTTCAATCCTCAATACCCAATCCTCAATCTTCAATCCTCAATCCTCAATCCTCAATTCTCAATCCTCAGTCCTCAATCCTCAGACCTCAAACATCAATATTCAACCCTCAGTCCTCGTCCTCTATCCACAACCTTCAATGCTCAATCCTCAATCTTCAATCATCAATATTCAATCTTCAATCCTCAAGCCTCAATCCTCAATCCTCAATCCTCAATCCTCAATCCTCATTCCTCAATCCTCAATCTTCAATCCTCAATACTCAATCTTCAATCCCCAATCCTCAATTCTCAATCCTCAAGCCTCAATGTTCAATCCTCAATACTCAATCTTCAATCCTCAATCCTCAATCCTCAATCCTCAATCCTCATTCTTCAATCCTCAATACCCAATCCTCAATCTTCAATCCTCAATCCTCAATGTTCAATCCTCAATACTCAATCTCCAATCCTAGATCCTCAATCCCCAATCTTCAATTCTTAATACTCAATCTTCAATCCTCAATCCCCAGTCATCAATCTTCAATCCTCAATGCTCAATCCTCAATCCTCAATCCTCAGTCCTCAATCCACAATCCTCAATCCTCAAACCTCAATCTTCAACCGTCAGTGCTCGTCCTCAATCCTCAAACCTCAATCCTCAATCCTCAATATTCAATCATCAATACTCAAAATTCAATCCTCAATGCTCTATCCTCAATCCTCAATCCTCAATCCTCAATATTCAAGACACAACCCTCAGCCATCAATCCTCAATACTCAACCATCAATCCTCAAGTCTCAATACTCGATACAATATTCTGAATACTCATGGTTCAATACTCAAACCACAATATTCAATAATCAAGTCTCAATCCTCAATCATCAATCCTCAATACTCAATTTCAATCCACAACCCTCAATTCTCAATCCCCAATACTCAATCCTCAATCGTCAACCCTCAATCCCCAATCCTCAATCTTCAATCCTCAACCTCAATCCTCAATCCTCAATCCTCAATCCTCAATCCTCAATCTTCAATCATCAATACTCAATCTTCAATCCTCAATGCTCTATCCTCAATCCTCAATCCTCAATCCTCAATATTCAAGACACAACCCTCAGCCATCAATCCTCAATACTCAACCATCAATCCTCAATTCTCAATACTCAATACAATATTCTGAATACTCATGGGTCAATACTCAATCCACAATATTCAATAATCAAGTCTCAATCCTCAATCTTCAATCCTCAATACTCAATTTCAATCCTCAATCCTCAATTCTCAATCCCCAATACTCAATCCTCAATCCTCAATCCTCAATCCTCAATCCTCAATACTCAATCTGCAATCCTCAATCCTCAATCCTCAATCCTCAATTCTCATTCTTCAATCCTCAATACCCAATCCTCAATCTTCAATCCACAATCCTCAATCCTCAATTCTCAATCCTCAATCCTCAATCCTCAGACCTCAAACATCAATATTCAACCCTCAGTCCTCGTCCTCTATCCACAACCTTCAATGCTCAATCCTCAATCTTCAATCATCAATATTAAATCTTCAACCCTCAATCCTCAATCCTCAATCCTCAATCCTCAATCCTCAATCCTCATTCCTCAATCTTCAATCCTCAATCCTCAATCCTCAATCCTCTATCCTCAATCTTCAATCCTCAATCCTCAAACCTCAATCTTCAATCCTCAATACTCAATCTGCAATCCTCAATCCTCAAACCTCAATCCTCAATCCTCATACTTCAATCCTCAATACGCAATCCTCAATCTTCAATCCTCAATCCTCAATCCTCAATTCTCAACCCTCAATCCTTAATCCTCAGACCTCAAACATCAATATTCAACCCTCAGTCCTCGTCCTCAATCCACAACACTCAATCCTCAGTCCTCAATCTTCAATCATCAATAATCAATCTTCAATCCTCAATCATCAATCCTCAATCCTTAATCCTCAATCCTCAATATTCATCACTCAACCCTGAACCATCAATCCTCAATACTCACCCATCAATCCTCAATTCTCAATACTCAATAGAACATCCTGAATAATTATGGTTCAATACTCAATCCAGAATATTCAATAATCAAATCTCAAACCTCAAGCATCAATTCTCAACACTCAATCCACAACACTCAGTCCTCTCTCTTCAATCCTACATCCTCAACCCTCAATCCTCAAGCGTCAATCCTCAATCCCCAATCCTCAATCTTCAATCCTCAACCTCAATCCTCAATCCTCAATCCTCAATCCTCAATCTTCAATCCTCAATACTCAATCTTCAATCCTCAATCATCAATCCTCAATCCTCAATCCTCAATCCTCAATCCTCAATCCTCAATTCTCAATCCTCAATCCTCAATACGTAATCTGCAATTGTCAATCCTCAATCCTCAATCCTCAATCCTCATTCTTCAATCCTCAATACCCAATCTTCAATCTTCAATCCTCAATCCTCAATCCACAATCCTCAACATTCAATCCTCAATCCTCAATCCTCAATTCTAAATCCTCAATCTTCAATCCTCAATACTCAATCTTCAATCCCCAATCCTCAATTCTCAATCCTCAATCCTCAATGTTCAATCCTCAATACTCAATCTTCAATCCTCAATTCTCAATCCTCAATCCTCAATCCTCATTCTACAATCCTCAACACCCAATCCTCAATCTTCAATCCTCAATCCTCAATCCTCAATTCTCAATCCTCAATCCTCAATCCTCAGACCTCAAGCATCAATATTCAACCCTCAGTCCTCGTCCTCTATCCACAACCATCAATCCTCAATCCTCAACCTTCAATCATCAATATTCAATCTTCAATCCTCAATCCTCAATCCTCAATCCTCAATCCTCAATCCACAATCCTCAATCTTCAATCCTCAATCCTCAATCCTCAATCTTCAATCCTCAACCTCAAACCTCAATCCTCAATCCTCAATCCTCAATCCTCAATCTTCAATCCTCAATACCCAATCCTAAATCTTCAATCCTCAATCCTCAACTCTCAATCGTCAATCCTCTATCCTCAGACCTCACACATCAATACTCAACCCTCAGCCCTCGTCCTCAATCCACAACCCTCAATCCTCAATCCTCAATAATCAATCATCAATATTCAATCTTCAGTCCTCAATCCTCAATCCTCAATCCTCAATCCTCAATCCTCAATGTTCAATCCGAAATACCCAATCCTCAATCTTCAATCCTCAATCCTCAATCCTCAATCCTCAACCCTCAATACTCAATCCTCAATTCTCAGTCCTGAAACCTCAATCCTGAATCCACAATCCTCAATCTTCAATCCTCAATCATCAGTCCTCAATTCTCAATCCTCAATCATCAGTCCTCATCCTCAATTCTCAATTCTCAATCCTCTATCCTCAATCCTCAATCTTCAATCCTCAATAATCAATCTCCAATCCTAGATCCTTAATCCCCAATCTTCAAACCTTAATACTCAATCTTCAATCCTCAATCCCCAGTCTTCAATCTTCAATCCTCAATCCTCAATCCTCAATCTTCAATCCTCAATACTCAATCTTCAATCCCCAATCCTCAATTCTCTATCCTCAAGCCTCAATGTTCAATCCTCAATACTCAATCTCCAATCCTAGATCCTCAATCCCCAATCTTCAATCCTTAATACTCAATCTTCAATCCTCAATCCCCAGTCATCAATCTTCAATCCTCAATGCTCAATCCTCAATCCTCAATCCTCAGTCCTCAATTCACAATCCTCAATCCTCAAACCTCATACTTCAACCGTCAGTCCTCGTCCTCAATCCTCAAACCTGAATCCTCAATCCTCAATATTCAATCATCAATACTCAATATTCAATCCTCAATGCTCTATCTTCAATCCTCAATCCTCAATCCTCAATATTCAAGACACAACCCTCAGCCATCAATCCTCAATACTCAACCATCAATCCTCAATTCTCAATACTCAATACAATATTCTGAATACTCATGGTTCAATACTCAAACCACAATATTCAATAATCAAGTCTCAATCCTCAATCTTCAATCCTCAATACTCAATTTCAATCCTCAATCCTCAATTCTCAATCCCCAATACTCAATCCTCAATCGTCAATCCTCAATCCCCAATCCTCAATCTTCAATCCTCAACCTCAATCCTCAATCCTCAATCCTCAATACGTAATCTGCAATTGTCAATCCTCAATCCTCAATCCTCAATCCTCATTCTTCAATCCTCAATACCCAATCTTCAATCTTCAATCCTCAATCCTCAATCCACAATCCTCAACATTCAATCCTCAATCCTCAATCCTCAATTCTCAATCCTCAATCTTCAATCCTCAATACTCAATCTTCAATCCCCAATCCTCAATTCTCAATCCTCGATCCTCAATGTTCAATCCTCAATACTCAATCTTCAATCCTCAATTCTCAATCCTCAATCCTCAATCCTCATTCTTCAATCCTCAACACCCAATCCTCAATCTTCAATCCTCAATCCTCAATCCTCAATTCTCAATCCTCAATCCTCAATCCTCAGACCTCAAGCATCAATATTCAACCCTCAGTCCTCGTCCTCTATCCACAACCATCAGTCCTCAATCCTCAACCTTCAATAATCAATATTCAATCTTCAGTCCTCAATCCTCAATCCTCAATCCTCAATGTTCAATCCGCAATTCCCAATCCTCAATCTTCTATCCGCAATCCTCAATCCTCAATCCTCAATCCTCAATCCTCAATCCTCAATCTTCACTCCTCAATACTCAAGCTGCAATCCTCAATCCTCAAACCTCAATCCTCAATCCTCTATCATCAATCCTCAGTACTCAATCCTCAATCCTCAACCTTCAATCCTCAATCCTCAATATTCAATCATCAATACTCAATATTCAATCCTCAATGCTCTATCCTCAATCCTCAATCCTCAATCCTCAATATTCAAGACACAACCCTCAGCCATCAATCCTCAATACTCAACCATCAATCCTCAAGTCTCAATACTCGATACAATATTCTGAATACCCATGGTTCAATACTCAAACCACAATATTCAATAATCAAGTCTCAATCCTCAATCATCAATCCTCAATACTCAATTTCAATCCTCAACCCTCAATTCTCAATCCCCAATACTCAATCCTCAATCGTCAACCCTCAATCCCCAATCCTCAATCTTCAATCCTCAACCTCAATCCTCAATCCTCAATCCTCAATCTTCAATCTTCAATCATCAATACTCAATCTTCAATCCTCAATGCTCTATCCTCAATCCTCAATCCTCAATCCTCAATATTCAAGACACAACCCTCAGCCATCAATCCTCAATACTCAACCATCAATCCTCAATTCTCAATACTCAATACAATATTCTGAATACTCATGGTTCAATACTCAATCCACAATATTCAATAATCAAGTCTCAATCCTCAATCTTCAATCCTCAATACTCAATTTCAATCCTCAATCCTCAATTCTCAATCCCCAATACTCAATCCTCAATCCTCAATCCTCAATCCTCAATCCTCAATACTCAATCTGCAATCCTCAATCCTCAATCCTCAATCCTCAATTCTCATTCTTCAATCCTCAATACCCAATCCTCAATCTTCAATCCACAATCCTCAATCCTCAATTCTCAATCGTCAATCCTCAATCCTCAGACCTCAAACATCAATATTCAACCCTCAGTCCTCGTCCTCTATCCACAACCTTCAATGCTCAATCCTCAATATTCAATCATCAATATTAAATCTTCAATCCTCAATCCTCAATCCTCAATCCTCAATCCTCAATCCTCAATCCTCATTCCTCAATCCTCAATCCTCAATCCTCAATCCTCAATCCTCAATCCTCTATCCTCAATCTTCAATCCTCAATCCTCAAACCTCAATCTTCAATCCTCAATACTCAATCTGCAATCCTCAATCCTCAAACCTCAATCCTCAATCCTCATACTTCAATCCTCAATACGCAATCCTCAATCTTCAATCCTCAATCCTCAATCCTCAATTCTCAACCCTCAATCCTTAATCCTCAGACCTCAAACATCAATATTCAACCCTCAGTCCTCGTCCTCAATCCACAACACTCAATCCTCAGTCCTCAATCTTCAATCATCAATAATCAATCTTCAATCCTCAATCATCAATCCTCAATCCTTAATCCTCAATCCTCAATATTCATCACTCAACCCTCAACCATCAATCCTCAATACTCACCCATCAATCCTCAATTCTCAATACTCAATAGAACATCCTGAATCCTTATGGTTCAATACTCAATCCAGAATATTCAATAATCAAATCTCAAACCTCAAGCATCAATTCTCAACACTCAATCCACAACACTCAGTCCTCTCTCTTCAATCCTACATCCTCAACCCTCAATCCTCAAGCGTCAATCCTCAATCCTCATTCTTCAATCCTCAATACCCAATCCTCAATCTTCAATCCTCAATCCTCAATGTTCAATCCTCAATACTCAATCTCCAATCCTAGATCCTCAATCCCCAATCTTCAATCCTTAATACTCAATCTTCAATCCTCAATCCCCAGTCATCAATCTTCAATCCTCAATGCTCAATCCTCAATCCTCAATCCTCAGTCCTCAATCCACAATCCTCAATCCTCAAACCTCAATCTTCAACCGTCAGTCCTCGTCCTCAATCCTCAAACCTCAATCCTCAATCCTCAATATTCAATCATCAATACTCAATATTCAATCCTCAATGCTCTATCGTCAATCCTCAATCCTCAATCCTCAATATTCAAGACACAACCCTCAGCCATCAATCCTCAATACTCAACCATCAATCCTCAAGTCTCAATACTCGATACAATATTCTGAATACTCATGGTTCAATACTCAAACCACAATATTCAATAATCAAGTCTCAATCCTCAATCATCAATCCTCAATACTCAATTTCAATCCTCAACCCTCAATTCTCAATCCCCAATACTCAATCCTCAATCGTCAATCCTCAATCCCCAATCCTCAATCTTCAATCCTCAACCTCAATCCTCAATCCTCAATCCTCAATCTTCAATCTTCAATCATCAATACTCAATCTTCAATCCTCAATGCTCTATCCTCAATCCTCAATCCTCAATCCTCAATATTCAAGACACAACCCTCAGCCATCAATCCTCAATACTCAACCATCAATCCTCAATTCTCAATACTCAATACAATATTCTGAATACACATGGTTCAATACTCAATCCACAATATTCAATAATCAAGTCTCAATCCTCAATCTTCAATCCTCAATACTCAATTTCAATCCTCAATCCTCAATTCTCAATCCCCAATACTCAATCCTCAATCCTCAATCCTCAATCCTCAATCCTCAATACTCAATCTCCAATCCTCAATCCTCAATCCTCAATCCTCAATTCTCATTCTTCAATCCTCAATACCCAATCCTCAATCTTCAATCCACAATCCTCAATCCTCAATTCTCAATCCTCAATCCTCAATCCTCAGACCTCAAACATCAATATTCAACCCTCAGTCCTCGTCCTCTATCCACAACCTTCAATGCTCAATCCTCAATCTTCAATCATCAATATTAAATCTTCAATCCTCAATCCTCAATCCTCAATCCTCAATCCTCAATCCTCAATCCTCATTCCTCAATCTTCAATCCTCAATCCTCAATCCTCAATCCTCTATCCTCAATCTTCAATCCTCAATCCTCAAACCTCAATCTTCAATCCTCAATACTCAATCTGCAATCCTCAATCCTCAAACCTCAATCCTCAATCCTCATACTTCAATCCTCAATACGCAATCCTCAATCTTCAATCCTCAATCCTCAATCCTCAATTCTCAACCCTCAATCCTTAATCCTCAGTCCTCAAACATCAATATTCAACCCTCAGTCCTCGTCCTCAATCCACAACACTCAATCCTCAGTCCTCAATCTTCAATCATCAATAATCAATCTTCAATCCTCAATCATCAATCCTCAATCCTTAATCCTCAATCCTCAATATTCATCACTCAACCCTCAACCATCAATCCTCAATACTCAACCATCAATCCTCAATTCTCAATACTCAATAGAACATCCTGAATCCTTATGGTTCAATACTCAATCCAGAATATTCAATAATCAAATCTCAAACCTCAAGCATCAATTCTCAACACTCAATCCTCAACACTCAGTCCTCTCTCTTCAATCCTACATCCTCAACCCTCAATCCTCAAGCGTCAATCCTCAGTCCTCAATCCTCAATCCTCAATCGTCAGTCTTCAATCCTCAATACTCAATCTTCAATCGTCAATCCTCAAACCTCAATCCTCAATCCTCATTCTTCAATCCTCAATACCCAATCCTCAATCTTCAATCCTCAATACTCAATCCTCAATTCTCAATCATCAATCCTCAGTCCTCAGTCCTCAAACCTCAATCCTCAATCCTCAGTCCTCAGTCCGCAATCCTCAATCCTCAAACCTCAATCCTCAACCGTCAGTCCTCGTCCTCAATCCTCAAACCTCAATCGTCAATCCTCAATATTCAATCATCAATACTCAATCTTCAATCCTCAATGCTCTATCCTCAATCCTCAATCCTCAATCCTCAATATTCAAGACACAACCCTCAGCCATCAGTCCTCAATACTCAACCATCAATCCTCAATTCTCAATACTCAATAGAATATTCTGAATACTCATGGTTCAATACTCAATCCACAATATTCAATAATCAAATCTCAATCCTCAATCTTCAATCCTCAATACTCAATTTCAATCCTCAATCCTCAATTCTCAATCCCCAATACTCAATCCTCAACCGTCAATCCTCAATCCCCAATCCTCAATCTTCAATCCTCAACCTCAATCCTCAATCCTCAATCCTCAATCCTCAATCTTCAATCCTCAATACTCAATCTTCAATCCTCAATCATCAATCCTCAATCCTCAATCCTCAATCCTCAATCCTCAATCCTCAATTCTCAATCCTCAATCCTCAATACGTAATCTGCAATTGTCAATCCTCAATCCTCAATCCTCAACCCTCATTCTTCAATCCTCAATACCCAATCTTCAATCTTCAATGCTCAATCCTCAATCCACAATCCTCAACATTCAATCCTCAATCCTCAATCCTCAATTCTCAATCCTCAATCTTCAATCCTCAATACTCAATCTTCAATCCCCAATCCTCAATTCTCAATCCTCAATCCTCAATGTTCAATCCTCAATACTCAATCTTCAATCCTCAATTCTCAATCCTCAATCCTCAATCCTCATTCTTCAATCCTCAACACCCAATCCTCAATCTTCAATCCTCAATCCTCAATCCTCAATTCTCAATCCTCAATCCTCAATCCTCAGACCTCAAGCATCAATATTCAACCCTCAGTCCTCGTCCTCTATCCACAACCATCAATCCTCAATCCTCAACCTTCAATCATCAATATTCAATCTTCAATCCTCAATCCTCAATCCTCAATCCTCAATCCTCAATCCACAATCCTCAATCTTCAATCCTCAATCCTCAATCCTCAATCTTCAATCCTCAACCTCAAACCTCAATCCTCAATCCTCAATCCTCAATCCTCAATCTTCAATCCTCAATACCCAATCCTAAATCTTCAATCCTCAATCCTCAACTCTCAATCCTCAATCCTCTATCCTCAGACCTCACACATCAATACTCAACCCTCAGCCCTCGTCCTCAATCCACAACCCTCAATCCTCAATCCTCAATAATCAATCATCAATATTCAATCTTCAGTCCTCAATCCTCAATCCTCAATCCTCAATCCCCAATCCTCAATCTTCAATCCTCAATATGCAATCTCCAATCCTAGATCCTCAATCCCCAATCTTCAAACCTTAATACTCAATCTTCAATCCTCAATCCCCAGTCATCAATCTTCAATCCTCAATGCTCAATCCTCAATCCTCAATCCTCAGTCCTCAATCCACAATCCTCAATCCTCAAACCTCAATCCTTAACCGTCAGTCCTCGTCCTCAATCCTCAAACCTCAATCCTCGATCCTCAATATTCAATCATCAATACTCAATCTTCAATCCTCAATGCTCTATCCTCAATCCTCAATCCTCAATCCTCAATATTGAAGACACAACCCTCAGCCATCAACCTCAATACTCAACCATCAATCCTCAATTCTCAATACTCAACAGAATATTCTGAATACTCATGGTTCAATACTCAATCCACAGTATTCAATAATCAAATCTCAATCCTCAATCTTCAGTCCTCAATACTCAATTTCAATCCTCAATCCTCAATTCTCAATCCCGAATACTCAATCCTCAATCGTCAATCCTCAATCCCCAATCCTCAATCTTCAATCTTCAACCTCAATCCTCAATCCTCAATCCTCAATCCTCAACCGTCAGTCCTCGTCCTCAATCCTCAATCCTCAATCCTCAATACTCAGTCCTCAGTCCTCAAACCTCAATGCTCAATCCTCAATCCTCTATCATCAATCCTCAATCTTCAATACTCAATACTCAATCCTCAATCCTCAATCCTCAATCCTCAATCATCAATCCTCAATCTTCAATACTCGATCCTCAACCCCAATGCTCAATACTCAACCATCAACTCTCAATTCCCAATACTCAATAGAATATCCTGAATTCTCAGGATTCAATACTCAAACCTCAAACCTCAACCCTCAGCCCTCATCCTCCATCTTCAATCCTCTACCCTCAATCCTCAATCTTCAATCCTCAATACTCAATCTTCAATCCATAACCCTCAATCCTCAATCCTCAATTTCCAATCATCAATACTCAATCTTCAGTCCTCAATCCTCAATCCTCAATCCTCAATCCTCAATCCTCAATGTTCAATCCGCAATCCTCAATCCTCAATCTTCACTCCTCAATACTCAAGCTGCAATCCTCAATCCTCAAACCTCAATCCTCAATCCTCTATCATCAATCCTCAGTACTCAATCCTCAATCCTCAACCTTCAATCCTCAATACTCAATCTTCAATCCTCAATCCTCAATCCTCAATCCTCAATCCTCAATCTTCAATCCTCAATCCTCAATCATCAATCTTCAATCCTCAATACTCAATCTGCAATCCTCAATCCTCAAACCTCAATCCTCAATCCTCATTCCTCAATCCTCAATACCCAATCCTCAATCTTGAATCCTCAATCCTCAATCCTCAATTCTCAACCCTCAATCCTTAATCCTCAGACCTCAAACATCAATATTCAACCCTCAGTCCTCGTCCTCAATCCACAACCCTCAATCCTCAGTCCTCAATATTGAAACATCAATATTCAATCTTCAATCGTCAATCCTCAATCCTCAATCCTCAATTCTCAATCCTCAATCTTCAATCCTCAATCCTCAATCCTCAATACTCAATCCTCAATCTTCAATCCTCAATACTCAACACTCAATAGAATATTCTGAATACTCCCGTTTCAATACTCAGTCCACAATGTTCAATAATCAAATCTCAATCCTCAATCTTCAATCCTCAATACTCAATTTCAATCCTCAATCCTCAATCCTCAATCCCCAATACTCAATCCTCAATCGTCAATCCTCAATCCCCAATCCTCAATCTTCAATCCTCAACCTCAATCCTCAATCCTCAATCCTCAATCCTCAATCTTCAATCCTCAATCCTCAATCCTCAATCCTCAATCCTCAATCCTCAATCCTCAATCCTCAATCCTCAATACTCAATCTGCAATCCTCAATCCTCAATCCTCAATCCTCAATCCTCATTCTTCAATCATCAACATTCAATCTGCAATCCTCAATCCTCAACCTCAATCCTCAATCCTCAATCCTCAATCCTCAATCTTCAATCCTCAATCCTCAATCCTCAATCCTCAATCCTCAATCCTCAATCCTCAATAATCAATCTCCAATCCTCAACCCTCAATCCTCATTCCTCAAACCTCAATCCTCAACCCTCAGTCCTCATCCTCAATTCTCAATTCTCAATCCTCAATCCTCAATCTTCAATCCTCAATCCTCAATCCTCAATCCTCAATCCTCAATACTCAATCTTCAATCCTCGAACCTCAATCCTCAATACTCAATCCTCAATCCTCAATCCTCAATCTTCAATCCTCAATACTCAATCTTCAATCCCCAATCCTCAATTCTCTATCCTCAAGCCTCAATGTTCAATCCTCAATACTCAATCTCCAATCGTAGATCCTCAATCCCCAATCTTCAATCCTTAATACTCAATCTTCAATCCTCAATCCCCAGTCATCAATATTCAATCCTCAATGCTCAATCCTCAATCCTCAATCCTCAGTCCTCAATTCACAATCCTCAATCCTCAAACCTCACACTTCAACCGTCAGTCCTCGTCCTCAATCCTCAAACCTCAATCCTCAATCCTCAATATTCAATCCTCAATGCTCTATCTTCAATCCTCAATCCTCAGTCCTCAATATTCAAGACACTACCCTCAGCCATCAATCCTCAATACTCAACCATCAATCCTCAATTCTCAATACTCAATACAATGTTCTGAATACTCATGGTTCAATACTCAAACCACAATATTCAATAATCAAGTCTCAATCCTCAATCATCAATCCTCAATACTCAATTTCAATCCTCAATCCTCAATTCTCAATCCCCAATCCTCGATCCTCAATCATCAATCCTCAATCCTCAATCCTCAGGCATCAATACTCAATCTTCAATGCTCAATCCTTAATCCTCAATCTTCAATCCTCATTCCCCAACCCTCAATCCTCATCCCTCAAACCTCAATCCTCAACCCTCAGTCCTCATACTCAATTCTCAATTCTCAATCCTCAATCCTCAATCCTCAATCTTCAATCCTCAATAATCAATCTCCAATCCTCAATCCTCAATCCTCGATCCTCAGTCCTCAGGCATCAATACTCAATCTTCAACACTCAATCCTCAATCCTCAATCCTCAATCCTCAATCCTCAACCCTCAATCCTCATTCCTCAAACCTCAGTCCTCAACCCTCAGTCCTCATCCTCAATTCTCAATTCTCGATCCTCAATCCTCAATCCTCAATCTTCAATTCTCAATCCTCAATCCTCATTCCTCAATCCTCAATCTTCAATCCTCAATACTCAATCTTCAATCCCCAATCCTCAATTCTCAATCCTCAAGCCTCAACCCTCAATCCTCAATCCTCAATACTCAATCTGCAATCCTCAATCCTCAATCCTCAATCCTCAATCCTCAATTCTCATTCTTCAATCCTCAATACCCAATCCTCAATCTTCAATCCTCAATCCTCAATCCTCAATTCTCAATCCTCAGTCCTCAATCCTCAGACCTCAAACATCAATATTCAACCCTCAGTCCTCGTCCTCTATCCACAACCTTCAATGCTCAATACTCAATCTTCAATCATCAATATTCAATCTTCAATCCTCAATCCTCAATCCTCAATCCTCAATCCTCAATCCTCAATCCTCATTCCTCAATCCTCAGTCTTCAATCCTCAATACTCAATCTTCAATCCTCAATCCCCAGTCATCAATATTCAATCCTCAATGCTCAATCCTCAATCCTCAATCCTCAGTCCTCAATTCACAATCCTCAATCCTCAAACCTCACACTTCAACCGTCAGTCCTCGTCCTCAATCCTCAAACCTCAATCCTCAATCCTCAATATTCAATCCTCAATGCTCTATCTTCAATCCTCAATCCTCAGTCCTCAATATTCAAGACACTACCCTCAGCCATCAATCCTCAATACTCAACCATCAATCCTCAATTCTCAATACTCAATACAATGTTCTGAATACTCATGGTTCAATACTCAAACCACAATATTCAATAATCAAGTCTCAATCCTCAATCATCAATCCTCAATACTCAATTTCAATCCTCAATCCTCAATTCTCAATCCCCAATCCTCGATCCTCAATCATCAATCCTCAATCCTCAATCCTCAGGCATCAATACTCAATCTTCAATGCTCAATCCTTAATCCTCAATCTTCAATCCTCATTCCCCAACCCTCAATCCTCATCCCTCAAACCTCAATCCTCAACCCTCAGTCCTCATACTCAATTCTCAATTCTCAATCCTCAATCCTCAATCCTCAATCTTCAATCCTCAATAATCAATCTCCAATCCTCAATCCTCAATCCTCGATCCTCAGTCCTCAGGCATCAATACTCAATCTTCAACACTCAATCCTCAATCCTCAATCCTCAATCCTCAATCCTCAACCCTCAATCCTCATTCCTCAAACCTCAGTCCTCAACCCTCAGTCCTCATCCTCAATTCTCAATTCTCAATCCTCAATCCTCAATCCTCAATCTTCAATTCTCAATCCTCAATCCTCATTCCTCAATCCTCAATCTTCAATCCTCAATACTCAATCTTCAATCCCCAATCCTCAATTCTCAATCCTCAAGCCTCAACCCTCAATCCTCAATCCTCAATACTCAATCTGCAATCCTCAATCCTCAATCCTCAATCCTCAATCCTCAATTCTCATTCTTCAATCCTCAATACCCAATCCTCAATCTTCAATCCTCAATCCTCAATCCTCAATTCTCAATCCTCAGTCCTCAATCCTCAGACCTCAAACATCAATATTCAACCCTCAGTCCTCGTCCTCTATCCACAACCTTCAATGCTCAATACTCAATCTTCAATCATCAATATTCAATCTTCAATCCTCAATCCTCAATCCTCAATCCTCAATCCTCAATCCTCAATCCTCAATCCTCATTCCTCAATCCTCAGTCTTCAATCCTCAATACTCAATCTTCAATCCCCAATCCTCAATTCTCAATCCTCAAGCCTCAATGTTCAATCCTCAATACTCAATCTTCAATCCTCAATCCTCAATCCTCAATCCTCAATCCTCATTCTTCAATCCTCAATACCCAATCCTCAATCTTCAATCCTCAATCCTCAATGTTCAATCCTCAATACTCAATCTCCAATCCTAGATCCTCAATCCCCAATCTTCAATCCTTAATACTCAATCTTCAATCCTCAATCCCCAGTCATCAATCTTCAATCCTCAATGCTCAATCCTCAATCCTCAATCCTCAGTCCTCAATCCACAATCCTCAATCCTCAATATTCAAGACACAACCCTCAGCCATCAATCCTCAATACTCAACCATCAATCCTCAAGTCTCAATACTCGATACAATATTCTGAATACTCATGGTTCAATACTCAAACCACAATATTCAATAATCAAGTCTCAATCCTCAATCATCAATCCTCAATACTCAATTTCAATCCTCAACCCTCAATTCTCAATCCCCAATACTCAATCCTCAATCGTCAACCCTCAATCCCCAATCCTCAATCTTCAATCCTCAACCTCAATCCTCAATCCTCAATCCTCAATCCTCAATCCTCAATCTTCAATCATCAATACTCAATCTTCAATCCTCAATGCTCTATCCTCAATCCTCAATCCTCAATCCTCAATATTCAAGACACAACCCTCAGCCATGAATCCTCAATACTCAACCATCAATCCTCAATTCTCAATACTCAATACAATATTCTGAATACTCATGGTTCAATACTCAATCCACAATTTTCAATAATCAAGTCTCAATCCTCAATCTTCAATCCTCAATACTCAATTTCAATCCTCAATCCTCAATTCTCAATCCCCAATACTCAATCCTCAATCCTCAATCCTCAATCCTCAATCCTCAATACTCAATCTGCAATCCTCAATCCTCAATCCTCAATCCTCAATTCTCATTCTTCAATCCTCAATACCCAATCCTCAATCTTCAATCCACAATCCTCAATCCTCAATTCTCAATCCTCAATCCTCAATCCTCAGACCTCAAACATCAATATTCAACCCTCAGTCCTCGTCCTCTATCCACAAACTTCAATGCTCAATCCTCAATCTTCAATCATCAATATTAAATCTTCAATCCTCAATCCTCAATCCTCAATCCTCAATCCTCAATCCTCAATCCTCAATCCTCAATCCTCATTCCTCAATCTTCAATCCTCAATCCTCAATCCTCAATCCTCTATCCTCAATCTTCAATCCTCAATCCTCAAACCTCAATCTTCAATCCTCAATACTCAATCTGCAATCCTCAATCCTCAAACCTCAATCCTCAATCCGCATACTTCAATCCTCAATACGCAATCCTCAATCTTCAATCCTCAATCCTCAATCCTCAATTCTCAACCCTCAATCCTTAGTCCTCAGACCTCAAACATCAATATTCAACCCTCAGTCCTCGTCCTCAATCCACAACACTCAATCCTCAGTCCTCAATCTTCAATCATCAATAATCAATCTTCAATCCTCAATCATCAATCCTCAATCCTTAATCCTCAATCCTCAATATTCATCACTCAACCCTCAACCATCAATCCTCAATACTCACCCATCAATCCTCAATTCTCAATACTCAATAGAACATCCTGAATAATTATGGTTCAATACTCAATCCAGAATATTCAATAATCAAATCTCAAACCTCAAGCATCAATTCTCAACACTCAATCCACAACACTCAGTCCTCTCTCTTCAATCCTACATCCTCAACCCTCAATCCTCAAGCGTCAATCCTCAATCCTCATTCTTCAATCCTCAATACCCAATCCTCAATCTTCAATCCTCAATCCTCAATGTTCAATCCTCAATACTCAATCTCCAATCCTAGATCCTCAATCCCCAATCTTCAATCCTTAATACTCAATCTTCAATCCTCAATCCCCAGTCATCAATCTTCAATCCTCAATGCTCAATCCTCAATCCTCAATCCTCAGTCCTCAATCCACAATCCTCAATCCTCAAACCTCAATCTTCAACCGTCAGTCCTCGTCCTCAATCCTCAAACCTCAATCCTCAATCCTCAATATTCAATCATCAATACTCAATATTCAATCCTCAATGCTCTATCCTCAATCCTCAATCCTCAATCCTCAATATTCACGACACAACCCTCAGCCATCAATCCTCAATACTCAACCATCAATCCTCAAGTCTCAATACTCGATACAATATTCTGAATACTCATGGTTCAATACTCAAACCACAATATTCAATAATCAAGTCTCAATCCTCAATCATCAATCCTCAATACTCAATTTCAATCCTCAACCCTCAATTCTCAATCCCCAATACTCAATCCTCAATCGTCAATCCTCAATCCCCAATCCTCAATCTTCAATCCTCAACCTCAATCCTCAATCCTCAATCCTCAATCTTCAATCTTCAATCATCAATACTCAATCTTCAATCCTCAATGCTCTATCCTCAATCCTCAATCCTCAATCCTCAATATTCAAGACACAACCCTCAGCCATCAATCCTCAATACTCAACCATCAATCCTCAATTCTCAATACTCAATACAATATTCTGAATACTCATGGTTCAATACTCAATCCACAATATTCAATAATCAAGTCTCAATCCTCAATCTTCAATCCTCAATACTCAATTTCAATCCTCAATCCTCAATTCTCAATCCCCAATACTCAATCCTCAATCCTCAATCCTCAATCCTCAATCCTCAATACTCAATCTGCAATCCTCAATCCTCAATCCTCAATCCTCAATTCTCATTCTTCAATCCTCAATACCCAATCCTTAATCTTCAATCCACAATCCTCAATCCTCAATTCTCAATCCTCAATCCTCAATCCTCAGACCTCAAACATCAATATTCAACCCTCAGTCCTCGTCCTCTATCCACAACCTTCAATGCTCAATCCTCAATCTTCAATCATCAATATTAAATCTTCAATCCTCAATCCTCAATCCTCAATCCTCAATCCTCAATCCTCAATCCTCATTCCTCAATCTTCAATCCTCAATCCTCAATCCTCAATCCTCTATCCTCAATCTTCAATCCTCAATCCTCAAACCTCAATCTTCAATCCTCAATACTCAATCTGCAATCCTCAATCCCCAAACCTCAATCCTCAATCCTCATACTTCAATCCTCAATACGCAATCCTCAATCTTCAATCCTCAATCCTCAATCCTCAATTCTCAACCCTCAATCCTTAATCCTCAGACCTCAAACATCAATATTCAACCCTCAGTCCTCGTCCTCAATCCACAACACTCAATCCTCAGTCCTCAATCTTCAATCATCAATAATCAATCTTCAATCCTCAATCATCAATCCTCAATCCTTAATCCTCAATCCTCAATATTCATCACTCAACCCTCAACCATCAATCCTCAATACTCAACCATCAATCCTCAATTCTCAATACTCAATAGAACATCCTGAATCCTTATGGTTCAATACTCAATCCAGAATATTCAATAATCAAATCTCAAACCTCAAGCATCAATTCTCAACACTCAATCCTCAACACTCAGTCCTCTCTCTTCAATCCTACATCCTCAACCCTCAATCCTCAAGCGTCAATCCTCAGTCCTCAATCCTCAATCCTCAATCGTCAGTCTTCAATCCTCAATACTCAATCTTCAATCGTCAATCCTCAAACCTCAATCCTCAGTCCGCAGTCCTCAAACCTCAATCCTCAATCCTCAGTCCTCAATCCGCAATCCTCAATCCTCAAACCTCAATCCTCAACCGTCAGTCCTCGTCCTCAATCCTCAAACCTCAATCGTCAATCCTCAATATTCAATCATCAATACTCAATCTTCAATCCTCAATGCTCTATCCTCAATCCTCAATCCTCAATCCTCAATATTCAAGACACAACCCTCAGCCATCAGTCCTCAATACTCAACCATCAATCCTCAATTCTCAATACTCAATAGAATATTCTGAATACTCATGGTTCAATACTCAATCCACAATATTCAATAATCAAATCTCAATCCTCAATCTTCAATCCTCAATACTCAATTTCAATCCTCAATCCTCAATTCTCAATCCCCAATACTCAATCCTCAACCGTCAATCCTCAATCCCCAATCCTCAATCTTCAATCCTCAACCTCAATCCTCAATCCTCAATCCTCAATCCTCAATCTTCAATCCTCAATACTCAATCTTCAATCCTCAATCATCAATCCTCAATCCTCAATCCTCAATCCTCAATCCTCAATCCTCAATTCTCAATCCTCAATCCTCAATACGTAATCTGCAACTGTCAATCCTCAATCCTCAATCCTCAATCCTCATTCTTCAATCCTCAATACCCAATCTTCAATCTTCAATCCTCAATCCTCAATCCACAATCCTCAACATTCAATCCTCAATCCTCAATCCTCAATTCTCAATCCTCAATCTTCAATCCTCAATACTCAATCTTCAATCCCCAATCCTCAATTCTCAATCCTCGATCCTCAATGTTCAATCCTCAATACTCAATCTTCAATCCTCAATTCTCAATCCTCAATCCTCAATCCTCATTCTTCAATCCTCAACACCCAATCCTCAATCTTCAATCCTCAATCCTCAATCCTCAATTCTCAATCCTCAATCCTCAATCCTCAGACCTCAAGCATCAATATTCAACCCTCAGTCCTCGTCCTCTATCCACAACCATCAGTCCTCAATCCTCAACCTTCAATAATCAATATTCAATCTTCAGTCCTCAATCCTCAATCCTCAATCCTCAATGTTCAATCCGCAATTCCCAATCCTCAATCTTCTATCCGCAATCCTCAATCCTCAATCCTCAATCCTCAATCCTCAATCCTCAATCTTCAATCCTCAATACTCAATCTTCAATCCTCAATCCTCAATCCTCAATCCTCAATTCTCATTCTTCAATCCTCAATACCCAATCCTCAATCTTCAATCCACAATCCTCAATCCTCAATTCTCAATCCTCAATCCTCAATCCTCAGACCTCAAACATCAATATTCAACCCTCAGGCCTCGTCCTCTATCCACAACCTTCAATGCTCAATCCTCAATCTTCAATCATCAATATTAAATCTTCAATCCTCAATCCTCAATCCTCAATCCTCAATCCTCAATCCTCAATCCTCATTCCTCAACCTTCATTCCTCAATCCTCAATCCTCAATCCTCTATCCTCAATCTTCAATCCTCAATCCTCAAACCTCAATCTTCAATCCTCAATACTCAATCTGCAATCCTCAATCCTCAAACCTCAATCCTCAATCCTCATACTTCAATCCTCAATACGCAATCCTCAATCTTCAATCCTCAATCCTCAATCCTCAATTCTCAACCCTCAATCCTTAATCCTCAGACCTCAAACATCAATATTCAACCCTCAGTCCTCGTCCTCAATCCACAACACTCAATCCTCAGTCCTCAATCTTCAATCATCAATAATCAATCTTCAATCCTCAATCATCAATCCTCAATCCTTAATCCTCAATCCTCAATATTCATCACTCAACCCTCAACCATCAATCCTCAATACTCAACCATCAATCCTCAATTCTCAATACTCAATAGAACATCCTGAATCCTTATGGTTCAATACTCAATCCAGAATATTCAATAATCAAATCTCAAACCTCAAGCATCAATTCTCAACACTCAATCCTCAACACTCAGTCCTCTCTCTTCAATCCTACATCCTCAACCCTCAATCCTCAAGCGTCAATCCTCAGTCCTCAATCCTCAATCCTCAATCGTCAGTCTTCAATCCTCAATACTCAATCTTCAATCGTCAATCCTCAAACCTCAATCCTCAATCCTCATTCTTCAATCCTCAATACCCAATCCTCAATCTTCAATCCTCAATACTCAATCCTCAATTCTCAATCATCAATCCTCAGTCCTCAGTCCTCAAACCTCAATCCTCAATCCTCAGTCCTCAATCCGCAATCCTCAATCCTCAAACCTCAATCCTCAACCGTCAGTCCTCGTCCTCAATCCTCAAACCTCAATCGTCAATCCTCAATATTCAATCATCAATACTCAATCTTCAATCCTCAATGCTCTATCCTCAATCCTCAATCCTCAATCCTCAATATTCAAGACACAACCCTCAGCCATCAGTCCTCAATACTCAACCATCAATCCTCAATTCTCAATACTCAATAGAATATTCTGAATACTCATGGTTCAATACTCAATCCACAATATTCAATAATCAAATCTCAATCCTCAATCTTCAATCCTCAATACTCAACTTCAATCCTCAATCCTCAATTCTCAATCCCCAATACTCAATCCTCAACCGTCAATCCTCAATCCCCAATCCTCAATCTTCAACCCTCAACCTCAATCCTCAATCCTCAATCCTCAATCCTCAATCTTCAATCCTCAATACTCAATCTTCAATCCTCAATCATCAATCCTCAATCCTCAATCCTCAATCCTCAATCCTCAATCCTCAATTCTCAATCCTCAATCCTCAATACGTAATCTGCAATTGTCAATCCTCAATCCTCAATCCTCAATCCTGATTCTTCAATCCTCAATACCCAATCTTCAATCTTCAATCCTCAATCCTCAATCCACAATCCTCAACATTCAATCCTCAATCCTCAATCCTCAATCCTCAATCCTCAATTCTCAATCCTCAATACTCAATCTTCAATCCCCAATCCTCAATTCTCAATCCTCAATCCTCAATGTTCAATCCTCAATACTCAATCTTCAATCCTCAATTCTCAATCCTCAATCCTCAATCCTCATTCTTCAATCCTCAACACCCAATCCTCAATCTTCAATCCTCAATCCTCAATCCTCAATTCTCAATCCTCAATCCTCAATCCTCAGACCTCAAGCATCAATATTCAACCCTCAGTCCTCGTCCTCTATCCACAACCATCAATCCTCAATCCTCAACCTTCAATCATCAATATTCAATTTTCAATCCTCAATCCTCAATCCTCAATCCTCAATCCTCAATCCACAATCCTCAATCTTCAATCCTCAATCCTCAATCCTCAATCTTCAATCCTCAACCTCAAACCTCAATCCTCAATCCTCAATCCTCAATCCTCAATCTTCAATCCTCAATACCCAATCCTAAATCTTCAATCCTCAATCCTCAACTCTCAATCCTCAATCCTCTATCCTCAGACCTCACACATCAATACTCAACCCTCAGCCCTCGTCCTCAATCCACAACCCTCAATCCTCAATCCTCAATAATCAATCATCAATATTCAATCTTCAGTCCTCAATCCTCAATCCTCAATCCTCAATCCCCAATCCTCAATCTTCAATCCTCAATAAGCAATCTCCAATCCTAGATCCTCAATCCCCAATCTTCAAACCTTAATACTCAATCTTCCATCCTCAATCCCCAGTCATCAATCTTCAATCCTCAATGCTCAATCCTCAATCCTCAATCCTCAGTCCTCAATCTACAATCCTCAATCCTCAAACCTCAATCCTTAACCGTCAGTCCTCGTCCTCAATCCTCAAACCTCAATCCTCGATCCTCAATATTCAATCATCAATACTCAATCTTCAATCCTCAATGCTCTATCCTCAATCCTCAATCCTCAATCCTCAATATTGAAGACACAACCCTCAGCCATCAATCCTCAATACTCAACCATCAATCCTCAATTCTCAATACTCAATAGAATATTCTGAATACTCATGGTTCAATACTCAATCCACAGTATTCAATAATCAAATCTCAATCCTCAATCTTCAGTCCTCAATACTCAATTTCAATCCTCAATCCTCAATTCTCAATCCCGAATACTCAATCCTCAATCGTCAATCCTCAATCCCCAATCCTCAATCTTCAATCTTCAACCTCAATCCTCAATCCTCAATCCTCAATCCTCAACCGTCAGTCCTCGTCCTCAATCCTCAATCCTCAATCCTCAATACTCAGTCCTCAGTCCTCAAACCTCAATGCTCAATCCTCAATCCTCTATCATCAATCCTCAATCTTCAATACTCAATACTCAATCCTCAATCCTCAATCCTCAATCATCAATCCTCAATCCTCAATCTTCAATACTCGATCCTCAACCCCAATGCTCAATACTCAACCATCAACTCTCAATTCTCAATACTCAATAGAATATCCTGAATTCTCAGGATTCAATACTCAAACCTCAAACCTCAACCCTCAGCCCTCATCCTCCATCTTCAATCCTCTACCCTGAATCCTCAATCTTCAATCCTCAATACTCAATCTTCAATCCATAACCCTCAATCCTCAATCCTCAATTTCCAATCATCAATACTCAATCTTCAGTCCTCAATCCTCAATCCTCAATCCTCAATCCTCAATCCTCAATGTTCAATCCGCAATCCTCAATCCTCAATCTTCACTCCTCAATACTCAAGCTGCAATCCTCAATCCTCAAACCTCAATCCTCAATCCTCTATCATCAATCCTCAGTACTCAATCCTCAATCCTCAACCTTCAATCCTCAATACTCAATCTTCAATCCTCAATCCTCAATCCTCAATCCTCAATCCTCAATCTTCAATCCTCAATCCTCAATCATCAATCTTCAATCCTCAATACTCAATCTGCAATCCTCAATCCTCAAACCTCAATCCTCAATCCTCATTCTTCAATCCTCAATACCCAATCCTCAATCTTGAATCCTCAATCCTCAATCCTCAATTCTCAACCCTCAATCCTTAATCCTCAGACCTCAAACATCAATATTCAACCCTCAGTCCTCGTCCTCAATCCACAACCCTCAATCCTCAGTCCTCAATATTGAAACATCAATATTCAATCTTCAATCGTCAATCCTCAATCCTCAATCCTCAATTCTCAATCCACAATCTTCAATCCTCAATCCTCAATCCTCAATACTCAATCCTCAATCTTCAATCCTCAATACTCAACACTTAATAGAATATTCTGAATACTCCCGTTTCATTACTCAGTCCACAATGTTCAATAATCAAATCTCAATCCTCAATCTTCAATCCTCAATACTCAATTTCAATCCTCAATCCTCAATCCTCAATCCCCAATACTCAATCCTCAATCGTCAATCCTCAATCCCCAATCCTCAATCTTCAATCCTCAACCTCAATCCTCAATCCTCAATCCTCAATCCTCAATCTTCAATCCTCAATCCTCAATCCTCAATCCTCAATCCTCAATCCTCAATCCTCAATCCTCAATCCTCAATACTCAATCTGCAATCCTCAATCCTCAATCCTCAATCCTCAATCCTCATTCTTCAATCATCAACATTCAATCTGCAATCCTCAATCCTCAACCTCAATCCTCAATCCTCAATCCTCAATCCTCAATCTTCAATCCTCAATCCTCAATCCTCAATCCTCAATCCTCAATCCTCAATCCTCAATAATCAATCTCCAATCCTCAACCCTCAATCCTCATTCCTCAAACCTCAATCCTCAACCCTCAGTCCTCATACTCAATTCTCAATTCTCAATCCTCAATCCTCAGGCATCAATACTCAATCTTCAATGCTCAATCCTTAATCCTCAATCTTCAATCCTCATTCCCCAACCCTCAATCCTCATCCCTCAAACCTCAATCCTCAACCCTCAGTCCTCATACTCAATTCTCAATTCTCAATCCTCAATCCTCAATCTTCAATCCTCAATAATCAATCTCCAATCCTCAATCCTCAATCCTCGATCCTCAGTCCTCAGGCATCAATACTCAATCTTCAACACTCAATCCTCAATCCTCAATCCTCAATCCTCAATCCTCAACCCTCAATCCTCGTTCCTCAAACCTCAGTCCTCAACCCTCAGTCCTCATCCTCAATTCTCAATTCTCAATCCTCAATCCTCAATCCTCAATCTTCAATTCTCAATCCTCAATCCTCATTCCTCAATCCTCAATCTTCAATCCTCAATACTCAATCTTCAATCCCCAATCCTCAATTCTCAATCCTCAAGCCTCAACCCTCAATCCTCAATCCTCAATACTCAATCTGCAATCCTCAATCCTCAATCCTCAATCCTCAATCCTCAATTCTCATTCTTCAATCCTCAATACCCAATCCTCAATCTTCAATCCTCAATCCTCAATCCTCAATTCTCAATCCTCAGTCCTCAATCCTCAGACCTCAAACATCAATATTCAACCCTCAGTCCTCGTCCTCTATCCACAACCTTCAATGCTCAATCCTCAATCTTCAATCATCAATATTCAATCTTCAATCCTCAAGCCTCAATCCTCAATCCTCAATCCTCAATCCTCAATCCTCATTCCTCAATCCTCAATCTTCAATCCTCAATACTCAATCTTCAATCCCCAATCCTCAATTCTCAATCCTCAAGCCTCAATGTTCAATCCTCAATACTCAATCTTCAATCCTCAATCCTCAATCCTCAATCCTCAATCCTCATTCTTCAATCCTCAATACCCAATCCTCAATCTTCAATCCTCAATCCTCAATGTTCAATCCTCAATACTCAATCTCCAATCCTAGATCCTCAATCCCCAATCTTCAATTCTTAATACTCAATCTTCAATCCTCAATCCCCAGTCATCAATCTTCAATCCTCAATGCTCAATCCTCAATCCTCAATCCTCAGTCCTCAATCCACAATCCTCAATCCTCAAACCTCAATCTTCAACCGTCAGTGCTCGTCCTCAATCCTCAAACCTCAATCCTCAATCCTCAATATTCAATCATCAATACTCAAAATTCAATCCTCAATGCTCTATCCTCAATCCTCAATCCTCAATCCTCAATATTCAAGACACAACCCTCAGCCATCAATCCTCAATACTCAACCATCAATCCTCAAGTCTCAATACTCGATACAATATTCTGAATACTCATGGTTCAATACTCAAACCACAATATTCAATAATCAAGTCTCAATCCTCAATCATCAATCCTCAATACTCAATTTCAATCCTCAACCCTCAATTCTCAATCCCCAATACTCAATCCTCAATCGTCAACCCTCAATCCCCAATCCTCAATCTTCAATCCTCAACCTCAATCCTCAATCCTCAATCCTCAATCCTCAATCCTCAATCTTCAATCATCAATACTCAATCTTCAATCCTCAATGCTCTATCCTCAATCCTCAATCCTCAATCCTCAATATTCAAGACACAACCCTCAGCCATCAATCCTCAATACTCAACCATCAATCCTCAATTCTCAATACTCAATACAATATTCTGAATACTCATGGTTCAATACTCAATCCACAATATTCAATAATCAAGTCTCAATCCTCAATCTTCAATCCTCAATACTCAATTTCAATCCTCAATCCTCAATTCTCAATCCCCAATACTCAATCCTCAATCCTCAATCCTCAATCCTCAATCCTCAATACTCAATCTGCAATCCTCAATCCTCAATCCTCAATCCTCAATTCTCATTCTTCAATCCTCAATACCCAATCCTCAATCTTCAATCCACAATCCTCAATCCTCAATTCTCAATCCTCAATCCTCAATCCTCAGACCTCAAACATCAATATTCAACCCTCAGTCCTCGTCCTCTATCCACAACCTTCAATGCTCAATCCTCAATCTTCAATCATCAATATTAAATCTTCAACCCTCAATCCTCAATCCTCAATCCTCAATCCTCAATCCTCAATCCTCATTCCTCAATCTTCAATCCTCAATCCTCAATCCTCAATCCTCTATCCTCAATCTTCAATCCTCAATCCTCAAACCTCAATCTTCAATCCTCAATACTCAATCTGCAATCCTCAATCCTCAAACCTCAATCCTCAATCCTCATACTTCAATCCTCAATACGCAATCCTCAATCTTCAATCCTCAATCCTCAATCCTCAATTCTCAACCCTCAATCCTTAATCCTCAGACCTCAAACATCAATATTCAACCCTCAGTCCTCGTCCTCAATCCACAACACTCAATCCTCAGTCCTCAATCTTCA
Organism: Calliopsis andreniformis; assembly: GCF_051401765.1. NCBI lineage: Eukaryota > Metazoa > Arthropoda > Insecta > Hymenoptera > Andrenidae > Calliopsis > Calliopsis andreniformis. The sequence goes on from NW_027480501.1 coordinate 2,277,671, forward strand.
ATCATCAATAATCAATCTTCAATCCTCAATCATCAATCCTCAATCCTTAATCCTCAATCCTCAATATTCATCACTCAACCCTCAACCATCAATCCTCAATACTCACCCATCAATCCTCAATTCTCAATACTCAATAGAACATCCTGAATAATTATGGTTCAATACTCAATCCAGAATATTCAATAATCAAATCTCAAACCTCAAGCATCAATTCTCAACACTCAATCCACAACACTCAGTCCTCTCTCTTCAATCCTACATCCTCAACCCTCAATCCTCAAGCGTCAATCCTCAATCCCCAATCCTCAATCTTCAATCCTCAACCTCAATCCTCAATCCTCAATCCTCAATCCTCAATCTTCAATCCTCAATACTCAATCTTCAATCCTCAATCATCAATCCTCAATCCTCAATCCTCAATCCTCAATCCTCAATCCTCAATTCTCAATCCTCAATCCTCAATACGTAATCTGCAATTGTCAATCCTCAATCCTCAATCCTCAATCCTCATTCTTCAATCCTCAATACCCAATCTTCAATCTTCAATCCTCAATCCTCAATCCACAATCCTCAACATTCAATCCTCAATCCTCAATCCTCAATTCTAAATCCTCAATCTTCAATCCTCAATACTCAATCTTCAATCCCCAATCCTCAATTCTCAATCCTCAATCCTCAATGTTCAATCCTCAATACTCAATCTTCAATCCTCAATTCTCAATCCTCAATCCTCAATCCTCATTCTACAATCCTCAACACCCAATCCTCAATCTTCAATCCTCAATCCTCAATCCTCAATTCTCAATCCTCAATCCTCAATCCTCAGACCTCAAGCATCAATATTCAACCCTCAGTCCTCGTCCTCTATCCACAACCATCAATCCTCAATCCTCAACCTTCAATCATCAATATTCAATCTTCAATCCTCAATCCTCAATCCTCAATCCTCAATCCTCAATCCACAATCCTCAATCTTCAATCCTCAATCCTCAATCCTCAATCTTCAATCCTCAACCTCAAACCTCAATCCTCAATCCTCAATCCTCAATCCTCAATCTTCAATCCTCAATACCCAATCCTAAATCTTCAATCCTCAATCCTCAACTCTCAATCGTCAATCCTCTATCCTCAGACCTCACACATCAATACTCAACCCTCAGCCCTCGTCCTCAATCCACAACCCTCAATCCTCAATCCTCAATAATCAATCATCAATATTCAATCTTCAGTCCTCAATCCTCAATCCTCAATCCTCAATCCTCAATCCTCAATGTTCAATCCGAAATACCCAATCCTCAATCTTCAATCCTCAATCCTCAATCCTCAATCCTCAACCCTCAATACTCAATCCTCAATTCTCAGTCCTGAAACCTCAATCCAGAATCCACAATCCTCAATCTTCAATCCTCAATCATCAGTCCTCAATTCTCAATCCTCAATCATCAGTCCTCATCCTCAATTCTCAATTCTCAATCCTCTATCCTCAATCCTCAATCTTCAATCCTCAATAATCAATCTCCAATCCTAGATCCTCAATCCCCAATCTTCAAACCTTAATACTCAATCTTCAATCCTCAATCCCCAGTCTTCAATCTTCAATCCTCAATCCTCAATCCTCAATCTTCAATCCTCAATACTCAATCTTCAATCCCCAATCCTCAATTCTCTATCCTCAAGCCTCAATGTTCAATCCTCAATACTCAATCTCCAATCCTAGATCCTCAATCCCCAATCTTCAATCCTTAATACTCAATCTTCAATCCTCAATCCCCAGTCATCAATCTTCAATCCTCAATGCTCAATCCTCAATCCTCAATCCTCAGTCCTCAATTCACAATCCTCAATCCTCAAACCTCATACTTCAACCGTCAGTCCTCGTCCTCAATCCTCAAACCTGAATCCTCAATCCTCAATATTCAATCATCAATACTCAATATTCAATCCTCAATGCTCTATCTTCAATCCTCAATCCTCAATCCTCAATATTCAAGACACAACCCTCAGCCATCAATCCTCAATACTCAACCATCAATCCTCAATTCTCAATACTCAATACAATATTCTGAATACTCATGGTTCAATACTCAAACCACAATATTCAATAATCAAGTCTCAATCCTCAATCTTCAATCCTCAATACTCAATTTCAATCCTCAATCCTCAATTCTCAATCCCCAATACTCAATCCTCAATCGTCAATCCTCAATCCCCAATCCTCAATCTTCAATCCTCAACCTCAATCCTCAATCCTCAATCCACAATCCTCAATCCTCCATCTTCAATCCTCAATACTCAATCTTCAATCCTCAATCCACAATCCTCAATCCTCAATCCACAATCCTCAATCCTCAATCCTCAATCCTCAATCCTCAATACTCAATCTGCAATCCTCAATCCTCAATCCTCAATCCTCAATTCTCATTCTTCAATCCTCAATACCCAATCCTCAATCTTCAATCCTCAATCCTCAATCCTCAATTCTCAATCCTCAATTCTCAATCCTCAGACCTCAAACATCAATATTCAACCCTCAGTCCTCGTCCTCTATCCACAACCTTCAATCCTCAATCCTCAATCTTCAATCATCAATATTCAATCTTGAATCCTCAATCCTCAATCCTCAATCCTCAATCCTCAATCCTCAATCCTCATTCCTCAATCCTCAATCTTCAATCCTCAATACTCAATCTTCAATCCCCAATCCTCAATTCTCAATCCTCAAGCCTCAATGTTCAATCCTCAATACTCAATCTCCAATCCTAGATACTCAATCCCCAATCTTCAATCCTTAATACTCAATCTTCAATCCTCAATCCCCAGTCATCAATCTTCAATCCTCAATGCTCAATCCTCAATCCTCAATCCTCAGTCCTCAATCCACAATCCTCAATCCTCAAACCTCAATCTTCAACCGTCAGTCCTCGTCCTCAATCCTCAAACCTCAATCCTCAATCCTCAATATACAATCATCAATACTCAATATTCAATCCTCAATGCTCTATCCTCAATCCTCAATCCTCAATCCTCAATATTCAAGACACAACCCTCAGCCATCAATCCTCAATACTCAACCATCAATCCTCAAGTCTCAATACTCGATACAATATTCTGAATACTCATGGTTCAATACTCAAACCTCAATATTCAATAATCAAGTCTCAATCCTCAATCATCAATCCTCAATACTCAATTTCAATCCTCAATCCTCAATTCTCAATCCCCAATACTCAATCCTCAATCGTCAATCCTCAATCCTCAATCCTCAATCTTCAATCCTCAACCTCAATCCTCAAACCTCAATCCTCAAACCTCAATCTTCAAACATCAATACTCAATCTTCAATCCTCAATGCTCTATCCTCAATCCTCAATCCTCAATCCTCAATATTCAAGACACAACCCTCAGCCATCAATCCTCAATTCTCAATACTCAATACAATATTCTGAATACTCATGGTTCAATACTCAATACACAATATTCAATAATCAGGTCTCAATCCTCAATCTTCAATCCTCAATACTCAATTTCAATCCTCAATCCTCAATTCTCAATCCCCAATACTCAATCCTCAATCCTCAACCCTCAATCCTCAATCCTCAATACTCAATCTGCAATCCTCAATCCTGAATCCTCAATCCTCAATTCTCATTCTTCAATCCTCAATACCCAATCCTCAATCTTCAATCCTCAATCCTCAATCCTCAACTCTCAATCCTCAATCCTCAATCCTCAGACCTCAAACATCAATATTCAACCCTCAGTCCTCGTCCTCTATCCACAACCTTCAACGCTCAATCCTCAATCTTCAATCGTCCATATTCAATCTTCAATCCTCAATCCTCAATCCTCAATCCTCAATCCTCAATCCTCAATCCTCATTCCTCAATCCTCAATCTTCAATCCTCAATACTCAATCTTCAATCCCCAATCCTCAATTCTCAATCCTCAAGCCTCAATGTTCAATCTTCAATACTCAATCTTCAATCCACAATCCTCAATCCTCAATCCTCAATCCTCATTCTTCAATCCTCAATACCCAATCCTCAATCTTCAATCCTCAATCCTCAATGTTCAATCCTCAATACTCAATCTCCAATACTAGATCCTCAATCCCCAATCTTCAATCCTTAATACTCAATCTTCAATCCTCAATCCCCAGTCATCAATCTTCAATCCTCAATGCTCAATCCTCAATCCTCAATCCTCAGTCCTCAATCCACAATCCTCAATCCTCAAACCTCAATCTTCAACCGTCAGTCCTCGTCCTCAATCCTCAAACCTCAATCCTCAATGTTCAATCCGCAATTCCCAATCCTCAATCTTCTATCCGCAATCCTCAATCCTCAATCCTCAATCCTCAATCCTCAATCCTCAATCTTCAATCCTCAATACTCAATCGTCAATACTCAATCCTCAATACTCAATACTCAATCCTCATTCTTCAATCCTCAATACCCAATCCTCAATCTTCAACCCTCAATCCTCAATCCTCAATCTTCAATCCTCAAACCTCAATCCTCGATCCTCAATCCTCAATCTTCAATCCTCAATACTCAAACTTCAATCCTCAATCATCAATCCTCAATCTTCAGTCCTCAATCCTCAATCCTCAATCGTCAATCTTCAATCCTGAATACTCAATCTTCAATACTCAATCCTCAATCCTCAATCCTCAATCGTCATTCTTCAATCCTCAATACCCAATCCTCAATCTTCAGTCCTCAATCCTCAATCCTCAATCCTCAATCCTCAAGCCTCAATACTCAATCTTCAATCCTGAGTCACAAATCCTCAATCTTCAATACTCACTCCTCAATCCTCAATCTTCAATCCTCAATACTCAGTCTTCAATCCACAATCCTCAATCCGCAATCCTCAATCCTCAATCCTCATTCTTCGATCCTCAATACCCAATCCTCAATCTTCAATCCTCAATCCTCAATCCTCAATTCTCAATCCTCAATCCTCAATCCTCAATCCTCAATCCTCAATCCGCAATGTTCAATCCGCAATACCCAATCCTCAATCTTCTATCCGCAATCCTCAATCCTCAGTCCTCAATCCTCAATCCTCATTCTTCAATCCGCAATACCCAATCCTCATTCTTCAATCCTCAATCCTCAATCCTGAATTCTCAATCCTCAATCCTCAATCCTCAGACCTCAAACAGCAATAGTCAACCCTCAGTCCTCGTCCTCAATCCACAACCATCAATCCTCAATCCTCAATCTTCAATCATCAATCCTCAATGTTCAATCCGCAATTCCCAATCCTCAATCTTCTATCCGCAATCCTCAATCCTCAATCCTCAATCCTCAATCCTCAATCCTCAATCTTCAATCCTCAATACTCAATCTTCAATCCTCAATACTCAATCCTCAATCCTCAATCCTCATTCTTCAATCCTCAACACCCAATCCTCAATCTTCAATCCTCAATCCTCAATCCTCAATTCTCAATCCTCAATCCTCAATCCCCAATCGTCAATCTTCAATCCTGAATAATCAATCTTCAATACTCAATCCTCAATCCTCAATCCTCAATCCTCATTCCTCAATCCTCAATACCCAATCCTCAATCTAAAATCCTCAATCCTCAATCCTCAATCCTCAATCCTCAATCCTCAATCCTCAATCCTCAATCTTCAATCCTCAATACTCAGTCTTCAATCCTCAATCCTCAATCCGCAATCCTTAATCCTCAATCCTCATTCTTCAATCCTCAATACCCAATCCTCAATCTACAATCCTCAAACCTCAATTCCCAATTCTCAATCCTCAATCCTCAATCCTCAATCCTCAATCCTCAATCCTCAATCCTCAATTCTCAATCCTCAATACTCAATCCTCAGACCTCAAACAGCAATAGTCAACCCTCAGTCCTCGTCCTCAATCCACAACCATCAATCCTCAATCCTCAATCTTCAATCATCAATATTCAATCTTCAGTCCTCAATCCTCAATCCTCAATCCTCAACCCTCAATCCTCAATGTTCAATCCGCAATACCCAATCCTCAATCTTCTATCCGCAATCCTCAATCCTCAATCGTCAATCCTCAATCCTCAATCCTCAATCTTCAATCCTCAATACTCAACCTTCAATCCTCAATACTCAATCCTCAATCCTCAATCCACAATCTTCAATCCTCAATACTCAAACTTCAATCCTCAATCATCAATCCTCAAACCTCAATACTCAATCCTCAATCCTCAATCCTCAATCGTCAATCTTCAATCCTGAATACTCAATCTTCAATACTCAATCCTCAATCCTCAATCCTCAATCCTCATTCTTCAATCCTCAATACCCAATCCTCAATCTTCAGTCCTCAATCCTCAATCGTCAATCCTCAATCCTCATTCTTCAATCCTCAATACCCAATCCTCAATTTTCAATCCTCAATCCTCAATCCTCAATTCTCAATCCTCAATCCTCAATCCTCAATCCTCAATCCTCAATCCTCAATCCTCAATCCTCAATACTCAATCCTCAATACTCAATACTCAATCCTCATTCATCAATCCTCAATACCCAATCCTCAATCTTCAATCCTCAATCCTCAATCTTCATTCCTCAATTCTCAATCCTCAATCCTCAATCCTCAATCCCCAATAGTCAATCTTCAATCCTGAATACTCAATCTTCAATACTCAATCCTCAATCCTCAATCCTCAATCCTCATTCTTCAATCCTCAATACCCAATCCTCAATCTAAAATCCTCAATCCTCAATCCTCAATCCTCAATCCTCAATCCTCAATCCTCAATCCTCAATCTTCAATCCTCAATACTCAGTCTTCAATCCTCAATCCTCAATCCGCAATCCTTAATCCTCAATCCTCATTCTTCAATCCTCAATACCCAATCCTCAATCTTCAATCCTCAAACCTCAATCCCCAATTCTCAATCCTCAATCCTCAATCCTCAATCCTCAATCCTCAATCCTCAATCCTCAATTCTCAATCCTCAATACTCAATCCTCAGACCTCAAACAGCAATAGTCAACCCTCAGTCCTCGTCCTCAATCCACAACCATCAATCCTCAATCCTCAATCTACAATCATCAATATTCAATCTTCAGTCCTCAATCCTCAATCCTCAACCCTCAATCCTCAATGTTCAATCCGCTATACCCAATCCTCAATCTTCTATCCGCAATCCTCAATCCTCAATCCTCAATCCTCAATCCTCAATCCTCAATCTTCAATCCTCAATACTCAACCTTCAATCCTCAATACTCAATCCTCAATCCTCAATCCACAATCTTCAATCCTCAATACTCAAACTTCAATCCTCAATCATCAATCCTCAAACCTCAATCCTCAATCCTCAATCCTCAATCCTCAATCGTCAATCTTCAATCCTGAATACTCAATCTTCAATACTCAATCCTCAATCCTCAATCCTCAATCCTCATTCTTCAATCCTCAATACCCAATCCTCAATCTTCAGTCCTCAATCCTCAATCCTCAATCCTCAATCCTCAATCCTCAATCCTCAATCTTCAATCCTCAGTCCCAAATCCTCAATCTTCAATACTCACTCCTCAATCCTCAATCTTCAATCCTCAATACTCAGACTTCAATCCTCAATCCTCAATCCGCAATCCTCAATCCTCAATCCTCATTCTTCAATCCTCAATACCCAATCCTCAATCTTCAATCCTCAATCCTCAATCCTCAATTCTCAATCCTCAATCCTCAATCCTCAATCCTCAATCCTCAATCCGCAATGTTCAGTCCGCAATACCCAATCCTCAATCTTCTATCCGCAATCCTCAATCCTCAATCCTCAATCATCAATCCTCAATCCTCAATCCTCAATCTTCAATCCTCAATACACAATCTTCAATCCTCAATCCTCAATCCTCAATCCTCATTCTTCAATCCTCAACACCCAATCCTCAATCTTCAATCCTCAATCCTCAACCCTCAATTCTCAATCCTCATTCCTCAATCCTCAGACCTCAAACATCAATACTAAACCCTCAGTCCTCGTCCTCAATCCACAACGCTCAATCCTCGATCCTCAATCTTCAATCATCAATATTCAGTCTTCAATCCTCAATCCTCAATCCTCAATCCTCAATCCTCAATCTTCAATCCTCAAACCTCAATCCTCAATCCTCAATCCTCAAACCTCAATCCTCAATCCTCAATAATCAATCTTCAATCTTCAGTCCCAAATCCTCAATCTTCAATACTCACTCCTCAATCCTCAATCTTCAATCCTCAATACTCAGTCTTCAATCCTCAATCCTCAATCCGCAATCCTCAATCCTCAATCCTCATTCTTCAACCCTCAATACCCAATCCTCAATCTTCAATCCTTAATCCTCAATCCTCAATTCTCAATCCTCAATCCTCAATCCTCAATCCTCAATCCTCAATCCTCAATCCTCAATTCTCAATCCTCAATCCTCAATCCTCAGACCTCAAACAGCAATAGTCAACCCTCAGTCCTCGTCCTCAATCCACAACCATCAATCCTCAATCCTCAATCTTCAATCATCAATATTCAATCTTCAGTCCTCAATCCTCAATCCTCAATCCTCAACCCTCAATCCTCAATGTTCAATCCGCAATACCCAATCCTCAATCTTCTATCCGCAATCCTCAATCCTCAATCCTCAATTCTCAATCCTCAATCCTCAATCTTCAATCCTCAATACTCAAACTTCAATCCTCAATCATCAATCCTCAATCCTCAATCCTCAATCCTCAATCCCCAATCGTCAATCTTCAATCCTGAATACTCAATCTTCAATACTCAATCCTCAATCCTCAATCCTCAATCCTCATTCTTCAATCCTCAATACCCAATCCTCAATCTAAAATCCTCAATCCTCAATCCTCAATCCTCAATCCTCAATCCTCAATCCTCAATCCTCAATCCTCAATCCTCAATCTTCAATCCTCAATACTCAGTCTTCAATCCTCAATCCTCAATCCGCAATCCTTAATCCTCAATCCTCATTCTTCAATCCTCAATACCCAATCCTCAATCTACAATCCTCAAACCTCAATCCCCAATTCTCAATCCTCAATCCTCAATCCTCAATCCTCAATCCTCAATCCTCAATCCTCAATTCTCAATCCTCAATACTCAATCCTCAGACCTCAAACAGCAATAGTCAACCCTCAGTCCTCGTCCTCAATCCACAACCATCAATCCTCAATCCTCAATCTTCAATCATCAATATTCAATCTTCAGTCCTCAATCCTCAATCCTCAATGCTCAACCCTCAATCCTCAATGTTCAATCCGCAATACCCAATCCTCAATCTTCTATCCGCAATCCTCAATCCTCAATCCTCAATCCTCAATCCTCAATCCTCAATCTTCAATCCTCAATACTCAACCTTCAATCCTCAATACTCAATCCTCAATCCTCAATCCACAATCTTCAATCCTCAATACTCAAACTTCAATCCTCAATCATCAATCCTCAAACCTCAATCCTCAATCCTCAATCCTCAATCCTCAATCGTCAATCTTCAATCCTGAATACTCAATCTTCAATACTCAATCCTCAATCCTCAATCCTCAATCCTCATTCTTCAATCCTCAATACCCAATCCTCAATCTTCAGTCCTCAATCCTCAATCCTCAATCCTCAATCCTCAATCCTCAATCCTCAATCTTCAATCCTCAGTCCCAAATCCTCAATCTTCAATACTCACTCCTCAATCCTCAATCTTCAATCCTCAATACTCAGACTTCAATCCTCAATCCTCAATCCGCAATCCTCAATCCTCAATCCTCATTCTTCAATCCTCAATACCCAATCCTCAACCTTCAATCCTCAATCCTCAATCCTCAATTCTCAATCCTCAATCCTCAATCCTCAATCCTCAATCCTCAATCCTCAATCCTCAATCCTCAATACTCAATCCTCAATACTCAATACTCAATCCTCATTCATCAATCCTCAATACCCAATCCTCAATCTTCAATCCTCAATCCTCAATCCTCAATCCTCAATCCTCAATCTTCAATCCTCAAACCTCAATCCTCAATCCTCAATCCTCAATCTTCAATCCTCAATACTCAAACTTCAATCCTCAATCATCAATCCTCAATCCTCAATCCTCAATCCTCAATCCCCAATCGTCAATCTTCAATCCTGAATACTCAATCCACAATCCTCAATCCGCAATCCTCAATCCTCAATCCTCATTCTTCGATCCTCAATACCCAATCCTCAATCTTCAATCCTCAATCCTCAATCCTCAATTCTCAATCCTCAATCCTCAATCCTCAATCCTCAATCCTCAATCCGCAATCCTCAATCCTCAATCCCCAATCGTCAATCTTCAATCCTGAATACTCAATCTTCAATACTCAATCCTCAATCCTCAATCCTCAATCCTCAATCCTCAGATCTTAAACATCAATACTCTACCCTCAGTCCTCGTCCTCAATCCACAACACTCAATCCTCGATCCTCAATCTTCAATCATCAATATTCAATCTTCAATCCTCAATCCTCAATCCTCAATCCTCAATACTCAATCCTCAATCCTCAATGTTCTATCCTCAATAAGCAATCCTCAATCTTCAATCCTCAATCATCAATCCTCAATCCTCAATCCTCAATCTTCAATCTTAATCTTCAATCCTCAGTACGCAATCTTCAATCCTCAATCCTCAATCCTCATTCCTCAATCCTCAATCTTCAATACTCAATACTCAATCTTCAATCCTCAATCCTCAATCCTCAATCCTCAATCCTCAATCCTCAATCCTCAATCGTCAATCTTCAATCCTCAATACTCAATCGTCAATACTCAATCCTCAATACTCAATACTCAATCCTCATTCATCAATCCTCAATACCCAATCCTCAATCTTCAATCCTCAATCCTCAATCCTCAATCCTCAATCCTCAATCTTCAATCCTCAAACCTCAATCCTCAATCCTCAATCCTCAATCTTCAATCCTCAATACTCAAACTTCAATCCTCAATCATCAATCCTCAATCCTCAATCCTCAATCCTCAATCCCCAATCGTCAATCTTCAATCCTGAATACTCAATCCTCAATACTCAATCCTCAATCCTCAATCCTCAATCCTCATTCTTCAATCCTCAATACCCAATCCTCAATCTAAAATCCTCAATCCTCAATCCTCAATCCTCAATCCTCAATCCTCAATCCTCAGTCCTCAATCCTCAATCCTCAATCCTCAATCTTCAATCCTCAATACTCAGTCTTCAATCCTCAATCCTCAATCCGCAATCCTTAATCCTCAATCCTCATTCTTCAATCCTCAATACCCAATCCTCAATCTACAATCCTCAAACCTCAATTCCCAATTCTCAATCCTCAATCCTCAATCCTCAATCCTCAATCCTCAATCCTCAATCCTCAATTCTCAATCCTCAATACTCAATCCTCAGACCTCAAACAGCAATAGTCAACCCTCAGTCCTCGTCCTCAATCCACAACCATCAATCCTCAATCCTCAATCTTCAATCATCAATATTCAATCTTCAGTCCTCAATCCTCAATCCTCAATCCTCAACCCTCAATCCTCAATGTTCAATCCGCAATACCCAATCCTCAATCTTCTATCCGCAATCCTCAATCCTCAATCGTCAATCCTCAATCCTCAATCCTCAATCTTCAATCCTCAATACTCAACCTTCAATCCTCAATACTCAATCCTCAATCCTCAATCCACAATCTTCAATCCTCAATACTCAAACTTCAATCCTCAATCATCAATCCTCAAACCTCAATACTCAATCCTCAATCCTCAATCCTCAATCGTCAATCTTCAATCCTGAATACTCAATCTTCAATACTCAATCCTCAATCCTCAATCCTCAATCCTCATTCTTCAATCCTCAATACCCAATCCTCAATCTTCAGTCCTCAATCCTCAATCGTCAATCCTCAATCCTCATTCTTCAATCCTCAATACCCAATCCTCAATTTTCAATCCTCAATCCTCAATCCTCAATTCTCAATCCTCAATCCTCAATCCTCAATCCTCAATCCTCAATCCTCAATCCTCAATCCTCAATACTCAATCCTCAATACTCAATACTCAATCCTCATTCATCAATCCTCAATACCCAATCCTCAATCTTCAATCCTCAATCCTCAATCTTCAATCCTCAATTCTCAATCCTCAATCCTCAATCCTCAATCCCCAATAGTCAATCTTCAATCCTGAATACTCAATCTTCAATACTCAATCCTCAATCCTCAATCCTCAATCCTCATTCTTCAATCCTCAATACCCAATCCTCAATCTAAAATCCTCAATCCTCAATCCTCAATCCTCAATCCTCAATCCTCAATCCTCAATCCTCAATCTTCAATCCTCAATACTCAGTCTTCAATCCTCAATCCTCAATCCGCAATCCTTAATCCTCAATCCTCATTCTTCAATCCTCAATACCCAATCCTCAATCTTCAATCCTCAAACCTCAATCCCCAATTCTCAATCCTCAATCCTCAATCCTCAATCCTCAATCCTCAATCCTCAATCCTCAATTCTCAATCCTCAATACTCAATCCTCAGACCTCAAACAGCAATAGTCAACCCTCAGTCCTCGTCCTCAATCCACAACCATCAATCCTCAATCCTCAATCTACAATCATCAATATTCAATCTTCAGTCCTCAATCCTCAATCCTCAACCCTCAATCCTCAATGTTCAATCCGCTATACCCAATCCTCAATCTTCTATCCGCAATCCTCAATCCTCAATCCTCAATCCTCAATCCTCAATCCTCAATCTTCAATCCTCAATACTCAACCTTCAATCCTCAATACTCAATCCTCAATCCTCAATCCACAATCTTCAATCCTCAATACTCAAACTTCAATCCTCAATCATCAATCCTCAAACCTCAATCCTCAATCCTCAATCCTCAATCCTCAATCGTCAATCTTCAATCCTGAATACTCAATCTTCAATACTCAATCCTCAATCCTCAATCCTCAATCCTCATTCTTCAATCCTCAATACCCAATCCTCAATCTTCAGTCCTCAATCCTCAATCCTCAATCCTCAATCCTCAATCCTCAATCCTCAATCTTCAATCCTCAGTCCCAAATCCTCAATCTTCAATACTCACTCCTCAATCCTCAATCTTCAATCCTCAATACTCAGACTTCAATCCTCAATCCTCAATCCGCAATCCTCAATCCTCAATCCTCATTCTTCAATCCTCAATACCCAATCCTCAATCTTCAATCCTCAATCCTCAATCCTCAATTCTCAATCCTCAATCCTCAATCCTCAATCCTCAATCCTCAATCCGCAATGTTCAGTCCGCAATACCCAATCCTCAATCTTCTATCCGCAATCCTCAATCCTCAATCCTCAATCATCAATCCTCAATCCTCAATCCTCAATCTTCAATCCTCAATACACAATCTTCAATCCTCAATCCTCAATCCTCAATCCTCATTCTTCAATCCTCAACACCCAATCCTCAATCTTCAATCCTCAATCCTCAACCCTCAATTCTCAATCCTCATTCCTCAATCCTCAGACCTCAAACATCAATACTAAACCCTCAGTCCTCGTCCTCAATCCACAACGCTCAATCCTCGATCCTCAATCTTCAATCATCAATATTCAGTCTTCAATCCTCAATCCTCAATCCTCAATCCTCAATCCTCAATCTTCAATCCTCAAACCTCAATCCTCAATCCTCAATCCTCAAACCTCAATCCTCAATCCTCAATAATCAATCTTCAATCTTCAGTCCCAAATCCTCAATCTTCAATACTCACTCCTCAATCCTCAATCTTCAATCCTCAATACTCAGTCTTCAATCCTCAATCCTCAATCCGCAATCCTCAATCCTCAATCCTCATTCTTCAACCCTCAATACCCAATCCTCAATCTTCAATCCTTAATCCTCAATCCTCAATTCTCAATCCTCAATCCTCAATCCTCAATCCTCAATCCTCAATCCTCAATCCTCAATTCTCAATCCTCAATCCTCAATCCTCAGACCTCAAACAGCAATAGTCAACCCTCAGTCCTCGTCCTCAATCCACAACCATCAATCCTCAATCCTCAATCTTCAATCATCAATATTCAATCTTCAGTCCTCAATCCTCAATCCTCAATCCTCAACCCTCAATCCTCAATGTTCAATCCGCAATACCCAATCCTCAATCTTCTATCCGCAATCCTCAATCCTCAATCCTCAATTCTCAATCCTCAATCCTCAATCTTCAATCCTCAATACTCAAACTTCAATCCTCAATCATCAATCCTCAATCCTCAATCCTCAATCCTCAATCCCCAATCGTCAATCTTCAATCCTGAATACTCAATCTTCAATACTCAATCCTCAATCCTCAATCCTCAATCCTCATTCTTCAATCCTCAATACCCAATCCTCAATCTAAAATCCTCAATCCTCAATCCTCAATCCTCAATCCTCAATCCTCAATCCTCAATCCTCAATCCTCAATCCTCAATCTTCAATCCTCAATACTCAGTCTTCAATCCTCAATCCTCAATCCGCAATCCTTAATCCTCAATCCTCATTCTTCAATCCTCAATACCCAATCCTCAATCTACAATCCTCAAACCTCAATCCCCAATTCTCAATCCTCAATCCTCAATCCTCAATCCTCAATCCTCAATCCTCAATCCTCAATTCTCAATCCTCAATACTCAATCCTCAGACCTCAAACAGCAATAGTCAACCCTCAGTCCTCGTCCTCAATCCACAACCATCAATCCTCAATCCTCAATCTTCAATCATCAATATTCAATCTTCAGTCCTCAATCCTCAATCCTCAATGCTCAACCCTCAATCCTCAATGTTCAATCCGCAATACCCAATCCTCAATCTTCTATCCGCAATCCTCAATCCTCAATCCTCAATCCTCAATCCTCAATCCTCAATCTTCAATCCTCAATACTCAACCTTCAATCCTCAATACTCAATCCTCAATCCTCAATCCACAATCTTCAATCCTCAATACTCAAACTTCAATCCTCAATCATCAATCCTCAAACCTCAATCCTCAATCCTCAATCCTCAATCCTCAATCGTCAATCTTCAATCCTGAATACTCAATCTTCAATACTCAATCCTCAATCCTCAATCCTCAATCCTCATTCTTCAATCCTCAATACCCAATCCTCAATCTTCAGTCCTCAATCCTCAATCCTCAATCCTCAATCCTCAATCCTCAATCCTCAATCTTCAATCCTCAGTCCCAAATCCTCAATCTTCAATACTCACTCCTCAATCCTCAATCTTCAATCCTCAATACTCAGCCTTCAATCCTCAATCCTCAATCCGCAATCCTCAATCCTCAATCCTCATTCTTCAATCCTCAATACCCAATCCTCAACCTTCAATCCTCAATCCTCAATCCTCAATTCTCAATCCTCAATCCTCAATCCTCAATCCTCAATCCTCAATCCTCAATCCTCAATCCTCAATACTCAATCCTCAATACTCAATACTCAATCCTCATTCATCAATCCTCAATACCCAATCCTCAATCTTCAATCCTCAATCCTCAATCCTCAATCCTCAATCCTCAATCTTCAATCCTCAAACCTCAATCCTCAATCCTCAATCCTCAATCTTCAATCCTCAATACTCAAACTTCAATCCTCAATCATCAATCCTCAATCCTCAATCCTCAATCCTCAATCCCCAATCGTCAATCTTCAATCCTGAATACTCAATCCACAATCCTCAATCCGCAATCCTCAATCCTCAATCCTCATTCTTCGATCCTCAATACCCAATCCTCAATCTTCAATCCTCAATCCTCAATCCTCAATTCTCAATCCTCAATCCTCAATCCTCAATCCTCAATCCTCAATCCGCAATCCTCAATCCTCAATCCCCAATCGTCAATCTTCAATCCTGAATACTCAATCTTCAATACTCAATCCTCAATCCTCAATCCTCAATCCTCAATCCTCAGATCTTAAACATCAATACTCTACCCTCAGTCCTCGTCCTCAATCCACAACACTCAATCCTCGATCCTCAATCTTCAATCATCAATATTCAATCTTCAATCCTCAATCCTCAATCCTCAATACTCAATCCTCAATCCTCAATGTTCTATCCTCAATAAGCAATCCTCAATCTTCAATCCTCAATCATCAATCCTCAATCCTCAATCCTCAATCTTCAATCTTAATCTTCAATCCTCAGTACGCAATCTTCAATCCTCAATCCTCAATCCTCATTCCTCAATCCTCAATCTTCAATACTCAATACTCAATCTTCAATACTCAATCCTCAATCCTCAATCCTCAATCCTCAATCCTCAATCCTCAATCGTCAATCTTCAATCCTCAATACTCAATCGTCAATACTCAATCCTCAATACTCAATACTCAATCCTCATTCATCAATCCTCAATACCCAATCCTCAATCTTCAATCCTCAATCCTCAATCCTCAATCCTCAATCCTCAATCTTCAATCCTCAAACCTCAATCCTCAATCCTCAATCCTCAATCTTCAATCCTCAATACTCAAACTTCAATCCTCAATCATCAATCCTCAATCCTCAATCCTCAATCCTCAATCCCCAATCGTCAATCTTCAATCCTGAATACTCAATCCTCAATACTCAATCCTCAATCCTCAATCCTCAATCCTCATTCTTCAATCCTCAATACCCAATCCTCAATCTAAAATCCTCAATCCTCAATCCTCAATCCTCAATCCTCAATCCTCAATCCTCAGTCCTCAATCCTCAATCCTCAATCCTCAATCTTCAATCCTCAATACTCAGTCTTCAATCCTCAATCCTCAATCCGCAATCCTTAATCCTCAATCCTCATTCTTCAATCCTCAATACCCAATCCTCAATCTACAATCCTCAAACCTCAATTCCCAATTCTCAATCCTCAATCCTCAATCCTCAATCCTCAATCCTCAATCCTCAATCCTCAATTCTCAATCCTCAATACTCAATCCTCAGACCTCAAACAGCAATAGTCAACCCTCAGTCCTCGTCCTCAATCCACAACCATCAATCCTCAATCCTCAATCTTCAATCATCAATATTCAATCTTCAGTCCTCAATCCTCAATCCTCAATCCTCAACCCTCAATCCTCAATGTTCAATCCGCAATACCCAATCCTCAATCTTCTATCCGCAATCCTCAATCCTCAATCGTCAATCCTCAATCCTCAATCCTCAATCTTCAATCCTCAATACTCAACCTTCAATCCTCAATACTCAATCCTCAATCCTCAATCCACAATCTTCAATCCTCAATACTCAAACTTCAATCCTCAATCATCAATCCTCAAACCTCAATACTCAATCCTCAATCCTCAATCCTCAATCGTCAATCTTCAATCCTGAATACTCAATCTTCAATACTCAATCCTCAATCCTCAATCCTCAATCCTCATTCTTCAATCCTCAATACCCAATCCTCAATCTTCAGTCCTCAATCCTCAATCGTCAATCCTCAATCCTCATTCTTCAATCCTCAATACCCAATCCTCAATTTTCAATCCTCAATCCTCAATCCTCTATTCTCAATCCTCAATCCTCAATCCTCAATCCTCAATCCTCAATCCTCAATCCTCAATCCTCAATACTCAATCCTCAATACTCAATACTCAATCCTCATTCATCAATCCTCAATACCCAATCCTCAATCTTCAATCCTCAATCCTCAATCTTCAATCCTCAATTCTCAATCCTCAATCCTCAATCCTCAATCCCCAATAGTCAATCTTCAATCCTGAATACTCAATCTTCAATACTCAATCCTCAATCCTCAATCCTCAATCCTCATTCTTCAATCCTCAATACCCAATCCTCAATCTAAAATCCTCAATCCTCAATCCTCAATCCTCAATCCTCAATCCTCAATCCTCAATCCTCAATCTTCAATCCTCAATACTCAGTCTTCAATCCTCAATCCTCAATCCGCAATCCTTAATCCTCAATCCTCATTCTTCAATCCTCAATACCCAATCCTCAATCTTCAATCCTCAAACCTCAATCCCCAATTCTCAATCCTCAATCCTCAATCCTCAATCCTCAATCCTCAATCCTCAATCCTCAATTCTCAATCCTCAATACTCAATCCTCAGACCTCAAACAGCAATAGTCAACCCTCAGTCCTCGTCCTCAATCCACAACCATCAATCCTCAATCCTCAATCTACAATCATCAATATTCAATCTTCAGTCCTCAATCCTCAATCCTCAATCCTCAACCCTCAATCCTCAATGTTCAATCCGCTATACCCAATCCTCAATCTTCTATCCGCAATCCTCAATCCTCAATCCTCAATCCTCAATCCTCAATCCTCAATCTTCAATCCTCAATACTCAACCTTCAATCCTCAATACTCAATCCTCAATCCTCAATCCACAATCTTCAATCCTCAATACTCAAACTTCAATCCTCAATCATCAATCCTCAAACCTCAATCCTCAATCCTCAATCCTCAATCCTCAATCGTCAATCTTCAATCCTGAATACTCAATCTTCAATACTCAATCCTCAATCCTCAATCCTCAATCCTCATTCTTCAATCCTCAATACCCAATCCTCAATCTTCAGTCCTCAATCCTCAATCCTCAATCCTCAATCCTCAATCCTCAATCCTCAATCTTCAATCCTCAGTCCCAAATCCTCAATCTTCAATACTCACTCCTCAATCCTCAATCTTCAATCCTCAATACTCAGACTTCAATCCTCAATCCTCAATCCGCAATCCTCAATCCTCAATCCTCATTCTTCAATCCTCAATACCCAATCCTCAATCTTCAATCCTCAATCCTCAATCCCCAATTCTCAATCCTCAATCCTCAATCCTCAATCCTCAATCCTCAATCCGCAATGTTCAGTCCGCAATACCCAATCCTCAATCTTCTATCCGCAATCCTCAATCCTCAATCCTCAATCATCAATCCTCAATCCTCAATCCTCAATCTTCAATCCTCAATACACAATCTTCAATCCTCAATCCTCAATCCTCAATCCTCATTCTTCAATCCTCAACACCCAATCCTCAGTCTTCAATCCTCAATCCTCAACCCTCAATTCTCAATCCTCATTCCTCAATCCTCAGACCTCAAACATCAATACTAAACCCTCAGTCCTCGTCCTCAATCCACAACGCTCAATCCTCGATCCTCAATCTTCAATCATCAATATTCAGTCTTCAATCCTCAATCCTCAATCCTCAATCCTCAATCCTCAATCTTCAATCCTCAAACCTCAATCCTCAATCCTCAATCCTCAAACCTCAATCCTCAATCCTCAATAATCAATCTTCAATCTTCAGTCCCAAATCCTCAATCTTCAATACTCACTCCTCAATCCTCAATCTTCAATCCTCAATACTCAGTCTTCAATCCTCAATCCTCAATCCGCAATCCTCAATCCTCAATCCTCATTCTTCAACCCTCAATACCCAATCCTCAATCTTCAATCCTTAATCCTCAATCCTCAATTCTCAATCCTCAATCCTCAATCCTCAATCCTCAATCCTCAATCCTCAATCCTCAATTCTCAATCCTCAATCCTCAATCCTCAGACCTCAAACAGCAATAGTCAACCCTCAGTCCTCGTCCTCAATCCACAAACATCAATCCTCAATCCTCAATCTTCAATCATCAATATTCAATCTTCAGTCCTCAATCCTCAATCCTCAATCCTCAACCCTCAACCCTCAATGTTCAATCCGCAATACCCAATCCTCAATCTTCTATCCGCAATCCTCAATCCTCAATCCTCAATTCTCAATCCTCAATCCTCAATCTTCAATCCTCAATACTCAAACTTCAATCCTCAATCATCAATCCTCAATCCTCAATCCTCAATCCTCAATCCCCAATCGTCAATCTTCAATCCTGAATACTCAATCTTCAATACTCAATCCTCAATCCTCAATCCTCAATCCTCATTCTTCAATCCTCAATACCCAATCCTCAATCTAAAATCCTCAATCCTCAATCCTCAATCCTCAATCCTCAATCCTCAATCCTCAATCCTCAATCCTCAATCCTCAATCTTCAATCCTCAATACTCAGTCTTCAATCCTCAATCCTCAATCCGCAATCCTTAATCCTCAATCCTCATTCTTCAATCCTCAATACCCAATCCTCAATCTACAATCCTCAAACCTCAATCCCCAATTCTCAATCCTCAATCCTCAATCCTCAATCCTCAATCCTCAATCCTCAATCCTCAATTCTCAATCCTCAATACTCAATCCTCAGACCTCAAACAGCAATAGTCAACCCTCAGTCCTCGTCCTCAATCCACAACCATCAATCCTCAATCCTCAATCTTCAATCATCAATATTCAATCTTCAGTCCTCAATCCTCAATCCTCAATGCTCAACCCTCAATCCTCAATGTTCAATCCGCAATACCCAATCCTCAATCTTTTATCCGCAATCCTCAATCCTCAATCCTCAATCCTCAATCCTCAATCCTCAATCTTCAATCCTCAATACTCAACCTTCAATCCTCAATACTCAATCCTCAATCCTCAATCCACAATCTTCAATCCTCAATACTCAAACTTCAATCCTCAATCATCAATCCTCAAACCTCAATCCTCAATCCTCAATCCTCAATCCTCAATCGTCAATCTTCAATCCTGAATACTCAATCTTCAATACTCAATCCTCAATCCTCAATCCTCAATCCTCATTCTTCAATCCTCAATACCCAATCCTCAATCTTCAGTCCTCAATCCTCAATCCTCAATCCTCAATCCTCAATCCTCAATCCTCAATCCTCAATCTTCAATCCTCAGTCCCAAATCCTCAAACTTCAATACTCACTCCTCAATCCTCAATCTTCAATCCTCAATACTCAGACTTCAATCCTCAATCCTCAATCCGCAATCCTCAATCCTCAATCCTCATTCTTCAATCCTCAATACCCAATCCTCAACCTTCAATCCTCAATCCTCAATCCTCAATTCTCAATCCTCAATCCTCAATCCTCAATCCTCAATCCTCAATCCTCAATCCTCAATCCTCAATACTCAATCCTCAATACTCAATACTCAATCCTCATTCATCAATCCTCAATACCCAATCCTCAATCTTCAATCCTCAATCCTCAATCCTCAATCCTCAATCCTCAATCTTCAATCCTCAAACCTCAATCCTCAATCCTCAATCCTCAATCTTCAATCCTCAATACTCAAACTTCAATCCTCAATCATCAATCCTCAATCCTCAATCCTCAATCCTCAATCCCCAATCGTCAACCTTCAATCCTGAATACTCAATCCACAATCCTCAATCCGCAATCCTCAATCCTCAATCCTCATTCTTCGATCCTCAATACCCAATCCTCAATCTTCAATCCTCAATCCTCAATCCTCAATTCTCAATCCTCAATCCTCAATCCTCAATCCTCAATCCTCAATCCGCAATCCTCAATCCTCAATCCCCAATCGTCAATCTTCAATCCTGAATACTCAATCTTCAATACTCAATCCTCAATCCTCAATCCTCAATCCTCAATCCTCAGATCTTAAACATCAATACTCTACCCTCAGTCCTCGTCCTCAATCCACAACACTCAATCCTCGATCCTCAATCTTCAATCATCAATATTCAATCTTCAATCCTCAATCCTCAATCCTCAATACTCAATCCTCAATCCTCAATGTTCTATCCTCAATAAGCAATCCTCAATCTTCAATCCTCAATCATCAATCCTCAATCCTCAATCCTCAATCTTCAATCTTAATCTTCAATCCTCAGTACGCAATCTTCAATCCTCAATCCTCAATCCTCATTCCTCAATCCTCAATCTTCAATACTCAATACTCAATCTTCAATCCTCAATCCTCAATCCTCAATCCTCAATCCTCAATCCTCAATCCTCAATCGTCAATCTTCAATCCTCAATACTCAATCGTCAATACTCAATCCTCAATACTCAATACTCAATCCTCATTCATCAATCCTCAATACCCAATCCTCAATCTTCAATCCTCAATCCTCAATCCTCAATCCTCAATCCTCAATCTTCAATCCTCAAACCTCAATCCTCAATCCTCAATCCTCAATCTTCAATCCTCAATACTCAAACTTCAATCCTCAATCATCAATCCTCAATCCTCAATCCTCAATCCTCAATCCCCAATCGTCAATCTTCAATCCTGAATACTCAATCCTCAATACTCAATCCTCAATCCTCAATCCTCAATCCTCATTCTTCAATCCTCAATACCCAATCCTCAATCTAAAATCCTCAATCCTCAATCCTCAATCCTCAATCCTCAATCCTCAATCCTCAATCCTTAATCCTCAATCCTCAATCCTTAATCTTCAATCCTCAATACTCAGTCTTCAATCCTCAATCCTCAATCCGCAATCCTTAATCCTCAATCCTCATTCTTCAATCCTCAATACCCAATCCTCAATCTACAATCCTCAAACCTCAATCCCCAATTCTCAATCCTCAATCCTCAATCCTCAATCCTCAATCCTCAATCCTCAATCCTCAATCCTCAATTCTCAATCCTCAATACTCAATCCTCAGACCTCAAACAGCAATAGTCAACCCTCAGTCCTCGTCCTCAATCCACAACCATCAATCCTCAATCCTCAATCTTCAATCATCAATATTCAATCTTCAGTCCTCAATCCTCAATCTTCAATACTCACTCCTCAATCCTCAATCTTCAATCCTCAATACTCAGTCTTCAATCCTCAATCCTCAATCCGCAATCCTCAATCCTCAATCCTCATTCTTCAACCCTCAATACCCAATCCTCAATCTTCAATCCTCAATCCTCAATCCTCAATTCTCAATCCTCAATCCTCAATCCTCAATCCTCAATCCTCAATCCTCAATCCTCAATTCTCAATCCTCAATCCTCAATCCTCAGACCTCAAACAGCAATAGTCAACCCTCAGTCCTCGTCCTCAATCCACAACCATCAATCCTCAATCCTCAATCTTCAATCATCAATATTCAATCTTCAGTCCTCAATCCTCAATCCTCAATCCTCAACCCTCAATCCTCAATGTTCAATCCGCAATACCCAATCCTCAATCTTCTATCCGCAATCCTCAATCCTCAATCCTCAATCCTCAATCCTCAATCCTCAATCTTCAATCCTCAATACTCAAACTTCAATCCTCAATCATCAATCCTCAATCCTCAATCCTCAATCCTCAATCCCCAATCGTCAATCTTCAATCCTGAATACTCAATCTTCAATACTCAATCCTCAATCCTCAATCCTCAATCCTCATTCTTCAATCCTCAATACCCAATCCTCAATCTAAAATCCTCAATCCTCAATCCTCAATCCTCAATCCTCAATCCTCAATCCTCAATCCTCAACCCTCAATCTTCAATCCTCAATACTCAGTCTTCAATCCTCAATCCTCAATCCGCAATCCTTAATCCTCAATCCTCATTCTTCAATCCTCAATACCCAATCCTCAATCTACAATCCTCAAACCTCAATCCCCAATTCTCAATCCTCAATCCTCAATCCTCAATCCTCAATCCTCAATCCTCAATCCTCAATTCTCAATCCTCAATACTCAATCCTCAGACCTCAAACAGCAATAGTCAACCCTCAGTCCTCGTCCTCAATCCACAACCATCAATCCTCAATCCTCAATCTTCAATCATCAATATTCAATCTTCAGTCCTCAATCCTCAATCCTCAATGCTCAACCCTCAATCCTCAATGTTCAATCCGCAATACCCAATCCTCAATCTTCTATCCGCAATCCTCAATCCTCAATCCTCAATCCTCAATCCTCAATCCTCAATCTTCAATCCTCAATACTCAACCTTCAATCCTCAATACTCAATCCTCAATCCTCAATCCACAATCTTCAATCCTCAATACTCAAACTTCAATCCTCAATCATCAATCCTCAAACCTCAATCCTCAATCCTCAATCCTCAATCCTCAATCGTCAATCTTCAATCCTGAATACTCAATCTTCAATACTCAATCCTCAATCCTCAATCCTCAATCCTCATTCTTCAATCCTCAATACCCAATCCTCAATCTTCAGTCCTCAATCCTCAATCCTCAATCCTCAATCCTCAATCCTCAATCCTCAATCTTCAATCCTCAGTCCCAAATCCTCAATCTTCAATACTCACTCCTCAATCCTCAATCTTCAATCCTCAATACTCAGACTTCAATCCTCAATCCTCAATCCGCAATCCTCAATCCTCAATCCTCATTCTTCAATCCTCAATACCCAATCCTCAACCTTCAATCCTCAATCCTCAATCCTCAATTCTCAATCCTCAATCCTCAATCCTCAATCCTCAATCCTCAATCCTCAATCCTCAATCCTCAATACTCAATCCTCAATACTCAATACTCAATCCTCATTCATCAATCCTCAATACCCAATCCTCAATCTTCAATCCTCAATCCTCAATGCTCAATCCTCAATCCTCAATCTTCAATCCTCAAACCTCAATCCTCAATCCTCAATCCTCAATCTTCAATCCTCAATACTCAAACTTCAATCCTCAATCATCAATCCTCAATCCTCAATCCTCAATCCTCAATCCCCAATCGTCAATCTTCAATCCTGAATACTCAATCCACAATCCTCAATCCGCAATCCTCAATCCTCAATCCTCATTCTTCGATCCTCAATACCCAATCCTCAATCTTCAATCCTCAATCCTCAATCCTCAATTCTCAATCCTCAATCCTCAATCCTCAATCCTCAATCCTCAATCCGCAATGTTCAATCCGCAATACCCAATCCTCAATCTTCTATCCGCAATACTCAATCCTCAGTCCTCAATCCTCAATCCTCATTCTTCAATCCGCAATACCCAATCCTCATTCTTCAATCCTCAATCCTCAATCCTCAATTCTCAATCCTCAATCCTCAATCCTCAGACCTCAAACAGCAATAGTCAACCCTCAGACCTCGTCCTCAATCCACAACCATCAATCCTCAATCCTCAATCTTCAATCATCAATATTCAATCTTCAGTCCTCAATCCTCAATCCTCAATCCTCAATGTTCAATCCGCAATTCCCAATCCTCAATCTTCTATCCGCAATCCTCAATCCTCAATCCTCAATCCTCAATCCTCAATCCTCAATCTTCAATCCTCAATACTCAATCTTCAATCCTCAATACTCAATCCTCAATCCTCAATCCTCATTCTTCAATCCTCAACACCCAATCCTCAATCTTCAATCCTCACTCCTCAATCCTCAATTCTCAATCCTCAATCCTCAATCCTCAGATCTTAAACATCAATACTCTACCCTCAGTCCTCGTCCTCAATCCACAACACTCAATCCTCGATCCTCAATCTTCAATCATCAATATTCAATCTTCAATCCTCAATCCTCAATCCTCAATACTCAATCCTCAATCCTCAATGTTCTATCCTCAATAAGCAATCCTCAATCTTCAATCCTCAATCATCAATCCTCAATCCTCAATCCTCAATCTTCAATCTTAATCTTCAATCCTCAGTACGCAATCTTCAATCCTCAATCCTCAATCCTCATTCCTCAATCCTCAATCTTCAATACTCAATACTCAATCTTCAATCCTCAATCCTCAATCCTCAATCCTCAATCCTCAATCCTCAATCCTCAATCGTCAATCTTCAATCCTCAATACTCAATCGTCAATACTCAATCCTCAATACTCAATACTCAATCCTCATTCATCAATCCTCAATACCCAATCCTCAATCTTCAATCTTCAATCCTCAATCCTCAATCCTCAATCCTCAATCTTCAATCCTCAAACCTCAATCCTCATTCCTCAATCCTCAATCTTCAATCCTCAATACTCAAACTTCAATCCTCAATCATCAATCCTCAATCCTCAATCCTCAATCCTCAATCCCCAATCGTCAATCTTCAATCCTGAATACTCAATCTTCAATACTCAATCCTCAATCCTCAATCCTCAATCCTCATTCTTCAATCCTCAATACCCAATCCTCAATCTAAAATCCTCAATCCTCAATCCTCAATCCTCAATCCTCAATCCTCAATCCTCAATCCTTAATCCTCAATCCTCAATCCTTAATCTTCAATCCTCAATACTCAGTCTTCAATCCTCAATCCTCAATCCGCAATCCTTAATCCTCAATCCTCATTCTTCAATCCTCAATACCCAATCCTCAATCTACAATCCTCAAACCTCAATCCCCAATTCTCAATCCTCAATCCTCAATCCTCAATCCTCAATCCTCAATCCTCAATCCTCAATCCTCAATTCTCAATCCTCAATACTCAATCCTCAGACCTCAAACAGCAATAGTCAACCCTCAGTCCTCGTCCTCAATCCACAACCATCAATCCTCAATCCTCAATCTTCAATCATCAATATTCAATCTTCAGTCCTCAATCCTCAATCCTCAATCCTCAACCCTCAATCCTCAATGTTCAATACCCAATCCTCAATCTTCTATCCGCAATCCTCAATCCTCAATCCTCAATCCTCAATCCTCAATCCTCAATCCTCAATCTTCAATACCCAATCCTCAATCTTCAATCCTCAATCCTCAATCCTCAATCTTCAATCCTCAAACCTCAATCCTCGATCCTCAATCCTCAATCATCAATCCTCAATACTCAAACTTCAATCCCCAATCATCAATCCTCAATCCTCAATCCTCAATCCTCAATCATCAATCGTCAATCTTCAATCCTGAATACTCAATCTTCAATACTCAATCCTCAATCCTCAATCCTCAATCCTCATTCTTCAATCCTCAATACCCAATCCTCAACCTTCAGTCCTCAATCCTCAATCCTCAATCCTCAATCCTCAATCTTCAATCCTCAGTCCCAAATCCTCAATCTTCAATACTCACTCCTCAATCCTCAATCTTCAATCCTCAATACTCAGTCTTCAATCCTCAATCCTCAATCCGCAATCCTCAATCCTCAATCCTCATTCTTCGATCCTCAATACCCAATCCTCAATCTTCAATCCTCAATCCTCAATCCTCAATTCTCAATCCTCAATCCTCAATCCTCAATCCTCAATCCTCAATCCGCAATGTTCAATCCGCAATACCCAATCCTCAATTCTCAATCCTCAATACTCAATCCTCAGACCTCAAACAGCAATAGTCAACCCTCAGTCCTCGTCCTCAATCCACAACCATCAATCCTCAATCCTCAATCTTCAATCATCAATATTCAATCTTCAGTCCTCAATCCTCAATCCTCAATCCTCAACCCTCAATCCTCAATGTTCAATACCCAATCCTCAATCTTCTATCCGCAATCCTCAATCCTCAATCCTCAATCCTCAATCCTCAATCCTCAATCCTCAATCTTCAATACCCAATCCTCAATCTTCAATCCTCAATCCTCAATCCTCAATCTTCAATCCTCAAACCTCAATCCTCGATCCTCAATCCTCAATCATCAATCCTCAATACTCAAACTTCAATCCTCAATCATCAATCCTCAATCCTCAATCCTCAATCCTCAATCATCAATCGTCAATCTTCAATCCTGAATACTCAATCTTCAATACTCAATCCTCAATCCTCAATCCTCAATCCTCATTCTTCAATCCTCAATACCCAATCCTCAACCTTCAGTCCTCAATCCTCAATCCTCAATCCTCAATCCTCAATCTTCAATCCTCAGTCCCAAATCCTCAATCTTCAATACTCACTCCTCAATCCTCAATCTTCAATCCTCAATACTCAGTCTTCAATCCTCAATCCTCAATCCGCAATCCTCAATCCTCAATCCTCATTCTTCGATCCTCAATACCCAATCCTCAATCTTCAATCCTCAATCCTCAATCCTCAATTCTCAATCCTCAATCCTCAATCCTCAATCCTCAATCCTCAATCCGCAATGTTCAATCCGCAATACCCAATCCTCAATCTTCTATCCGCAATCCTCAATCCTCAGTCCTCAATTCTCAATCCTCATTCTTCAATCCGCAATACCCAATCCTCATTCTTCAATCCTCAATCCTCAATCCTCAATTCTCAATCCTCAATCCTCAATCCTCAGACCTCAAACAGCAATAGTCAACCCTCAGTCCTCGTCCTCAATCCACAACCATCAATCCTCAATCCTCAATCTTCAATCATCAATATTCAATCTTCAGTCCACAATCCTCAATACTCAATCCTCAATCCTCAATCCACAATCTTCAATCCTCAATACTCAAACTTCAATCCTCAATCATCAATACTCAAACCTCAATCCTCAATCCTCAATCCTCAATCCTCAATCGTCAATCTTCAATCCTGAATACTCAATCTTCAATACTCAATCCTCAATCCTCAATCCTCAATCCTCATTCTTCAATCCTCAATACCCAATCCTCAATCTTCAGTCCTCAATCCTCAATCCTCAATCCTCAATCCTCAATCCTCAATCCTCAATCTTCAATCCTCAGTCCCAAATCCTCAATCTTCAATACTCACTCCTCAATCCTCAATCTTCAATCCTCAATACTCAGACTTCAATCCTCAATCCTCAGTCCGCAATCCTCAATCCTCAATCCTCATTCTTCAATCCTCAATACCCAATCCTCAATCTTCAATCCTCAATCCTCAATCCTCAATTCTCAATCCTCAATCCGCAATGTTCAATCCGCAATACCCAATCCTCAATCTTCTATCCGCAATCCTCAATCCTCAATCCTCAATCATCAATCCTCAATCCTCAATCCTCAATCTTCAATCCTCAAACCTCAATCCTCAATCCTCAATCCTCAAACCTCAATCCTCAATCCTCAATAATCAATCTTCAATCTTCAGTCCCAAATCCTCAATCTTCAATACTCACTCCTCAATCCTCAATCTTCAATCCTCAATACTCAGTCTTCAATCCTCAATCCTCAATCCGCAATCCTCAATCCTCAATCCTCATTCTTCAACCCTCAATACCCAATCCTCAATCTTCAATCCTCAATCCTCAATCCTCAATTCTCAATCCTCAATCCTCAATCCTCAATCCTCAATCCTCAATCCTCAATCCTCAATCCTCAATTCTCAATCCTCAATCCTCAATCCTCAGACCTCAAACAGCAATAGTCAACCCTCAGTCCTCGTCCTCAATCCACAAACATCAATCCTCAATCCTCAATCTTCAATCATCAATATTCAATCTTCAGTCCTCAATCCTCAATCCTCAATCCTCAACCCTCAATCCTCAATGTTCAATCCGCAATACCCAATCCTCAATCTTCTATCCGCAATCCTCAATCCTCAATCCTCAATCCTCAATCCTCAATCCTCAATCCTCAATCTTCAATCCTCAATACTCAAACTTCAATGCTCAATCATCAATCCTCAATCCTCAATCCTCAATCCTCAATCCCCAATCGTCAATCTTCAATCCTGAATACTCAATCTTCAATACTCAATCCTCAATCCTCAATCCTCAATCCTCATTCCTCAATCCTCAATACCCAATCCTCAATCTAAAATCCTCAATCCTCAATCCTCAATCCTCAATCCTCAATCCTCAATCCTCAATCCTCAATCTTCAATCCTCAATACTCAGTCTTCAATCCTCAATCCTCAATCCGCAATCCTTAATCCTCAAACCTCATTCTTCAATCCTCAATACCCAATCCTCAATCTACAATCCTCAAACCTCAATCCCCAATTCTCAATCCTCAATCCTCAATCCTCAACCCTCAATCCTCAATGTTCAATCCGCAATACCCAATCCTCAATCTTCTATCCGCAATCCTCAATCCTTAATCCTCAATCCTCAATCCTCAATCCTCAATCTTCAATCCTCAATACTCAACCTTCAATCCTCAATACTCAATCCTCAATCCTCAATCCACAATCTTCAATCCTCAATACTCAAACTTCAATCCTCAATCATCAATCCTCAAACCTCAATACTCAATCCTCAATCCTCAATCCTCAATCGTCAATCTTCAATCCTGAATACTCAATCTTCAATACTCAATCCTCAATCCTCAATCCTCAATCCTCATTCTTCAATCCTCAATACCCAATCCTCAATCTTCAGTCCTCAATCCTCAATCGTCAATCCTCAATCCTCAATCCTCAATCCTCAATCTTCAATCCTCAGTCCCAAATCCTCAATCTTCAATACTCACTCCTCAATCCTCAATCTTCAATCCTCAATACTCAGACTTCAATCCTCAATCCTCAATCCGCAATCCTCAATCCTCAATCCTCATTCTTCAATCCTCAATACCCAATCCTCAATTTTCAATCCTCAATCCTCAATCCTCAATTCTCAATCCTCAATCCACAATCCTCAATCCTCAATCCTCAATCCTCAATCCTCAATCCTCAATACTCAATCCTCAATACTCAATACTCAATCCTCATTCATCAATCCTCAATACCCAATCCTCAATCTTCAATCCTCAATCCTCAATCCTCAATCCTCAATCCTCAATCTTCAATCCTCAAACCTCAATCCTCAATCCTCAATCTTCAATCTTCAATCCTCAATACTCAAACTTCAATCCTCAATCATCAATCCTCAATCCTCAATCCTCAATCTTCAATCCTCAATACTCAATCTTCAATCCTCAATACTCAATCCTCAATCCTCAATCCTCATTCTTCAATCCTCAACACCCAATCCTCAATCTTCATTCCTCACTCCTCAATCCTCAATTCTCAATCCTCAATCCTCAATCCTCAGACCTTAAACATCAATACTCTACCCTCAGTCCTCGTCCTCAATCCACAACACTCAATCCTCGATCCTCAATCTTCAATCATCAATATTCAATCTTCAATCCTCAATCCTCAATCCTCAATACTCAATCCTCAATCCTCAATGTTCTATCCTCAATACGCAATCCTCAATCTTCAATCCTCAATCATCAATCCTCAATCCTCAATCCTCAATCTTCAATCTTAATCTTCAATCCTCAGTACGCAATCTTCAATCCTCAATCCTCAATCCTCATTCCTCAATCCTCAATATTCAATACTCAATACTCAATCTTCAATCCTCAATTCTCAATCCTCAATCCTCAATCCTCAATCCCCAATAGTCAATCTTCAATCCTGAATACTCAATCTTCAATACTCAATCCTCAATCCTCAATCCTCAATCCTCATTCTTCAATCCTCAATACCCAATCCTCAATCTAAAATCCTCAATCCTCAATCCTCAATCCTCAATCCTCAATCCTCAATCCTCAATCCTCAATCTTCAATCCTCAATACTCAGTCTTCAATCCTCAATCCTCAATCCGCAATCCTTAATCCTCAATCCTCATTCTTCAATCCTCAATACCCAATCCTCAATCTTCAATCCTCAAACCTCAATCCCCAATTCTCAATCCTCAATCCTCAATCCTCAATCCTCAATCCTCAATCCTCAATCCTCAATTCTCAATCCTCAATACTCAATCCTCATACCTCAAACAGCAATAGTCAACCCTCAGTCCTCGTCCTCAATCCACAACCATCAATCCTCAATCCTCAATCTACAATCATCAATATTCAATCTTCAGTCCTCAATCCTCAATCCTCAATCCTCAACCCTCAATCCTCAATGTTCAATCCGCTATACCCAATCCTCAATCTTCTATCCGCAATCCTCAATCCTCAATCCTCAATCCTCAATCCTCAATCCTCAATCTTCAATCCTCAATACTCAACCTTCAATCCTCAATACTCAATCCTCAATCCTCAATCCACAATCTTCAATCCTCAATACTCAAACTTCAATCCTCAATCATCAATCCTCAAACCTCAATCCTCAATCCTCAATCCTCAATCCTCAATCGTCAATCTTCAATCCTGAATACTCAATCTTCAATACTCAATCCTCAATCCTCAATCCTCAATCCTCATTCTTCAATCCTCAATACCCAATCCTCAATCTTCAGTCCTCAATCCTCAATCCTCAATCCTCAATCCTCAATCCTCAATCCTCAATCTTCAATCCTCAGTCCCAAATCCTCAATCTTCAATACTCACTCCTCAATCCTCAATCTTCAATCCTCAATACTCAGACTTCAATCCTCAATCCTCAATCCGCAATCCTCAATCCTCAATCCTCATTCTTCAATCCTCAATACCCAATCCTCAATCTTCAATCCTCAATCCTCAATCCTCAATTCTCAATCCTCAATCCTCAATCCTCAATCCTCAATCCTCAATCCGCAATGTTCAATCCGCAATACCCAATCCTCAATCTTCTATCCGCAATCCTCAATCCTCAATCCTCAATCATCAATCCTCAATCCTCAATCCTCAATCTTCAATCCTCAATACACAATCTTCAATCCTCAATCCTCAATCCTCAATCCTCATTCTTCAATCCTCAACACCCCAATCCTCAATCTTCAATCCTCAATCCTCAACCCTCAATTCTCAATCCTCATTCCTCAATCCTCAGACCTCAAACATCAATACTAAACCCTCAGTCCTCGTCCTCAATCCACAACGCTCAATCCTCGATCCTCAATCTT